>NW_003852456.1:2686169-2712934 GCF_000181295.1 Otolemur garnettii
ACCTAATCTGCAGCTCTTACTTGTGACCATTAAGGTAAACTGATCGAGGGGATTTACTATGGCTTTTATGTAGTGAAACTTTATTTGGATATGGCCTTATAAATATGTCCAGAAAGGGACAATAAATATGTCTGGGAAAGGACAGAGAAGAGATAGACTCTCTTATACTTTTATCCACTGTCCCAGTGTAGGGAAGATAATTTCTTTGTGCTGTCAATGAAATGTTAAAAGCTCCTGAAGGTTTTTGAATTATTATTATTTATTGTCATCAACTAGACTCCTATCATCAACTTAAGCCTTGAACTTAAGTTAACTCCCTGTACTTTTTAAGTTTGCCATCCCAGTGTCTTAGTCTGCTCAAGTTGCCATAACAAAATGCCACAGACTGCTGACTGAAGCAACAGACATTGATTTTCTCACACTCCTGGAGGCCAGAAGTCCAGGGTTGACTGCCAGCAAATTTGGTTTCTGGTGAGGGCTCTCTTTCTGGCTTGCAGACAGCCACCTTCTCCCTGTGTCCTCATATGATGTTTCTTCTGTGCATGTACAGAGAGACCAAGCTCTGGTGTCTCTCCTTCTTACAAGGACACCAGCCTTATCAGATCAGGACCCACCTCAAAATATGGTCACATCAGAGCCCTATCTCTAAATACTTTGGGAGTTAGGAGTTCAACATATGAATTTGGAATGGGGAGGAGGACATAATTCAGTCCATAACACCAAGAGTACATTCAAGCTTGCCTTTTAAAAAGGTACTTGAAGCTGGGCACAGTGGCTCATACCTATAATCCCAATACTTTGGGAGGCCAAGGCGGGAGGATGGCCTAAGTCCAGGAGTTTAAGACTAGCTTGGGCAATGTTGTTGGGACAACGTAGCAAGACCCCATCTCTAAAAGAAATAAAAATAAAAAATTGGCCAGGCATGGTGGCACATGCCTATATTCCCAGCTACTCAATATGCTTAGGCAAGAAGATTTCTTGAGCCCAGGAGTTCAAGGTTACAGTGAGCTATGATTGTGTCATTGCACTCCAGCCTAAGCAACAGAATAAGACCCTGTCTTCTAAGGTAATTTTAAGAAATATATCAAAAGGTACTTGAACAATATAATGTCTTTCTCTTACACTCTTTTTTTCCCATTTAACACATTCACTGCCACACTGAAAGAAAATTTTCTTTTCCCTTGAGGCCATGATGTTATATTAGTTGAAGATAGATTAAGAGAAGTGAGTTATATATGCTTCACGAGGCCCCAGGGTTCAAAAGTAGCTTAAGTTAAATACAACTCACATGGCAGTTAATGTGTTAACATAATTTGCTTTTGCAATCTCTTGGGAGTATTTTATATCTCTAATTTTTGTGGCAGGAGCCTGTGCTTAATGATTTTGGGGATGGACATCTTTGGCAGCTACAAGATTGGCCTTTGAGGGATCTTGTTACCTTTACTCCACTCACACTTTCTTAAGAGGCCACACTTTGTAAAGAGAATTCAACATTTAATACCTTACCCAAGTGAAATTTTAATTTCCTGTTTGGCATCCGGGGCTCATTGAGGCAAACGATGACCTAACTTTGTTTAAAATCAATTATATCAGTGGGTGAAAAACAAGGGCCTAAAATAAAAATAAATTTTAACATCAAAGGGCATTCTCAACTTTATAAAACTTCTAATAATGATAATTGACATAATTTTTGTTCTAAATCAGAAAACTGAAGTGTTAACACTATCAAGTCTGACTTCTTAGCAATTTCACACTGAGAAGTACGTGTTGGGATGCAGGTCACGCTTGAACAGAATCAAGCAGAGATTATAGGGCACTCAGCCTATGTCCAACACTTTTGGTGCTGCATTGTCTGCCTGGGACTGGTGCTTTTATCTGTTGTCACATTATTATTAAGGGTGACCCAGCTCTGGTGATGGGGAAGGGCATGGCTCAGAAGTGAGAGCTCACCCTAGGTAACTTGACAATGCCCTCATTTCTTAGTGGGGCAACAGCTGCTATCGGACACCCTCTGTTTTGGCCAGAATGTTTTATGTTAATAACATGAATGGTCCATCAAACCCTCACTGAGCCTGCCACTAAGTAAGGCCTATTTTAAGGGACACTACATGTTCAAACTTAATCTGCCTGTGGACCCATCATAATTAGCATTTTATGGGAGAGCGAATTCCCTGGTGCTAGATCTGAGGTGGTGCCAAATACATTGCAATATTTTTTTTGTAGAGTATAGGAAAAATGATCAAACTCAAATATTCTAGGTACATTTATACTATAAATAGAAGGATCTTGGGACTACACTTTCTCTTTTCTCTTTGCAGCATAATATGTTATCTTATATTGGAATGGATCTTATGTTTCTTATATTAAGGTGGACTTGAACTTGCTGGGTCGTGGGGTAATATTAATCTGAAATACTGTTCAGAGCACATAATCCCTTAACATTTCAATTCGAGTCAGATCTCTTTCATTTTGATTAAAGTCCTAAAGTGGGTTTCCTTTGTCTTTGGGAATAACCCACTCTATTTGAATAATTAAAGTATTGCCTTTCATTTCATTCTTTGGTCAGAAAAAATCAGAGACCATAAATAAAGCTGTTTCTCCTTAGAGTTGAGGTACTATGTGCTCTTGAATAAAATGGAAAATTACTGGGAATCTTAATGCCTTTCTGCCTTGCTGGTGTCTTTGCTTACAGAATACAGTCATTCCTTCCCCAGACGATATTTTGATATCTTTCTTGCCTCTGGCCCATATGTTTGAGAGAGTTGTAGAGGTAGGCCTTCAGCTTTGTTTTCCTTGCTTGTTTGTTTGTGTTCTGCTAAGTTGTTGTGTTTTACAGAAAGTACTTGCCTTGAATGCCAGTGACACACACATTTCGTTTTTGCCACTTGCACACATGTATGAGCAGCTCATGCTGGTAAGTTCAATGTGCAGACTGTCACACCCCCCCCCATAGGTAATTGCTGGATCAGCCCCATTTTAGAAATGGTGAAAATTATTTGAAAGAGTATAAATTCTTTTCCTGGGTCTGAACTGGATACTTGAATTTTAATCATCTGTTTTAAAATTAGAATCCCAGACTTTGGAAGGATACTACTAGTATTCACATAATTCCAATAAGATTAACTGTAAAAATAAAGTTTTTTTCTTAATTCAATCCTACAAAGCCTAGTGAGGCTTTTATTCTGTAGGAAGTCTGTTTTTTAAAAAATAAAAAGGTAAATTTAAAAAAATTTGTTAAAAGTCTCTTTTTTGATTGTGCTTGTCATAATGCATAAGTTGGCATAAGACCAATTTTTTCACTAATACACTAAATGACCTTGGAAAAGGAGGATGATCTTCTAGGTGACCTTAGCCTGAGCTCCCTGTGCGACTAATTTAAAAACCAAGAACCACCTTTTTTCCTTCTTGGACGGTTTTGGATTTTATTCTGTAGGAAGGATCATAGACACCATTCCCTGATCTAGTGAATATGAGCCCCAGCCATGCGCCAGGCCCTGTGCTGAGTGTTGGTGACAGAGATAACACTCTGGATGGCCATTGCCCCATAGGGTTTACTTAATCCAGAAGGATCAAGGGTGGTTAGATCCCCTCTTCCATCTGTTGCTCTGCTTCCCCCACAACTCTGGATCTTATGAGTGTATGAAACGGTCTCATATGAGTTGCTCATGGACCGAGTAGTTTAGAGCTGTGCCTTTGAGACCACCTCAAACAAAAGCTTTCTGAGCTTAAATTTTTAAATAGTGAACCATGGTGTACCTTTCTTATGGTTTCTGCTTTCAAGCTAGAGAACATTTGTATTTCTGTCATATCATCTTTTGAATTTTTTGAAATTCGGCAAACTGGCTGGACACCGTGGCTCATGCCTGAGGTCCGGCAGTTTGAGAAGCTAAGGTGAGAGGATCCCTTGAGGCCAAGTTTGAGACCAGCCTCAGTAAGAGCAAGACCCTATCTTTACTAAAAATAGAAAAATTATCCAGACATGGTGGTGGGTGCCTGTAATCCCAACTACTGGGAGGCTGAGGCAGGACGGTTGCTTGAGCCCAGGAATTTGAGATTGCTGTGACCTATGACCCCTCAGCACTCTAGCCAGGGCAACAGAGAGAGATCTTGTCTCAAAAACAACTGAAAGAAAAAATAGGTAAACTGTCAAGTTCATATGGCTTGACAGGGAAAAACCATGCAGTATCTTATAGCTGTGGCATTAGTTACTCTGGGGTCTCAACTTCATTATGTTCAGTGGCTTTTCAGGAATTTTGAGATTCAAATAAAAGAAAATAAGACTTAAATGAGCTGAGACAATAGGCAAGGAGTTACGTTTTTATTTTGAAAATAAAGTAAACCTAAAGTTTCCGAGAGGCTAAATATATTTGTGGTGTATAGTACCATGTCATTCATTCCATAACTTTTATCAGAAAGCTAAAATAGTAGAACCTCTCTGATTTATCACTAGAAGCAACATAGCTTAGTTTCCTACCAGCTCCTTTGTCTTTAGGATGATCAAGAGAAATGTCACATCTCATGGGTACAATGACTGGAAAATGCAGTTTTTTAAAAAGCTACATATATTTAGAAACTGGTTTGGGGGGGTTTGTTTGTTTGTTTTTGGTGTTTCTTTCCTTGAGACAGAGTCTCAAGCTATCACCCTGATAGAGTACGGTGGCGTCACAGCTCACAGCAACTTCTAACTCTTGGGCTCAAGTGATCCTTTTGCCTCAGTTTCTCTATGTTTAGTAGAGATGAGAGTCTTGCTTTTTGCTCAAGCTGGTCTCGAACCTGTGAGCTCAAGTGAGCCACAGTAGCAGAAGTGAGCCACAGTAGCAGGCCATATTTAGGAACTTTTAAGATTTTTGGAAACTGGCCTAAAATGCTAAACCAAAGTCTTCGGTGTTGTCTGTCTACATGCCATTTAACCCGTGCTGTGGGGACAGACCATTGTTTCTGTTCACCTCTGTAGTGTGTAATGCTGTGTCACGGAGCTAAAATCGGATTTTTCCAAGGAGATATCCGGCTGCTTATGGATGACCTCAAGGTGCTTCAGCCCACTATCTTTCCTGTGGTTCCAAGGCTGCTAAACCGCATGTTTGATCGAGTAAGTTCCAAGTGGCAAAGCCTGGGGACAGACGGCCAATAAGATCTCGTAAGAATAATGACAGCTGAACGGTTTTCTGTGTACGTGCAAAACATAATAGATTACACAGCCTGTTGCTAGAAGCGACTTAGCCAAGGCAGGGCCTGAGACAATGTCAGCCCCTCTGTGGTGGCCCATTGCAGCATGGACCATACCGCCGAGACAGCCTGCGTGTGGCCTGAGCAGTCTCCAAGTGAAGTTCTGTTGGGTGGTATTGACACTCTTTGAGTCAATGCTTCTGTCATCTCTGAGAATCTTCTTATTTTTTTTAATGATTCTTAAATAATTTTTTAGATAGCTTTATTGTGATATAATTCACATTCTTTACAAGGTTCCTAGAACTTCCACAGTTCTGCTACCACCACCACGGTCCATGTTAGAATATCTTTGTCACCTCCAAAAGAAACCCCTTACCTGCCCTTCAGCTGTCACCCTCCAGCCCCCTCCACCCCTATGCAACCACCAATCTACGTTCTGAATCCGTAGATGCCTCTGTCCTGGATTGTGGTGTGAATGGAGCCATGCCATGTGTGTTCCTTTAATGATCATGTTTTCAAGCTTCATCCAGGCGGCCATGTGTCAGTACTTCACTCCTTCTAGTACCCAAATAATACTCTGCTGTGTCGACATGGTTCATTTTCTTTATCCATTCCTTCACTGGAGACCATTTGGGTTGTTTCTGATTTTTTGGCTATTATTAATAATGCTGCAGGAACATTCCCGTTCAGGTCCCTTCTGGGGGCACATACCCAGGGCTGGAATCTCTGGGTCCTGAGACAATGATGCTTAACTGCTAGAGGAATGGCCAGACTGTTTTCTGGTGTGTTACCTTCCCGCCAGCATCAGATGAGGGTCCCCACTTTTCTCCACATCCTCACCGACACTGACAATTATCTGACTGTTTGATTCTAGCCACCTGAATAGGTGTGGAAATGTTCTTTCTTTCTTTTTGCCTTGTTAGATCTTTGGACAAGCCAACACCACTCTGAAGCGGTGGCTCTTGGACTTCGCATCTAAAAGGAAGGAGGCCGAGCTTCGCAGTGGCATTATCAGGAACAACAGCCTGTGGGACAAACTGATCTTCCACAAAATACAGGTGCTAAATAGACTCACTGCTGCTGTTTCTCATGTAGACTACTTTAGGTTTCCAAGTTTCTAGGGGAGATATGAAGGTGAGGGTGAGGATACGGGGTTAATTCTGGCCCATGTCCAAAGATCAGAGACAGAGCCATTAAACCTCAGTCTCCCAGACAGCTCAGAAGGCTTCTGTAACTATTTAGGGATAAAAAGATTCAGGGCATTACAGCCTTTCTAATTCTCCATTTTGTTTAGCTTTTCTACAATAAGTATGTCACTTTTGAGGTGACTTTTTAAGCATGAGTGACAAAAAAGTGTATAATAATATTATGTCCCCTCCAAAATGCCAGAATTGTGGTAATTACCATAAACCCATCATAGTCTCCTTCTAATTTCCAGAAATGCCCGTCAGCAGAGGGTCTTACTTCACACGTGTTGAGAAGGAGTGAGGTGGCTGCAGGTAGAAACGAGCTATAGCCCGTGGTGCAGCTGTAAACACTGAGTGTTCTCTGTGCTCTGTCACTGGTGTGCATTCCGTGTGGCCTGCAGAGGAGCTAGTGGGTTAGGACACACAGCAGGCATCTTTGCCTGAAGGGCCCACTAACTTCCAGATACGTAACCCTTGCTTCTTGCCACTTTCTGCTTTGCAAGTCAAGCCTGGGTGGAAAAGTACGGCTGATGGTCACAGGAGCTGCCCCCGTGTCTGCCACTGTACTGACGTTTCTGAGAGCAGCCCTCGGCTGTCAGGTGAGGCGGGCCCCTTGATCTTCCCAGATGTTATGGTGCCAAGTCCCCATAAAAGCCACTTTCATTCTCTTGATGTGTGTCTTTTTTTAATTGATGCAATTGTATATGTTTATGGTATGCCACATGATGTTTTGATTGCAGAATGGCTAAGTTGAGCAAATTAACATACACCTCACCCACATTGCTATTAACTGTAGTCACTGTGACATACAATAGATTACTTGAACTTGTTTCTCCTGAGGGAAATTTTGTGTTCTCTGACCAACGTCACCCTCATGGTGCTCATCCTCCCTTTTGTGTGTGTGGTGTGTGTGTGTGTTATTTTTGTTTGCAAGGTATGTTATTACTAGCTTGCTTGGATAGGTAAGCATATATATGTTTACACCCTCTGCAAGGGAATATGAGTCTACCTCACCATTTGTGTGACGTTCTCTAGGGTAAGACCCAAGATGAGTTGGGCATGCAGGTATGGGATGGGACACAAGAGATATGCCTCCCTGCAAACCACACTGAGAACCTGTTTTAAAGTGGGTAGGGGATACTTGTGGCTGACAGGACAAATGTGTGGTTCACCTCTGAACTGCCCAAGCAAATACACTCTGGGCCCATCCCGCAGGCTTCTCCAACTTCCTTGTCTGTAGGAAGTTACATAGAAAGTGAACATAGGTGTCTGGCATGGGGGTGCAGACACGTAGGTGCTGTCATAAAGCACGTCAGATTATGGAATGAACTTAACAGACCATTTGAGATGAGATTGTACCGGGGTGCCCCTCAGCCATAAGCCAGGAGCTGGCAGGACTTGATTACCTGTGCACTTTGGCAAAGGTGTGACAGTGCCCTCCTTTATAATGTCCATCTCTTGGTGCCCCAGTTTTACGAAGGCTACGGACAGACTGAGTGCACTGCTGGCTGCTGCCTGACTGTCCCTGGAGACTGGACGGCAGGTACGAATGCGGACAAGTCCTAGTTGCAGTCTTACTATTTCACTTGGGTTATGGGAATTACTGGAATTGAGTTAATCTTTGATTGTTTCATTAATCAGCTTAACTGCTATATCTCAGATGATTAGGCTTTGAGGCAAACAATTTTATAATCTGGGTGCTGTAGGGAAACCTGTGGCTGAGGGTGTTTGAATTAGGGGTCTGCCTTTAAAGCCTCGTGGCAGTAGAGATTTCCTAGAGTTAGTGGTGACATCTGGAAGGGGATGCCCCTGTGTACCAGATTGGGACTGCCTGGCCCAGCACAGCTTCCCAGTGATTGCTGAGGGTCTTGTTATTATTTGCTGGTAATCTTAATCCAGGGGTGCTGACAGTGTACACTACCATCCCTGTGAGACGACTCCTGGGACCTCTGTCAGGAAATTATAGATTATTGCCGAACAGCATGTAAACAATGTGTCAGAACTGACACCACATTCTGCTTCAGAGCCAGGATTTCATTCCTGCCGGAGTGCAAATCTCTGCCTCCTCTGTGCCACTAAATATAATTAGTGTATTGTATTAGTACATTCTGCACTGTGACAAATGACATCCCTGACTGACTTTGGTGTATTATAAATATAAGCAGATTCTAGTATACTGCACTGTCTCCATAACAAACTCCTACTGGGATTGACCCAGATAGTTTATGAATCTTTTTTTTTTTTTTTTTTTTTTGAGACAGAGTCTCAAGCTGTCCCCTGGGTAGAGTGCCTTGGCATCACAGCTCAGAGCAACCTCCAATTCCTGGGCTCAAGCGAGTCTCCTGCCTCAGCCTCCCAAGTAGCTGGGACCACAGGCGCCCGCCACAACGCCCGGCTACTTTTTGGTTGCAGCCATCATTGTTGTTTGGTGGGCCTGGGCTGGATTCCAACCTGCCACCTTAGGTATATGTGGCTGGCGCCTTAGCCGCTTGAGCCACAGGCACTGAGCCTAGTTTATGAATCTTTATGGTTTTAGTTTTTAACCCCAGGTTCTTTAACAGCCACTGAATTTAGAATTGGGATCTCTCTAAGCTCAAATTATTAAAATCTAGGAAGAGAATTACTTGTAACACTTAAAACATACCTAATATCTGTTATTTTTGTTTCCAGAAAAGACAATCCCATCTTAACACCCTTTGGCAAGGGAGTTAAGTTAGCTGTAGAAGGAAGCACTGTCCTAACTTACTAAACTTAAATATAAAATATGTATGTATGGCTCGGTGCCCATACTCAGTGGTTAGGGTGCTGGCCACATGCACTGGGGCTAGTGGGTTCGAACCCGGCCACGGCCTGTTAAACAACAAGGACAACAAAACAGGTTGTGGCGGGCGCCTGTAGTTCTACCTACTGGGAGGCTAAGGCAAGAGAATTGCTTAAGCCCAGGAGTTGGAGGTTGCTGTGAGCTGTGACGTCACAGCACTCTACCGAGGGTGACATAATGAGACTTTGTCTCAAAAAAATAAATTAATTAAATAAATAAAATGTGTGTGTTCACACTGAAGGAAATAAGGGTCCTGTTTACTGATCAGAACCAGGTGGTGAGGGGTTTGCTGTGCTGCATGTGTTTTCTCTTCTTATAGAGGACAGGGACATTACGTCTGGACCATCAGACTGCAGAATCCAGATAAAAGTTTTAGGAAGTTTAGGAAGTCGGGTGTTTGTAGTAACCCTTAAAATTAAAGGCCAAATTATTTACAAATAATTCAGAGCATCAAACCTGGAAAGGTCCTAAAGAGACTTAAATTTTTGTCTCTATTCTGGGAATAACCTCTTTTAAATTATTTCATCAGAGAGAGAATAGGTATAGTGCAGAAACCAGAAGTTTTTACCGATGTTCTTATTATGAGGAGACATAGTTCTTATAAAGATAATTCGACCTAAGGTTATTAGGAGCCCCCCTGGGAATGATCATTTGCTCCTTTAATATACAGGCCATGTTGGTGCCCCCATGCCTTGCAACTTTATAAAACTTGTTGATGTGGAAGAAATGAATTACATGGCTGCCAAAGGTGAGGGTGAGGTAAGTGATACCCCAATAGGCATTTCTCAGCACATCTTAGCAAAGCCACTGAACCTGACTTACCTGGTGGTCCTGGAGTCAGGCAGGCTTCTTTCTGAAAGTACATTGATGTTCAACTCTCCAAGGGCAGGGTGTGAGGACACCAATGCTTGCCACCTTCTTCCTGACGTGGTGGGGGTTTGGGCCCAAGAGCACACCAAGCTCTGGTAGCCCCGGTCCTCAGGTATGGGAATCCTCAGTTAGTGATTTCATGTCCTGTGGGGCTTTGGCACCTTTGAGCTGGAACCTAAGGCAAACACAGGCCCTACAGTTTGACTGCAGCGAAGGTAATTAATGAAGGGCCCTGCTATCTGGATCATGGAATTCAGGACTTCTAGCTAAAGATCAGGATAGGCAGACACACACATGATAGTTTTCTTTGAAAAATACCCAGTAAATTCCTTAACAGATTATCTTTTTTTTTTTTTTTTAGGTGTGTGTGAAAGGGGCAAATGTATTTCAGGGCTACTTGAAGGACCCAGCAAAGACAGCAGAAGCTTTGGACAAAGATGGCTGGTTACACACAGGGGACATTGGAAAATGGTTACCAGTAAGTTGTAGTTGTTGCTTCCTTGTTCTCCAACAGTTGTAGCCCATTGTCTGTACAGCAGCACCTTGAATTTTCTTTCTCCCTCTTTTTTTGTTTGTTTGTTTGGGTTTTTTTTGAGACTGAGTCTCATTAAGTAGCCCTCAGTTGGTAGAGTGCTATTACAGCTCACAGCAACCTCAAACTCTTGGGCTTAAGCGATTCTCTTGCTTCAGCCTCCATAGCAGCTGGGACTACAGGCACCTGCCACAATGCCCAGCTATTTTTTGGTTGTAGTTGTCATTGTTGTTTAGCAGTCCCAGGCCGGGCTCAAACCTGCCAGCTTTGGTGTATGTGGCTGGTGCCCTGACTCACTGGGCTATGGATGCTGAGCCGCCCTCTCTCCTTTTGGCGTGGCAGGATGTAGACCCTTCTGTTTCCTGCTGGGGATAGGTTTATGTTCTTTGCTTACTTGCTTCTAATATTCAACTTTAGCAAGTATGTTTTGTTTTGATGCTTAACATCAATTCTGGTTGCTGCTTCCCATTTGGAATCCAGAGAGACTGTGGCTCTTTATAATATCAATTCCGTGCCTTGATATTGGGGCCTTGGTTAAAAGATGTCTGGGGGAAGTTGTAGACTACTGGGAATGCAGGATAGGCAAGAATTTGGGATTAGGCATGTTTCTGAGGCAAAGGATCTTTGAGCCCAAGAGTTTGAGGTTGCTGTGAGCTATGATACCATGGCACTCTACCAAGGGCAACAAAGTGAAACTCTGTATCAAAAAAATAAAAAATAAATTTAAAAAAAAACAAAACACATGTTCCTTAGATTTGTCATCTCATTAAAAATCTAGTGTTTTATGGGTTAAAATAACTCTTTGAATTTAGTTTCAGAATCATTTACTGTGGAGAAATTCCTACCTTGGGCATGAGAGCTTGTACAAAATGCCTTATCTGTTCCACCTGTCCATTTGACCAATTGTATTTGCTGTGGTAACAACCACTGCCTTTTCTAAGTTGGTACTATGTTAAATTACAAACATTAAAATGGGTACTAAAATTTTTATTGTGTATTGTCTGATTCTTGTAGCTTTAATTCTACAAGAATGCTTAATTCTCTGGAATTTTTATTGATCAGAAAAATGCCTCCTAGAGTTAATTTAGATTTTATAATACCCAAGCTATTTAGAAATAAAGGCCAGGGCCAGGCATGGTAGCTCACACCTGTAATCCTAGTGCTCTGGGAGGCCGAGGCAGGTGGATTGCCTGAGCTCAGAGGTTCCAGACCATCCTAAGCCAGAGTGAGACCCAGTCTCTACCAAAGAAAGCCGGGCGTTGTGCTGGGTGCCTGTAGTCCCAGTCTCCTAGCTACTTGGGAAGCTGAGGGCAAGAGAATCACTAAAGGAAAACAAAACAAAACAAAAAAAAAACTTCAAACTAAGATGAGTGAAAGCTAGTTGAAAGCAAAATTAAAAAAAAAAAAAGAAGAAGAAGAAGAAGAAGAAAGAAAAGCCAGGAACTGTAGCTTACCCCTCTAAGTCATCCTAGCACTTTGGGAGGCTGAATTAGGAGTATCGCTTGAGGCCAGTAGTTTGAGACCAATGAGGGCAATGTAAAAAGACCTCAATTCTAAAAAAGAGAATGAAGGTAAAAAATTAAATCCCTCTTTTCAAGTTCAAAAGGAATGAAATATCAGTTCAGACTCTAGTTCTGACTCTCACAAACATTTTTTATAATCTGTCTGGGCTTTAATCTGCTCCTTTTCAAAATGGAGCTCTGGGTGTGATGCCTCTTGTCTGTAATCCCAGCACTCTGGGAAGCTGAGGTGGGAGGATCACTTGAGCTTAGAACTTTGAGACCATTCTGAGCAAGAGTGAGACTCTGTGGGCAGTGCCTGTAGCTCATTTGAGTGGGGTGCCAGCCACACGAACCGAGGGGGGAGGGTTTGAACCCAGCCCTGGCCAAACTGCAACAAAAAATAGCCGGGCATTGTGGGGGGCGCCTGTGGTCGCAGCTACTTGGGAGGCTAAGGCAAGAGAATCTCCTAAGCCCAAGAGCTGGAGGTTGCTGTGAGCTGTGACAGCATGGCACTCTACTGAGGGTAACAAAGTGAGACTCTATTTAGAAAAAAAAGAGAGACCCTGTCTCTACTAAAAATAGAAAAACTAGCATGGTGGCAGGGACCTATAGTCCCAGCTACTCGGGAGGCTGAGGCAGAAGGATCACTTGAGCCCAGGAGTTTGAGGTTGCTATGAGCTAGGATTAGACCATGGCACTGTAGCCTGGGCAAACAAAGTAAGACACTGTCTCCAGAAAAAAAAAGAAAAAATGGAAATCTGGTGTGGAATGAGAGAACCCTAGAAACTTTCCAACAGATGACTTTTTGAGGCATGAGAATGGTCTTGGGATGGAGTTGGGTTTTTACTTACTGAGGTAGGCAGGGCTGGCACTTGGGTGCTGGGGAGCACTCCTGCAGTTAGTACATGAGGTGACCACATGAGGTGATTAACTTTTCCCAAAGGGCCAAGAGCACACCCTCCAAACAATGATAGTAACTGTTTGTAGTAACTGTTTCTTGAACCCCTACTCTGTGCAGAGCACCATGGAAGGAAGTCTGTGTCTCTGCTCTCTAGGGCCTTGACTGATATGGTGAGCCAGATGTGCACATGCCTGATTCAGACAGCAGAGGCACGCTGGGATGAAGGGGACAAAGCCCAAAGCCCTGCTAGTTGGCTGAGAAGTCACTGGTGCTGAGTGGGGACACTGAATGAGCATGGGCTCTGGGGCCCTTTCTCTGTCTTTGTAATTAGCTGAATGGCCTTGGACAAGTTATTTAGTCTCTTTGAGCCTTAATTTTCCTCCCTGTAAAATGGAACAACCACCAGCTTCTGTTAGGGTCGTTAGGATTAAGTGATAGCACATATCAAACACCTTGTGCTGGATTGATGTTGGTCCTGGCTGAGAACCAGGCATAGACCCATTCACAGCCCTCCTCTCTGACAAACAGAACGGCACCTTGAAGATCATCGACAGGAAGAAGCACATATTCAAGCTGGCCCAAGGAGAATACATAGCACCTGAAAAGATTGAAAATATCTACCTGCGAAGTGAACCTATCGCTCAGGTGTTTGTCCACGGAGAAAGCTTGCAGGTATGTGCTTCCTGGGCCGTGAGAAGCACCTCATGCCTTGTACTCAGGGAGCTTTGAGTGGGATTGAAAGTTCTCGATGAGAATAAATTGACTTTTGTGCCTGACATGCTGGAATGTCATTGACCCCACTATTAGGTTTCGCTGCTTGGCATTTCCTGCCCAGAAAAATTTCTTCTCTTTAAATTTCTACATTTTTATTTTACCTACAGCGGTCTGATATACCAAGAAAAGTTGAAGAAAGATGGCTGAGGGGGTTGGGTAATAGGTATTTCTAGTTTAGTTATGAAGGAAAGTAACATTACATGGATTATAAGAATGTTGAACAATTCTAAACATAGTGAACTCAGCTTATCTAGGATATGCTTCTTAATTATTTTTATAGGAGAAATGTATTTATTTTTCTTTGAGATAGTATACCTACTTTTTATCTAGAATCTTGCCATGTTATTGGTTTTCATTTAATTTTATTATTACTAGATTATAAAGAATAAGGTTTTAGAGATTGAAAAAAATGAATCTGTATAAATTTTCTTGCCCTTTTTAAAAGCAATCACCTGCTATCTATCACTTTATTTGTTTATTTGACCCTATTTTATAAAAATAAGTATACATAAAAGTAAATAAAAATTAGAATTTTATTAAGGTTTGATTACTAGTTTTTTCTTTTTGGCCAGGGTTGGGTTTGAACCCGCCAACTCCGGCATATGGGGCTAGCGCCCTGTATTCCTTTGAGCCACAGGCGCTGCCCAATTGCTAATGTTTCTTTTAAAACATCAATTGCAAAACTGCTGAAGTTGTCTAGATTGTACAGCCAGGAGTTCTTTTTGTGTGTGTGTGTGTGAGACAGAGTCTCAAATTGTCTCCCTGAGTAGAGTGCTATGGTATCACAGCTCACAGCAACCTCAGACTCTTGGGCATAAGCAATTATCTTGCCTCAGCCTCCCAAGTAGCTGGGACTACAGGCACCCGCTACAATGGCCAGTTATATTTTTGTTGTTGTTGCAGTTTGGCTGGGGCTGGGTTCAAACTGGCACCCTCAGCATATGGGGCCAGCACCCTACTCACTGAGCCACAGGCACCACCCCTGGCTATTTCTTTGGTTGCAGTTGTCATTGTTGTTTGGCTTGCCTGGGTTGGGTTCAAACCCGCCAGCTCTGGTGTATGTGGTTAGTGCCCTGGTCACTAAGCTACAGCGGCCAAGCTGAGCCAGGAGTTCTTAACCTGGTTTTAGTGAACTCCTAGGCAAGGAGACTCGTGTGTTCTGAAGGGAGGGGCCCGTAACTTTCATCAGATTGTCCCAGGGACCCGGGAAACAAAGAAATAAAGAATTACTGTTCTAGAGCATTTAGGTCAAGCGCTGTACTAACTCACTTGTCTGTGTTTAAGGCATTTCTCATAGCAATTGTGGTACCGGATGTTGAGACATTATCTTCCTGGGCCCAAAAGAAAGGATTTGATGGAACCTTTGATGAACTGTGCCGAAATAAGGTAAGGTTCTGCAGAGTCCAGTCTTTCATCATGTTAACTTTGCCCTAAATGTCCCTGTGATTCCACAGGGATTCGCAACAGAGGAAGTATCTTCTTTTTACTTTATTAGGATCTCAAGAAAGCCATCCTAGAAGATATGGTGAGACTCGGGAAGGACTCTGGTCTCAAGCCATTTGAACAGGTACGTCCTTCCTCTAAATGCGTGAATTCTTGTAAACAAATCTTTGATTTGAAGATCTTTTACAAGTATATTCTGTAAGCAGGTGAGATGACCTGAAGAAATACATGAGAAACAGTCTGAGCACAATGGCTCACGCCTGTAATCCTACCACTCTGGGAGGCTGAGGCAAAAGGATGACTTGAGCCCAGGAGTTTGAGATTGCAGTGAGCTGTGATAACATCACTGTATTCTAGTTAGAGCAATAGAGCGAGACCCTCTCTGGAAAAAAAAAAGACATGAGAAATAAATGATGGAGTTGTTTGATAGAAGAAAGGTGTTTTTTGGGTGGTGCCTGTGGTTCAAAAGAGTAGGGTGCCAGCCCCATATGCTGGAGGTGGCAAGTTCCAGCCAAAAACTGCAAAAAAAAAGGTATTTTAGCCACATGTTTGAATTATCTTTTCCCGGGGAGGTCAGGATACAAGAATAGGATGGCTGTCCTTTATAGAGAAGGTACAGCTTGGCTGAAGCGAGAGGAAGCATTGGGTGGCTTTTAAGCTGGGTTGCCTATGTCCTCTTCCCTCCACTAGCAGGTTTATTTATTTTGCAGGTCAAAGGCATTGCGATACACCCTGAATTATTTTCTATTGAAAATGGCCTTCTGACTCCAACAATGAAGGCCAAAAGGCCAGAGCTGCGGAACTATTTCAGGTCACAGATAGATGAACTTTATTCCACCATCAAGGTTTAATGTGAGGAAGAACGTCAGAAGAACAGCATACCGCCTCCATCTCTTACTCTACCAATGGCCTTCACGTTGGTAATTTTGACTACAGCAAGTCTAGGGAAGGAAATGTGCACGTTTAACTAGTCTGCTCGGGGTTCTTGTCATAGGAATATTAGAGGAAATGGAACACTGCCTTATAGTCACCTTATGTTGTAGGCCATGTTTATGGTGATATACAATTCCCAAAATGAGCCTTAAAAATTGTAACAGAAAAACTATTAATGTGTTAAGTTATTTAAGACTTCCTCAGTTCAAAAGGTGGGTTTTAAAACTTCTCTGTCTCCCTGTTTTTCTAAGCAAGGGATTAGGACTTTGCTATCCCTGAGACCTCTGCTACTTGCTACAGTTGTCTGCTGCTCTAAAGAGTACAGTGCACTAGAGGAAAGCTGTCCCTTTAGAAATGAGAACAACTGTTCTGGCTGGAGAATGTCACAAGCGGACCAGAGATTTTTTTTTAATCCCTCTCAGCAACCCTTCCCCACCTCATAGGCACTTACACAGCACTTCTGATCATGAGGGTCATGAAACATGCTTTACTCCTTGGTCCCCTCTTCCTCCTGTTGGACACGAGGTTTCCAGTAAACCAAAGGACACAGCCAACTCAGAACGGCACAGGGGCCGAGTCTCCAGTGGCTTCTCACCACAGCAGAATGCTCTTGGCCCCTGTTCTCCAGACCGGATTCCCTCCCTCTATCCCATCCCAGGGGTTATTTAAAAATCTGCCTTAGATTCAACAGTGAAGAAAGCATTTCAAGAAAGAAAGCATTAGGTGGGTCAACATGCTCAACTGTGATGTCCAAATAAACTACTTTATCTTCACTGAACCACTTGCCCAGTGTGTGTAATAGCCAATGGATTTTTAATACTGTTTTCATATCAAAAAATCATGTCATGATTAACTTGCTTTTCTCCCCCCAAAATAAACTCTCAGGCAAAGCATGTCTTTCAAAATATTAAGAAGGCTGGGTGCAGTGGCTCACGCCTGTAATCCCAGCACTTGGGAGGCTGAGGCAGGTGGATTGCCTGAGCTTACAAGTTCGAGACCAGCCTGAGCCACAGCGAAACCCCATCTCTAAATATAGCCAGGTGTTGTGGCGGGTGCCTAGAGTCTCAGCTATGTGGGAGGCTGAGGCAAGAGGATCGCTTGAACCCAAGAGTTTGAGTTTGCTGTGAGCTAAGACTTCACAGCACTCTAACAAGTGTGACCAAGTGAGCCTCTGTCTCTAAAAATAAAAATATTAAGGGAGTAGATACACTTGGGTACTTACTGAAATGGACAGAAATAAATGTTCTTATAGCATAATGCTACTTGATTTCTATGAAATGTATTTGATAAGCCAAAATAATTCTAGGATGTAGAAATATGGAAAGATCATTACCTGGGATTAACTTCTCAAGGGATTTTTTTTTAATGTTAATTCGGGAAATTAACATCAGTTCACTTTATTGCGAGTCTTGGCTACATTTGACTGAATTCAGCTGTCATTTATACATTCACAGTGACTGTTTTTGGATACATGAGAGTACATGTATTATACAAGCACAACAGGGTTTGCACTAAAGAACTGTCATTGTAATAACACTATTTGGTAGCCTAACTTCATATATGTATTCTTAATTGCACAAAACGTCGATAATTTGTCACATTGGGGTTTTGAATGTTTGCTTTAAGTGTCAGCTATTTCTATGTTTTATAAACCAAAACAGAATTTCCAAAAACAATGAAGGAAGCCAAAATAAATATTTCTGCATTTCAAGTGAGTGAAGTATCTCTTTAAGTGTCAGGTTTCATATTCCATACAAGCCTGTGACAGGCACAAAAGAGCAAGAATGGCCCTCAGCCTCGAAGCCATCCCAGCTGTGTCCTTCCCTTCTCATTCAGGTCACCCTCTTCTAACTTAGTCATTTTTGATACCAATGGACACTGACCTGAACCTCCCACCAGGTGCCTCTAACAACAGTCCTAAGGTGTTGTGGGGAAGAAAATCATATAGTTCTGAAAATTCATCTTCTTTGCTGGACACTTACGTGTTAGGACACATTGGTTGTAATTGGTGGTTCAACAGTAGATTTGATTCTACTATATCTTAGTAATGCTTTCACCCTAGATATCTCATTTATAGCAGCCAAATTTTTCTTTTCTTCCATCCCTACCCTTCGTCTCATGTTACCACTTTAAAGATTTTCTTTTCACAAGTATTAATTAATCCCCCAATTTCTTCCAAGCCTCCTATGTTTAAATCTTTCATCTCTTAAGTTGTATGTTTGATGTGGTGATGTGTGTTTCCTTCTAAAGCCGAAGCCCTTTGTACATATAGAATCTCCAATAAGACTTCCAGTCCATTCTGCCTTTTTTATTAAGATCCTTATCTTGGTCAGTGCACCTGTAGTCCCAGGTACTTGGGAGGCTGAGATGGGAGGATTCTTTGAACCCAGGAGTTCAAGTTCAGTCTGTCTATTAAAAAAAAAAAAATCCTTGTTTTTCTGCTTCTCTCTCCCCATGTCTGAAGTATGAGGGGGTTTTTTTGTTTTTGTTTTTGTTTTTGTTTTTGCAGTTTTTGGAACCCACCACCTCCAGCATGTGGGGCCGGTGCCTTACTCCTTTGTGCCACAGGCACTGCCTATGAAGTGTGAGGTTCTTGAGAATAACATTACCTTTCTTTTTCTCCCTTGGCACTGAACAGAGGACTTAGAAACTAGATGTTCACTAAATACACATTTTAAACAAATACTTGAAATTTTGTTAAAGCTCCTCTTGGAATAAGCTTGATAATAAACACTGAGCCTTTTAATTATGGTGGAATACACATAAAGTTATCATCTTCACATTTTTCAGTGTACAGTTGGGTGGCATTAAGCACACTCATGTTGCTGTGTTGTCATTGCTACCCCTCCATCTCAAGAAGTCTTCTCATCCTGCAAAACAGAAATTGTCTGCCTGTTAAACAGCAACTCCCCATTTCCCCCTTACCTAAGTCCCTGGAACCAGCATTCAACTCTGTTGCTATGAATATGACTACTCTAGGTACCTCATTACTTGTGGAATCATGCAGTATTGTCCTTTTATGACTGGCTTTATGTCACTTATCTTAATGTCCTCATGGTTCATGCATGTTATGTTGTAGCATGTGTCAGAATCTCTTCGTCTGTAAGGTGAATAATGTTCCATTGTCTTTGCATGCTCCATTTGTTCATGTGTTCCGTCGCTGGACATTTTAGTTGTTCCCACCTTTGGGCTGTCGTGAATAATGCCACTGTGGACACTGACCCTGCTCTCAGTTCTTTTGTGTATATACCTAGAAGTAGAATTGATGGGTCATATGGTGATTCTATGTTTACATTTTCTGAGGAACTACCATACTGTTTTCTACAGTGGCTGCACCATTTTACATTTCCACCAGCCAGTGCACGAAGGCTTGTTTCACCGCATCCTCACCAGCACTTCTTTTCTGTGTTTTTTGGTAAGAGCCGTCCTAATCAGCATGGAGTGCTATCTCATTGTGGTTTGGATTTCCATGTCCCTGATGATCAGTGATACTGAACATCTTTCCATGTGCTTGATGGCCATCTGTTAATCTTAGGAGGAATCCAGTGCTTTCTAGTCAAATCCTTTGCCCATTTAAAAAAATTGAGTTGTTTGGGATTTTATGTTATTGAGCTGTGGGAGTTCTTCATATTCTAGACATTAATCCCTAAATGCTTTTTTTTTTTTTTGCATTTAAGATGGAGTCTCACTCTGTCACCCTGGGTAGAGTACAGTAGACATCACAGCTCACAGCGACCTCAAATTCTTAGGCTCAAGCAATCCTCCTCCCTCAGCCTCCCAAGTAGCTGGGACTACAGGCACCCACTACCATGCCCAGCTAGTTTTCCTATTTTTAGTAGAGAAAGGGTCTCAATCTTGGTCAGGCTGGTCTTGAACACCTGAGCTCAAGTGATCCACTTGCCTCTGCCTCCCAGAGTGCTAGGATTACAGGCATGAGCCCCTACACTCAGCCCAAATGTTCTATTTTTTTGTTTGTTTTGAAACAGTCTCACTATGCCACTCTCAGTAGAGTCTATGGCATCACAGCTCACAGCAACCTCAAACTTGGGCTTAAGGGATTCTCCTGCCTCAGCCTCCTGAGTATGTGGCACTACAGGTGCCAGTCGCAACGCCCAGCTATTTTTTTGGTTGCAGTTGTCATTGTTGTTTAGCCAGCCCAGGCAGGGCTCGAACCCACCAGCCTCAGTGTATGTGGCCAGCACCCTACCCAGTGAGCTACAGGCACCACCCCCAAATGCTTTTTTAATTCTTAATTTTCACGGTGCCCTGTTTGGGGTCTGTACCTGCTCAGTGGCATGATGGTGCTTCTTCCCATAAATCCACAGTGCCCTTCAGAAGCCCATTGGTCTGTCTCTCCAGCCAGAACAGAAGAAATATGATTGGCTGCATAACTGTTGCCTGGCTAACGGGCAGTCCTTCCTTCCATACAGGCCCTGGTATGTTAAGCTGCTTTCAGCAGCTGCCCTGAGAGCTGACAGCCATGATCTTCACAGGAGACCCTGCTGAGCGAGGAAGCCAGAGTAGGTGGGGGCGAGCATAGCAGACAAGATCCTTGCCCTTGAGGAGCTCAGATTCTAATGGAGAGAGACAATAGGCAAGAAAGCAGGCAAGGTCAGGTGTGCCAGATGCTTTGAAGGAAACAATTGTACTGATGGTGCCCCTTTCTAAATGCTGTCGGAAAAGGTCTCCTTGAGGAGCTGAGATCTGGGCTGATAATCCAAAGAATGTGCAAAACCAGCCTGTAAAGTTTGGGGGAAAGTTTTCAAATAGAAGTAGTAGCCTATACAAAGGACCTGGGATGAGAAAGTTTGACATATTCAAGAAATTGGAAGGCGCTGATGTGTCTGAGGATCAGGAGTAAGGGGAAGAGCAGAGTCAAGAGGAGAGGGAGACACAGGGCCAGATGACTGGACCCTGAAAGGAACCCTAGTTTTACTCTGGGTTTAGGAGGAAACCATTGAAGGGTTTTGAAGCAAGCAGTGACATTCCCTGAATTTCCCTTTTGTAAGACAACTGCTGGCTATCCTGGGAATAGCTGCCAAGGGGAAGGGGAGAGGCATGGGAGACAGACAAGGGCATCCTGAATGGCTTAGTGGCAGTGGAGGAAGAAGGAGAGAATTTGAAGGTGAGTTGGAGATAGAACCACAGCACCGGGGGCATCAGGAACAGGGAAGGGTTGGGCCATCAGCACATGGTGGAGACTCAACAGGTACACACAGTTAGGGGGAAGGAATTAAGAGCTAGGATTTGGATGGTTTTCAATTGAAGATCCTGATAAGCACAAGAAGATAGAATGTATCTGCAGCTCAGGTCAGGTCAAACTGAAGATAACAGTCTGGAAGGCCTACAGCTGAGGAAGATGTGCCGACAGGAAATGCCAAGTGCTCCCCCAAACAGTCATGGGGCTCTGATAATTGAGGGAGGGTCACAAGAGGAGCCAGCAGCAGACATGGAGAAGCATCTGCCGTGAAGGAAGGCAGAAAAGCAAGAGGAAGAAGAAAAGTATTTCAGAAAGAGCCTGCAGGGACATCGGTCATGTCAAGTATGAGTGAAAGGTGGAGGGAGGTGGGGACAGGAAAAAAGTCTTCTGGATCCAGCAGTGGTGGCAACTCTGACAATAGCTGTTCCCACAGACTAGGCAGCCCATTTGGAGCACGTTGAGGCCTGAACTCCCAGGGAGTTGGGAGGAAAGGTGGGTAGTTCTTTTCGATGTGAAGGAAGCCAGATGAATGGGTGGATGGTAACTGGAGGAAGAGGTGAGGCTGAGAGGTGAGTTTTTGCTTGCAGTTGGTGGAGGTTTCTGAGTGTAATGGTAAGAATGATCCAGCCAGGTGCAGTGGCTCACACCTGTAATCCCAGCACTCTTGAGAGCCCACGGCAGTGAATTGCCTGAGCTCAGGAGCTGGAGACTAATCTGAGCAAGAATGACCCCCGTCTAAATAGCCAGGCGTTGTGGCAGGCACCTATAGTCTCAACTACTTGGGAGTCTGAGGCAAGAGGATCACTTGAGCCCAGGAATTTGAGGTTACTGTGAACTTTGCTGCCAAGGCACTCTACCCAGGGTGACAAAGTGAGACTCTGTCGCAAAAAAAAAAAAAAAAAAAGAATGATTGAGAAGAAGAGAAGTGGTGATTTAGGAAATAAGGGAAAGACAGCTGTTCTGAGAGGGAGGGAGGGTTAGAACAGAAGTTAAGGGAGGAGATGGGCTATCGACAAGACACCTGTTGCAGCAAGAGAGGGGATAGAAAGTGTGGGTTAAATGCAGGAAGCCCCATGGTGATTAGGGTGGAAGACTCAGGAGCTTCTATCTGAATACTTATATTTTTTCAGGCAAGTATTATCTCCTTGTTATGGATGAGAAAATTAAACTTGAAGAAATCAGCTACCTTACCCCAGTTCCAGTGTTTGGACCGCCATTCCGTGGAGTCTTCTCCATGCAGAGGTCACCTTTCCTGCTGTCCTTGCCCTCCGCAGTGTGATGCCCAGTGCCCTGAGCACCTGGTTGCCGTTGAGCAATGTTGACTAAGCTTTGGTAGCTAGTCCTCAGAAGCAGCTAAGCCCTGTCTGCAGTTTTAGGTTAGGTATGCCGTAAGGTAAAGGAAGGCAAATTCCAGGAATCCTGACTTCCCTTTTTATGTTTTAACTCCTTTGTGCTGTTGATTTGCTCAAAGAGTAGAAGTCTTGCTAGGTGAATTCTGCTTCTAAGCAGATTTCTTCAGCACAGAGAGATTCTCTTCTTGGCCTAAAGCCAAACTTGTTTTTTTCACAAATGCATTTTGTATGTAATTTTTTTTTTTTTTTGAGACACAGTCTCACTCTGTCACCTTTGGTGGTGTGCTGTGGTGTCATAGCTCACAGCAGCCTCAAACTTTTGGGCTCAAGCAATCCTCTTGTCTCAGCCTCCCAAGAAGCTGGGAAGGGGGATGGAGGGAATGGCGAGTGACAACAGACAAGACAAGAAAGTGTGGGCAGGAGCTGGAGGCTGAGGCGCCCCAGTGCAGGGACTGCTGACAGGTAGCTGGGACTACAAGTGCCCACGCCTGACTATTTTTAGAGACAGGGTCTCGCTCTTGCTCAGACTGGTCTCAAAACTCCTGGACTCCAGCAGTCCTCCTGCCTCAGCCTCCCAGAATGGCAGGATTACAAGCAGGAACTACCACACCACCCTTGCATGTAAGTTCTTACTAATCCTGTTGCTGAGACTTTTACCAAGGAAAGAGAATGGTTTTGACCATCAGATTTCTCCAACCGAAACTGTCCTTACTCAATACTCACGCTGCTGGATTTTTCCTTCCAAATAACCAGGCAGGCTTCCTGCTTTGCATACAGCTTCTTCAAACTGGAGGGTGAGTAATGCTGCAGGGGCGGTGTGCGCCAGGTGGGACACACACTGAGCAAGTGTGAGAACCAGTTTGCTCACATTCTGCAGAGGTGGCAGCAGACACAGGGGGACTCTGCGTTTGGAGTCTCCATAGTTCCCACACCCACTGAAACCGCCCTCCTCCACCCTGCTGTGCTGCTGCGAGGGCCTGGGGGCCCTCCTGGCTCAGCTCTTCCCACTATTCAATGGGGTGCAGGCTGCCTCCTGCCAGGACACCTGCACTGGCCTCCTTGCCTCCTATACCGGGCTCTGCTAACTACCCGCTCTGCAGAGGGAATGAATGATTTCCTAAATCACAGGTCTCAGCATGGGACTCAGCTCTCTACTCTGAACCCTGGCAAGAAGGAAGCTTCTCCAATTTACTGTGTGTCTAGCCACCTGGAGATTTCATTTTATTTTTATTTATTTTGTTTTGAGACAGTCTCACTATGTCATACCTCAGTAGAGTGCTATGGAGTCACAGCTCACAGCAACCTCAAACTCTTGGGCTTAAGCAATTCGCTTGCCTCAGCTTCCCAAGTAGTTGGGACTACAGGCGCCTGCCACAACATCCAACTATTTTTTTGTTGTAGTTGTCATTGTTTAGCAGGCCTGGGCCATGTTTGAACACTCCAGCCCCAGTGTATGTGGCCGGTGCCCTAACCACAGCTATGGGCGCTGAGCCCACCTGGAGATTTTAAAATGCATATACAATTCTCCAGGTGTCACCTTTTGGCCCCTCTGAGAACTCCATTCCAGCCTAACTGTACTTACTCATCCTTCTCTCTGCAAAGCACCCCAGCCTGGGCACTCCCACTCCTGTATTAGATTGCAGTTGGCCCTTCCTCCAGGAAGCCTTCGTGGATTCTCCAAGCCCAGGAAGCAGAGTCAAGCACATCTATGGTCCAGTAGGAGTAAAGTGGTCACAATATTTAGGCTAAGTGCCAAGGTTGACACAAGGCTGGTAGAGCTGGCTCGTGAGGTGCAGAGCAGCGGTCAGAGGGTTTCCTTCTAGAAAGACAGCTCCGAAGGAGGTTTCTGCGTCACCCAGAAGCCTGTCTAATGGGAACTATCTGCTGACTGCTTTCTTGCCTGAGCAGAAAGTGTTCTTGAGGCAAGGACACCGGTAGCTAGGAATCCTGGAAACAAGGGTAGCCTCACAGCTGTGTGCGTTTTTGGCCACTCAAAAGTCCCATCAGCCCAGGTGCAGTGGCTCATGCCTGTAATCTCAGCACATTGAGAGGATGAGGTGGGAGGATCAGTTAAGCCCAGGAGGTCAAGACTAGGCTGGGCAAGAGTGAAACCCCTTCAATACTAAATAAATAAATAAAAATCAGCAGGGCATGGTGGCAGTACCTGGAGTCCCAGCTACCTAGGAGGCTAAGGCAGGAAGATCACTTGAGCTCAGGAGTTTGAGGTTGCTGGGAGCACAGATGATTCCACTGAACTCGAGCCAGAGCAACAGAGTGAGACTCTGTCTCAAAAAATAAAAAATAAAAGCCACATCAGAATGAGCAAGCTCATTTAAAAGATAAAAACCTTTTTTCAGAAAATTCTTTTCCAACTGCAGCTTAAGGGAGAGTTATGGAAACTTATCTATCTATCCATCTATTTAATGTAGACATTTTAATACTTTCCTTATTTTTCTTTCCTTAAGAAAATCCTGGCTCGGCACCTGTGGCTCAAGCGGCTAAGGCGCCAGCCACATACACCTAAGGTGGTGGGTTCAAATCCAGCCCGGACCCGCCAAACAACAATGCCGGCTGCAACCAAAAATAGCCAGGCATTGTGGCAGGCACCTGTGGTCGCAGCTACTTGGGAGGCAGAGGCAGGAGACTCGCTTGAGCCCAAGAGTTGGAGGTTGCTGTGAGCTGTGATGCCTCGGCACTCTACCCTGGGGGACAGTTTGAGGCTCTGTCTCAAAAAAAAAAAAAAAAGAAAAGAAAATCCTTTTCTTTGTAATGTTCATTCACTTTCTCTGTCTCAGCTGATATGTTCATTTGGTTTTTTTACTTCAGTCTGAGGTACACAATTATTTCCTATGTAGGTTAGGAGTCTGCCATTCCTTGGCTACATTTTTGCTAGAATGCTCCTGCCAGGATTCCAGCACCAGACTCTCCAAGCTCTTCAGGCAGCTGGGAATGGAATCTAAAACACATGACATTCCTTGGCCATGATGTACTGGTCAGACCTAGTCAACCGTGTGACCTCAGCTTAGGTAGGAGCAATGCCAGTTAGGTCTGGAAAAAGTAGAACATTAGTTACACAGCAAATAGGTTTAATAGTCGGGTAACGAGGCAAGGGAAACGTTGAGAAACACGTGCCATTGGAAGGGATCTAATGTCACTGCAGTTTGCTCCTATGGAAAAATCTTTCTGCCTACGGATTCTCCCTCTGTCACCCCTGGGTAGAGTTCACTGAAACCTCAAGCTTTGGGGCATGAGCCACCATGCACGACCTTCATTTCCTTTTTTTCTTTTCTTTTTTTCGAGACAGAGTCTCACTTTATTGCCCTAGGTAGAGTGCCTGGCCTCACACAGCTCACAGCAACCTCCAACTCCTGGGCTTAGGCGATTCTCACACCTCAGCCTCCCAAGTAGCTGGGACTACAGGTGCCCACTACAACGACTGGCTGTTTTTTTGTTGCAGTTTGGCCAGGACCGGATTTGAACACACCACCCTGGGCATATGGGGCTGGCACCCTACCCACTGAGCCATAGGCACCACCCATATTTCCTCTTTTTCTTAAAGGGAACATCTAAAGGAAAGTGTCCTCCTGGGCTCCCCACTCTTGCCCTCCTGGGACATTTCAAGTTTGTTTCGCAGAGTCATAGTTATAGATGTTGAACACTTGGCCTGTTTAAAACAGATAAAGACTAGTTTGTTAAACTGCCAGGTTTAGTGAGATAGTCCTACGTACCCAATAATTAGTAGGGATTGTAGGAAGTAAAATAAGAAAGGAAAATTTGATAGATAAATTATTTTCTTTTCCACAATAGAAAATCATATTCTTTGCCTTAAGGGAAGTTTACAGGACTAGATCTGATAGATTGTGGAAGAACATCATTTACATGAAGGTAAAAACATTGGTTAAGCAAGGGTAGTTAAAAAGACATCCATTCTTGGCCAGGCGCAGTGGCTCATGCCCATAGTCCTAGTACATCTGAGGCAGATGGATTGCCTGAGGCCAGGAGTTCAGAACCAGCCTGAGCAATATCAAGACTCCATCTCTACTAAAAATAGAAAAACTGGCTCGGCGCCTATAGCTCAACCGGC
>NW_003852456.1:2713807-2718942 GCF_000181295.1 Otolemur garnettii
TTTTTTTTTTTTTTTTTGCATTTCCCAAACACAAAAATACATTGTATAATTTAAGGACTACTACCTAGGTGTTCCCAGCATCCTGTTTGCCTGTTCTCTGGTACATCTGAATCTCATCAGCCGTTGCTTACATGGCTTCAGGTCACCTCCAGGGCCCTGACCCTGCTGCCTTTACTCCTGTGGTGTCAGCCCCTGTACTGCCCCAACACCTATGCTTCACCCTGTCCCAAGCACTGCCCTTCATTCCTTACTGCCCCCTAGACACAGCAACACAGGCTGTTGACTTTAATGAACATTCCCCAAAGTTTAACAGCTGTGGAAAGGGATCAACACAACTCAGGCACCTTCTTAAAACAGGAAATATGGGGCCACAGCTTCCCTGAAAAGTGACCCACTGCTCTCCTTGTAGGAGGGTTCCTTTCCTCACTGGCCGACCCCGACTCTGGCTGCAGCTTCTCCTCTGCTGAGACCCTCCCTATCCTCTTACAATGAGACTTTTTGTCCTCTTCCACCCTAAACTAGGGTCTACACCTGGCTCCACATATCCAGAAGCTCATGAACAGTCTGGTTTTCATACTCAACGACACAAATAACCAACAGAAACTTAGACATCGCTCTTCCCACAGAGCCTCTGACCAGAGCAAACTGCAGTCTTCCTCCAGTTACAGTACTGACTTGTCATCTACACCAACCCCTATCCTTCTGCCCTCCCCTTGCCCACACTGACAATCTGAGCAGCATGACCAGTGAAACTAAGGTGAGTTTGGGTATTAGAACACCTGGGTTGGGTGGTGCCTGTGGCTCAGTGGGTAGGGCGCCAGCCCCATATACTGAGGGTGGCGGATTCAAACCTGGCCCCGGCCAAACTGCAACAAAAAAATAGCCAGGCGTTGTGGCAGGCACCTGTAGTCCCAGCTACTTGGGAGGCTGAGGCAAGACAATCACCTAAGTCCAAGAGCTGGAGGTTGCTGTGAGCTGTGACGCCACGGCACTCTACCGAGGGTGACAAAGTGAGACTCTGTCTCTAAAAAAAAAAAAAAAAAAAAGACACCTGGGTTGAAATCCTGGCTTCCCTATGACTTGCCCTACAACCATGGACAAGTTTCTGTTGTGGATTTGAGCTGTCTGTCTCTGCGTTATCCATTTCCCCCTTTGCCAGTGTACAACCTCCCCATCCCCAACTGCAGTTCCAGCAGGAATCCCTGTGGTTCCCAGAAGCTAATAATAAGTGTATTATTTCATTTCCCTGGCCACAGGGTTTGCTTCAGGGAAAGTGACAGTTTCATATCCTGTGTCAACCACCTGTCAAGGTTATAGTGCCCAATTATTTGGTCAAACACTAGCCTAGAGGTTGCCATGAAGATATTTTTCAGATGTGATTAATACTTTAATCAGGAGACTTTAAATATGTGGGTGGGCCTCATCCAGTAAGTTGAAGGAAAGCTTTAAAAAATATAAAAAGAGGGGTGGTGCCTGTGGCTCAAAGGAGTATGGCGCTGGCCCCATATACTGGAGGTGGTGGGTTCAAACCCAGCCAAAAACTGCCAAAAAAACCAAAACAAAACAAAACAAAAAAACCTAAGGTTTTCTGAAGAAGTAATTCTCAAGCCTGCCTCATAAAAACTCTGAGTTTCCAGCTTGCAGGCCTGTCCTGGAGATTTTACACTTGACAGCTCCACAGTCACATGGGCAATTCCTTAGACTCTCTCCAACTCTGTCTCCTCCTCTCTCCCTTTCCCCCCTTTTCTCTCTTCCTCCCTCCTTCTGCCCTTCTTTCTCCCCCACTTCTCTCTCCCTCCATATAAATATATATTGATCTGTTTCTCTGGGGAACCGCTGACTAATACAGGCTCAGTAAATCTTGGAGATGATGATGATGAGGGGGTGAGGACCCTGTCTGAGGGAAAAGCTGACAGTACAGGGTGGCCATAAAGTTCCTGTACAATTTAACAAAAGGCGTGTCCCTGAAAAGGCTACAGGAAGATGGGTGTCAAGCTCAGTTTGATCCAGAGGTTTAAGAAGCCATCAGGGCTCTGAATCCATTTCCTTGCCTTCCTTGTATAGGGTGGCTATAAAGTTCACGTGTAATTTGGCCACCCTATACAAGGCAGGCAAGAAAATAGATTCAGAGCTCTGATGGCTTCTTAAACCTCTGGATCAAACTGAGCTTGACACCCATCTTCCTCTAGCCTTTTCAGGAACACGTACTCATGAATTCTTTATTACTTAAGCGTTATTTGGGTAGAATTCTTGTAAATAATTTCCATCCAGAGTGCTGAATTCCCTTTCTGTCTTGACAGTTGGGTAGTTTTCTTTTTTCAGACTCGCAAGTAGGGCAGCGCCTGTGGCTCAAAGGAGTAGGGCACTGGCCCCATACACTAGTTCAGACGCGGCCCCAGCCAAAAACTGCAAAAAAAAAAAAAAAAAAAAGAAGGTATTCAGACTCGCAAGTAAAAAAGGTTTGAAAATGGAATTCTCCTTCGATACCTCAAGGTGATTCGTCCTTCCTTGGCAGGGACCCATAGGACTTCTGGATAGGGCGAGCAAGCACTTCCCTAAAGGGGAAAGAGGAATCGCCCATAAACAGTGAAAAGATGATCAACTTAAGGGAAAGGCAAAAAACCACAGCAGGAGACCAGTATGATCGGCAACAAGATTCAAAATATTGACAGTGTGTGGAGCCCAGGAGACTCTTCCACACTGCTGCTGGTAGTGTAAATTGTAAAACGTACAAAACAACGCTCAAAACTTGGTTGCATGGCTCGGCGCCTGTCGCTCAAGTGGCTAAGGCGCCAGCCACATACACCTAGGGTGGTGGGTTCGAATCCAGCCTGGGCCCACCAAACAACAATGACGGCTGCAACCAGAAAATAGCCCGGCCTTGTGGCGGGCGCCTGTGGTCCCAGCTACTGGGGAGGCTGAGGCAGGAGACTTACTTGAGCCCGGGAGTTGGAGGTTGCTGTGAGCTGTGATGCCACAGCACTCTACCCAGGGGTAGACAGGGGGACACCTGGTGGGGGGCAGGGGGACAGCTTGAGGCTCTGTCTCAAAAAAACAAAACAAAACAAAACAAAACAAAAAAACTTGGCTTTATGGTGCGAACCTAAACTGCCCGCAAGCCGCACGACACCCGGGGACATCTCTCCCACTCGCGCTCCCTCCGGAAGCGGCCCGGGGGCATATCAGCGAGCGTGCTTTGCCCTGATTGGCTGCTCTGGCCGCCCGGGGCTTGGCGGGAGCTTCCGGCTAGGCGGACGCGCGTGCTCCGTCCTCATTGGCTGCTCCGAGCCGCGCGGGATTGGCGGGAGTTTGGGGAGTAGCTGGGGCGGGGAACTGGCGATGGCGCCGCCACAGCGAGTGAAGCGCCCGGGGCGTGTAGGGTGAGTACTGGGGGCCCCAGGGCTGACGGCGGCTTCCCCTTCCTCCTCCTCCTCTCCGCCTCGGTCTGCGCCTAGTTCGCGCTGCGGCTGCGGAACCTGCCTCTGAGGAGCCGGTCGGTCGGGGCCGCGCGCTCCGCGTCTGACTTGAAACCGGTTCAAGAAGCCACTCGAGTCGTGTGCGGGCTCCGCCCGAGTTTTGCTGTCTCCACATGAGACTGTCGGAAACCCGCCGCTGTCGTCCGCGGGGCGTGCTTCACGGTCGGGGACGGGGTGCCTGGTCTCTGCGGGGTCCCTGGTGCGCGAAGGGGGCACTGCGCTCACCGCATACGGGCTTGTCACTGGCGCGACAGAGCACCGTTCCTGGTGGCTATCGTCGCCCGTGTTTACTTTGAGCTGGTTGAACACGCGATTTTACCTTTTTACCCTGTTGCCCTGAGGAGGGGAACGAGGAAGGCAGCGGGGAGCTCCTGCCCCGGGGTCGTCGGGCTGAGCGGGGAGGGCGGGCGGCCCCTGCTCAGTAAAGGTCAGAAATTGCTGGTTGGTGAGGACTTTGGGACACAGGGTCACAGCGTTGAGTAGGAGGTTTCCACGTACCTAACGAGAGGGGTGTTATTTTATACGTTGGCGGTAGGATTTGACCTGTAAAAAGTGTAAATAAATTTGATTGGACGCAAGTGACAAGAAAGATAATTTGGAAAGAAAATGCTTGGAAAGGGTCACAAATTAGTGTTTTAAGATTTTTTCCCAGTTATTTAAGTACCTTTTCTTCTGTTTAACAGTGGAAGATATTCAAAGAACACCTTAGGAAGAACACTTCCCATGAAAGATGTAAGTTATCTTTTTGTTTTTTTAATGTAATTTCCTTATAATTGGTAATGCAAATGACATTTTGTGGGGACCTGAGTTTTGTAGATCGCATTTAGTAGGCTCAGTGTTTATTGTAGCGAAAAAGTGTATTCTTTTCCCTCTCTATTTTTTTTTTATATAAAGGAGAAAAATTACCTTTGTGAACATTTTAGAACCTTTTTCTCTGAGCCTAGGTTTTATTTTCATTTAGTTATTTGACATTATGTAAAAACTGTACAACTTGCTGTATTTTTCTTTTTTCACTTACAGCCATTTATCCGTGTTAATTTTCAACAACTATTTATGATTTCGTGAAATTCCATTTATACCACATTACAGTTTTACTTTTCTTCAGAACAGAGTCTTAGAATATATAAACGTGTGTTGAAGGCAGGTCCGCTTCTTTAACACTCTTGATAGCTAGTTCCAACTTCTTTCCAGAGGCTTGTCCAGTTGCCACTGGAATTCACACTGCCAGTCACATTGCGGGGCAGTCAAGAGTTCTTTCTGCTCTCTATTCTGCCCTGGCTTTCTCTGTATGTGGTTTTTTCCTCTACTGCATCCCCAACCCCAGCCTTCAGAGGATGATTCTTTTTCTTTCTGAACCTCTGCAAGATTTTGCCCAGCGCTCTGCTGCCACCTCAGCCTTAGCCTGTGGGGTGTTTGGATGTTCTCTGTACTCCTGCCCTGTTGCCTTATTCTTGACAGCTAAAGTCCAGTGTGCCTTGGGGGAGATTTTGCTAAGCTATTTATTCCTGTCCTCAGCCTGCTTTAGCTCGAAGTCTAGGGAATTTTCTTTTCGATACAGAGCCTCAAGCCTCAGCTTCCCAAATACTTGGGACTACAGGCACCTGCCACCATGCCAGGCTTTTCTTTCTTTCTTTCTTTTTTTTATTTTTTTTTTTTTTT
>NW_003852456.1:2719662-2723773 GCF_000181295.1 Otolemur garnettii
CTCTAAGGCTTGAGCAACCCTCTTGCCTCAGCCTCCTGAGTAGCTGGGACCACAGGTGCCTGCCACGATGCCCTGATTGTTATTCTATTTTTAGTAGAGGTAGGGTCACACTCTTGCTCAAGCGGTTCACCCATCTCGGCTTCCTAGAGTGCAGGGATTATAGTCATGAGCCATCAAGCTTGCCCTTTTTATTTTTTTATGTTTTTGTTCTTTATAGAGTCTCACCCTGTTGTCCATTTTGGAGGGCAATGACGTGAATATAGCTCACTCTAGACTCCAGCTCCTGGGCTTAAGTGATCCTCCCACCTTAGCTTCTTGAGTAGCTGGGACTGCAGGCTCCTGCCACCATGTCCAGCTAATTTTTAAATTTTTATAGAGGCATGATCTCTTTGTGTTGCCCAGGCTGGTCTCAAACTCAAGTTATCCTCCTGCCTTGGCCTCCCAAAGCACTGGGATTACAGGCATGAGCCACCTACCCTGCCAACTGTTCTTTTTGCAGCCATGCAAGCTAAGAATGGTTTTTATATTTTTAGATGGTGGAAATAAAATAAAAATATCTCATTGTATGGAAATGATAAGAAATTCAAATTTCACTATCCGTAAGTCAAATTGTATTGGAACACATCTATGCACATTCTTTTTGCATTGTCACTGTCTGCTTTCACACTGCAATGGCAGAGTTAGTTAGGGTACAACCAAGAGCCCACGAAACCTAAAATACTCTCTGGTCTTTTAGAGAAACAGTTTCCCAAACCCTGCTTTAAATTTTCAGAGGAGTCTGTGTGCCTTAAAGAAGAGTTAAGGATTGATTCTTTCATTGATTTAAACTGATGCATTGTAATTGTGCATATTTGTGGGATAGAATTTGATGTTTTGATATATGTACATTGTGTAATGACCCAGTCAGGGTCATTGGTATATCCATTGTTTCATGCATAAGAATTGCTTCTTTAGGCAGACGTGATAACAAGAATATCCTTGTTAAAAATCAGCTTTGTAATATTCTTTGCTTGTGAGAGGCAGTTCAGTGACTTTGACCTTATTCTCTTTTAGAAAACTGATCCAAAGTGCAAGCCTCCTGATGCGTTTGATTTTCCTGATAATTCTGATAGCTCAAAGATTGGCAGGTTGGATGAAATTGAGAAAGATGAAGAACCTTATGAAACCTTTGGTTAGTATTTGAAATCTTTATCCTAACATGACTTTAAAGGAGCAAAACTTAGGCTAGGTATAGTAAAAATACAGAAATGTCTTCAAACATAAAAATCACTTGTTTGCATATAAACACCTTAGGAGTACATTATAATTTGAAGTAATTATTCTCACTTTTAGGTACATTGAAACCAGGAAAACTATCAAAGTAGAATTCTTCTAGCAGCATCTGTTAACAATCCAGTCATATAAGGTCACTCACTATAGTGCTTTGTAACAGGAAGGATATAAAATATATTTCTCACTTCATTCTACCTCTTGGTAGAACCACTAACATAGGGAGGAGAAGAGTAAGGGTAATTTTCCTGTCTTCAGCTCACTGAGGCAAGGGACTGCTTTGGAAAAGCCAGCAGGAGAGTGTCACCTGTGTTCTTGGGAGTATGAGGTGAAAGGATTGGTGTCTGGCTGTCCAGGGGTATATGACTTGCCCAGGTGCACTGCTGCTGTCTCTATGTGTCACTGGCCACACCAGAGCTTAAAAGTAATGCAGAAAGTGCTAAGTGCCACCTCATCTAGAACAACAGCAGTCAGACATGTTTGCTAGAATAAGTTTTTTAAAAAGTTTGAAAACTTATGTACTCTCTCATATTTTCATTTGACTTCTGAAATTTTTTAGTCTAATTGTTGGTTAATAAAATAATACATTTATAAGGTAAAATAAGAGAAGTAACCATCCCCAGAATATATCTTTTATTATGACTTGATAAAAATGTTTCAATTACTTATCTAAAATCTAAATCCAAAAGATCTGAATATGAAAGAAACCCCATAATTTTAAAAACTGAGATGTCATTCACTTAAAATTCTGCCTTTTTTTTGAGAGTCTCACTTTGTTGCCCCTGTGGCATCATAGCTCACAGTAACCTCAAACTCTTGGGCCCAAGGGATTCTCTTGCCTCAGCCTCCTAAGTAGCTGGTATTACAGGCAGCTATCACAACAGCCAGCTATTTTTTAGAGATGGGGTCTTGCTCAGGCTGCTCTTGAACTGGTGAGCTCTACCAATCCATCCACCTTGGCCTCCCAGAGAGGTAGGACTTCACCTCACCCACCCAAAATTCTGCCTTTTACAGTTCTTTGGTTTTTAGAATATTGACACAGTTGTGTAACCATTACCATAATCTAATTCCAGAATATTTTTATCACCCCAAAAGAAACCCTGTACCCATTAGCAGTTGCTCCCTGTCCCCTATTCCTCAGGCAACCACAAATCTATTTCCTGTATTATACATTTGCCATTTCTGGACATTTTACCATAAACTGAAACATAAACTGTGGTCTCTTCTGACTGCCTTCCTTCACTGAGTGTAGTGTTTTCCAGGTTTATCCATATTGTGTGTGTATCTATTTTATTCCTAAAGATTTTTAGGTGACGCCTGTAGCTCACGCAGCTAAGGCACCAGCCACATACACCAGAGCTGGTGGGTTCAAATCCAGCCCCAGCCTGCTAAACGACAACTACAACCAAAAAGTAGCCAGGCATTGTGGTGGGCTCCTGTAGTCCCAGCTACTTGGGAGAATGAGGCAAGAGAATACCTTAAGCCCAGGAGTTTGAGGTTGCTGTGAGCTGTGATACCATAGCACTCTACCCAGGGCGATAGCTTAAGGCTCTGTCTCAAAAAAAAAAAAAAAAATTTTTTTTTATAGCTCAGTAGTGGTCCAGTTTGGCCACACCATGGTTTGTTACTTATCACGTGATATCCATGTGGTGTACTTTTGACTGTTATGAATGATGATCCCATGAACATTCACATACAAGTTTTGTGTTTTCAGTTCTTTATACCTAGCAGTGGAATTGCTGGATCCTGTGGGAATTTTCTTTTTCTTTCCTTTTTTTTTTTTCCTTAATCAGACCCAGGTGAGGTTCAAACTCTACACTCTCAGTTCACAGAGGTGGCTCTCTAACTACTGAGTTATAGCAACCAGTATAGGAATTGTATTTTTAACTTTGTGAGAAACTGTCATTCCCATAGCAACAGGTGAGAGTTCTAATTTCTGTACAAGGTTGTCAAAACTTGTCACCATCTGGCATTCTGATTTTAGCCATCCTAGTGGATATGAAATAGTACCTTGTGGTTTTTTTGTGTGTGTAGTCAAATATGTATAACATAAACTGCCCCATTTTAACCAACTTTTAGTGTGTAGTTCATTGTCAGTTAAGTACATTCACATTGTGTAACCATCATCTCCATCCATTTCCAGAATGTTTTCATCTTTCCTAACTGTGAAACTGTACCCATTAAATAGCTACCCGTTCTCGGCCTTCCCTCCCCCAAGCTCCTAGCAACGATCATTCCTTTCTGTCTTTCTAAATTTGGCTATGTCAGTAACATCCTGTAAGAGGAAGCACTCCAGACTTGATACCTCATGCTTACAATCCCAGCTACTGAGGAGAGAGAGGCAGGAGGATTGCTTAAGGCCAGGAGTTTGAGAGCAGCGTGGGCAATGTAGTTAGACCCCATCTCTTAAAAAAATGGAAAATAAGGCCAGGCGAGGTGGCAGTCTCCCTAGCACTCTGGGAGACTAAGATGGGCAGATTGCCTGAGTTCACAGGTTCGAGACCAGCCTGAGCTAGAGTGAGACCTCATCTCTAAAAATAGCTGGGCGTTGTGGCAGGCGCCTGTAGTTCTGTCCTTAGGAAGCTGAGACAAGAGACTCGCTTGAGTTAGAGGGTGAGCTGACGCCAGTACACTCTACTGGGGGCACTGAAGTGAGACTCTGTCTCAAAAAAATAAATAAGTAAATAAAAGGAAGCATACAATACTTGTACTTTTATAACTAGCCTGTGTTATTTAGCATAACCTCTTCAAGGTTCATTCATGTTGTAAGGTGTTAGAATTTCCTTTTTAAAAGCTGAATAATATTCTGTTGGATGTATGTACCACATTTTTTTTACCCATT
>NW_003852456.1:2724067-2730777 GCF_000181295.1 Otolemur garnettii
TTGAGGTAAGAGGTAAAAATATTTGGAACGTGGCCTGTATAATTGATTTGGGTTAGCCATTTAAACAAAGATAGTTTTGTACTCTGTTGCAAGAGTTCAATCTTTTTTTTTTTTTTTTTTTTTTTGTAGAGACAGAGTCTTACTTTTTCGCCCTCAGTAGAGTGCAGTGGAGTCGCTCCACCAACCTCCAACTCCTGGGCTTAGGCGATTCTTCTACCTCAGCCTCCCAAGTAGCTGGGACCACAGGTGCCCGCCACAACACCCAGCTATTTTTTGTCGCGGTTTGGCCGGGGCTGGGTTCGAACCCGCCACCCTCGGTATATGGGGCTGGCGCCCTACTCACTGAGCCACAGGCGCCTCCCGCAAGAGAACAATCTTAAATAGTATCTGAAGAACTAGAATTTTAAAGTGGCACTTTTTTTTTTGTCTTTTAAAGATCCGCCTTTACACAGCACAGCTATATATGATGATGAGGAAGAATTCTCCAAACACTGTGGATTATCCATCCCTTCAACTCCTCCAGGACAAGAAGCAAAATGGTACAGTTATATTTCAAGAAATTGTTTAACCTTGGTTATTGGGATTTCTGAGGAACTCTTTTAAGATGGAAGTTAATAAAACTAAAGCTTTTTAAGATCTTTTGAGCCAACTTGTTATGTGTTTCCTTAGGAGAACTGGGAGATAAAAATTTTTTAATAATTGGTATTGCTTATAATAATTATGATAATTACAGTGATTTTTTTTGTAATTCACATCTGATTAGCCTAGAAAACATGTCTATGAAGGTAGCTTAGCTTTGAGGTAGAACAAACAAGAAAAGAGGGAAAGATTTTATGAGCATAAGATTTTAGGTGATTTTGGCAGGTCCCTTTAATTTACAAATTCTCTATCACAAATTAGATGTTTTCTTCTATGTAGTAGGTGACAATTATAAAGGAAATATAGTTGCTTTTGGATATGTTTTCCTGAAGTTGGAGTCCTACAAATTTATATGAAGGTGTAGGTCAGGTCAACCTCTATAAAAATGATTTTATAGAGACAACTTGAAAACTATAACGAAAAACTCTTCAATAATTATATTACTAATTGCAAATTATTAACTAGAGCAACTCCTTGGCTTAAGAACCTCAGTTAGGTACTGCGTCAATTCTAGTTATTAAACGTAGTTGGCAAGTAGTAAAACTGGTTTTAAACACATAGCCCAGTTAGGGAGAAATCTGAATGAGGAAGTCATTTTCAGGTTGTGTGCATTGGAAACTTTATAGCACTTGGTTATTTTGGTGTCTCCAGTTCTTTATACGTTTCTGGAAATCACGAAGGGCCAAATATTTGGGAAAACATGCACTCTACACAGTGGTGCATATAATGGTTGAAGAGGAATTTTTGGAATCAGTAAGGTATTCAAATGGTTCAGAAACATAAAAGGGTTTATAATAAGTCTTCATCTCAATTCTGTCATCACTCTGCTCATGGAGCCCAATTTTTTGTGTCCCCTTTTACTTCTCATTATTAATTTCTTTTCTTTCTTTTTTTTTTTTTTTTGCAGTTTGGCCAGGGCTAGGTTTGAACCTATTGCCTCTGGCATATGGGGCCAGCACCCTACTCCTTTGAGCCACAGGCACCGCCCTCATTATTAATTTCTTATATGTTCTTTCACAGTTTCTCAATGCATGTGAAAGTAAATGAGAATCCAAATTTTTCTCCTTTGTATGTAGAAAACGCAGCATACCTTGCTCTCTAGTCTTTTCACTTAATCTGTCTCTAAGATGACAGTGTACACAGAGCTGTCTCCTTGTCACCCTTGCGGGCATGTCACAACTGGTGTTCTGCAGTGTGTCTGCCCAGCTGGCATGGATGGGCATTCAGTGTCTGCAGTCTCTGCTGCCATGCCCAGTGCGATACCAGGGACAGGAGCATGTCCAGGGCACACACATGCCTTTGTCTACAGGATAAATTCATGAAAGTGAAATCTTGGGTCACATGAAATGTACAATAGTCATTTGTGTAATTACTGTCACATTGCCAACCAGGGAGGTATCAAACTTGTATTTTTGCCACCGTGCTAGCTCAAACATGCTCTCTCAGTTCCGTTTCCATGAGTGTTTTTCTTATGAATGATCGAGCAACATCTGTTCGTATATTTGCAAGCCCTTGAATTTCTCTTTCTGGAAGCTTTTTATGTCTCTTTCCCCTTTTTGCTAGCTGTTGGTCATTTTCTTCCTGACTACACTGACTTCATTGAAACATCATTGAGATGAGCCCCTTGTTACAGATTTGTTTTGCTAGTTCATCTGTCTTTTGACAACACACATAGGCAGTGTTTATTTTTATGTAGATGTGGTATTACATGTGTCATTCTTTCAGGATTTAGGAAATTGAGGTCACAGGAGGGCATCTCCCTTCACGTTTTCTTCATATTGAAATCCTTCGTCCTTTCTATCCCTGTGTGAGGTGTGGAGCCAACACTTTGTCTCTGTTCTAGATGGCTACTCTCTTGTCTCAGTGCTGTTTATCACATGTCCCTTCTTTCCTCTGCTGATGGAGTTGTCACCACTTTTTTTTTTTTTTTTTTTTGAGACAGAGCTTTAAGCTGTCACCTTGGGTAGAGTGCTGTGGCATCACAGCTCACAGCAACCTCCAACTCCTGGACTTGAGCAATTCTCTTGCCTCAGCCTCCCAAGTAGCTGGGACTACAGGTGCTCACTACAATGCCCGGCTACTTTTTGGTTGTAGTTGTCATTGTTTGGCAGGCCCAGGCTGGATTCGAACCTGCCAGCTCTAGTGTATGTGGCTGGTGCCTTAGCCACTTGAGCTACAGACACCAAGCCTGTCACCTCTCTTATGTGTCACGTTCCATCCATACCAGGTGTATTCTCGACTTCCTGTTTTGTTCAGTGGGTTTTCTGTGTAGCCCTGCTCCATTGCTGTCCTTGTGGTTGTTGAGGCTTTGTGATGTGTTTAAAGTGTCCAGTGGTGCCGGCTATTCCCTCATTGACTGGTACAGTCTTGGCTGTCCTGCGTTTTGTTTATGTGAAAAGCAAAAATAACTTAATTTTATTGGGTTAGTTTTATAAATTAAACTAGAAAGAGTATTTGATGATTTTTCCATTTGTTCAAGTTCTGTCTTTTAGTGCTGTTCAGAATTTTAATTATATTGGTTTTGTACATTTCCTAAATTTATTCCAAGATGATTTGTCTTTTTGTGTGTTTGGTAATTATTATTTTATATGTGGAGTCTTTTCTTACATTTTATCTTCGTTGCTGTGGTTGATTTTATATGTGAAAGCTATAAATTATGTACATTAAATTTTTTACTATAGGGAATTCATTTTTAATTTAATTTTCTAAATTATTGAACATTTAGTATTTGCCAAATACTCTTATAGATTCTAGAAAGTAGAGATGAAGAAGAAACAGATCCCTAAAAATAGACTATTCATGTTGCTTAATACTGAGTTATGCTGAGTTATGCATTTTACCAGAATTCACCTATTGAAATAATTATGTGTTTTTTACTCATTTGACCCACATTGACAGTTTTACTAAGATTTCCTATGTTATAAACTATCTGGCTCAGCGCCTATAGCACAGTGGTTACAGCGCTAGCCACATGCACCGAGGCAGGTGGGTTCAAGCCCAGCTTGGGCCAGCTAACCAGTAATGACAACTACAACAACAACAACAAAAATAGTCAGGTGTTGTGACAGGCTCCTATAGTCCCAGCTACTTAGGAGGCTGAGGCAGGAGAATCGCTTAAGCCCAATAGTTGGAGGTTGCTGTGAGCTGTGACCCCACAGCATTCTACCAAGGGCAACATTGTGAGACTCTTGTCTCAAAAAAAAATAAAAATGAAATAAAAACTATCTTTGCATTCCTGGCCTAAAAAGCCTCCCTTGCTGGATTTGGCCACTTGCTGATCTCAGACTTCTAGGTGTGTTCTTCAGGCCTCCACGTGGCCCATTCATCCCCCGTGTCTGCCGCTGCTCTCTGCTGCCTTTCACATTCTACATGTCACCTCCTCACAGCCCTCTGCTCTGACCCCACACAGGAACTATCACCATCTCCACTAACATGCTTTCTTTACTGTGATCTTTCTCCACAATAGAAATAGCTTTAAAAAAGGGCGGGACTTGGCTCTGTTCAGAGCTATCTATACCCAGGTTCTTAAGGCACGACTTGGCTGTATAGACACTCAGCAAATACGGAAGTCATCCTTTATTCATGAAGTATAGTGTTGTGGTCAAGGCGACTGACCTGGGACCCATTGTGTAGGACTCAAATCCCTGTCCTGCCCCTACTAAGTATTTGACTTTGGGGAAGATGTTGCTTCCAGGGTCCATCATCTGGAAAGGGTTGATGATACAACCTGGCTTGTGTGATTGTTTTAAAGAGGTTGGAAAGGGTCGCTGTGGGAGGTGATGCCCAGATATCTGGCTTGTATAGTGGATTGACACTGGTGGCCAGACTAAGGTACGCGCTGACGGAAGACTAGGTTTTGTGGAGAGACCATGATGTTGATGGGAAGACCTCAGAGGGGCCTTTGTGTGCCTGAGTCTGGAGTTCAGAGGGGAGGTGGGGCCTGAGATTATTCGCACAGGGGCAGTGCGTAGCTGGTCTGAGGGCAGTGAGAACAGGGTTTGTCCTAGCCTCTTGTCTCTGCTGTCTGGGTGGAGGAGGAGAAAGAAGGAAGGAAGAAAAACCAGGAGAGTGTTTAGGGAAGTACTAGGGTGTGTCTCTGTGTGTGTATGTGTGTGGTCAGGAGGGTCAAATGCAGCTAAGCAGTTAAAGCAAAGACTGACAAGATTTATTGCATTTAACGATAAATCCGGTTGCCAGATGCTCTTGGTAACCCTGGTTTTGATAGCATTTTGGTGGCATGATAAGTCCAAACAAAATATTTCATTTGGGTTTTTCAGTTTCTTGCTGAATACAAAAGAAAAGGCAGAGGGATGCCCTGGAGAGAGACTGCATTTCCCAGCATTCATTAACCAGACCCCCAACCCTACATAGGGATGGATGTTCAGATTTTCTGATCTTGGGTCTCCTCCTGTCTTCCCTGTATGTGCAGCTGGGTCTACTCTGAGCTTGCTCTTGCCCTGCCCCAGTTCACTGTCATGGTTTAACTCCCTGTGTGCTACTGTTTCGACATCTGTCTCTTGTCTCTCCCTCCTACAAGTCACAAGATGTCCTGTGTGTTGGTCACACTTCCCTGGATATCCATAGACACTGTGGACTTGACCACGGCAAAACCCAGCTCCAGCCTCTTTCTCATTTCACGGCACTGAACTCCTTTAGTCCTGTGAATTCTTTGGGAATTAACAGTCCTGGTAGCTACATAGTCCCCTCACATCCAGATCTGGGGATCAGTCCTGCCATTTTCCTCTATCTGGTCCATCCATCCTACCCTAGCCAGGGTGCGCCTTAAAAATCCATTTCTTGTCTCGGCACCTGTGGCTCAAGCGGCTAAGGTACCAGCCACATAGACCTAAGCTGGCAGGTTTGAATCCAGCCTCAGCCTGCCAAACAACAATGATGGCTGCAACCAAAAAATAGCTGGGCGTTGTGGCAAGCGCCTGAAATCCCAGCTACTTGGGAGGCAGAGGCAGGAGACGCGCTTGAGCCCAGGAGTTGGAGATTGCTGTGAGCATGATGCCATGGCACTCTACCCAAGGCTACAGCTTGAGGCTCTGTCTCAAAAAAAAAAAAAATCCATTTCTCCTCTCCATGCTGTCACCACCTCCCTGTGGCTGCCACTGTTCAGGGACTTTCACTTTGCCCATCGTTCCTGCTGACCAGTGTTCCTGCTGCAGTTCTTCCAGGTTTCCTTGTCTCTTGAATTCCCTCTTTGTGGACCTCTCACCCACACAACTTCCAGAGTGATCTTTTATTTTTTTTAGAGACAAGGTCTCTCTGGTGACCAGGCTATAGTGCAGTGGCACTGTCATAGCTTGCTGCAGCCTGTGGGCTCTGGGTATCTTCCTGCCTCCTTGCGTCAACCTCCTCAGTAGTTGGTACTGCAGGGGCACACCCCCATAGCCCAGCTAGGTTTTTCTTTCTTTCCTTTTTTTTAAGAGACGGAGTCTTGCTGTGTTGTTCATGCTGGTCTCAAACTCCAGGCCTCAGGCAATCCTCTCTCCTCAGCATCCCAAAGTGCTGGGATCACAGGTGTGCGCCACCATACCCAGCCTCAGAGTGATTTTTCTAAAACACAAGTCTTGGCTCGGTGCCTGTGGCTCAAGCGGCTAAGGTGCCAGCCACATACACCTGAGCTGGTGGGTTCAAATCCAACCCGGGCCCGCCAAACAACAATGACGGCTATAACCAAAAAATAGCTGGGTGTTGTGGCGGGTGCCTGTGGTCCCAGCTACTTGGGAGGCAAAGGCGGGAGACTCGCTTGAGCCCAGGAGTTGGAGGTTGCTGTGAGCTATACCATGGCACTCTACCCAGGGGGACAGCTTGAGGCTCTGTCTCAAAAAAAAATAAAACTTTATTCACCATACTTCGCACTTTGAGATTGGTGTAAAATAAATGTTGTACTGAATCAAATGAAAAGATGAAAGAATTAAGTGTAAAAGAAAGTATTCCTTTGTTTTTTGAGACAGAGTCTTACTTTGTCGCCCTCAGTAGGTGCTGTGGCGTCACAGCTCACAGCAACCTCCAATTCTTGGGCTTAAGCGATTCTCTTGCCTCAGCCTCCCAAGTAGCTGGGA
>NW_003852456.1:2732138-2754166 GCF_000181295.1 Otolemur garnettii
CCCGCCACCTTAGGTGTATGTGGCTGGCGCTTTAGCCGCTTGAGCCACAGGCGCCGAGACCATAACTGTAATTTTGAATCATAATGTAAATATCTGATATGCAGGATGTGTGTTCCAATGGGTTTTTCTTAGGCGACCCTATGAAAGGGTCAGTAGACCCCCACAGGGGTCACAATCCACATGTTGAGAACTGCTATTTTAGGTGAAGTGTTTTTCATCAAAGGGGTCTCAAATCTCGGTGCACTTTGTCAGTTTTCGTAGCATTCGTGGAACATCTGTAGGGTGTGGTTCACTAAGGTGGAGCGAATTCTTAGGAACGTTTATATGGAGCCACTAATTATGTCGCCAACTTCCTATAATGTTCATCTTTGAGTTTAGAAGTAAGTATGGACTTCACAGTTTTCTACTATTGTAGTAAGAATTACAAGTGTTCTCATTTCCTAGACCAGTAATGCTATGCTCTTCACATAGTCTAGAAGAAAATTCAGGCCCATCAGGGATGAGTCAGAAAGCGCTGAAGAAAATGAGATAAGAAGAAAAGTTAAATCAGCAGGGAAAACAAGCACACAGCAACATGAAGCTCTTCCAACTGCAGCATCTTCAGAATCTCCAGAGAAACCAGTGGAATCAGTCCCTTCTATACAGACAGGACACCTTAGTGCCCAGCCCCCTGCTGAAAGAGAGACACTGGCAACAGAAAGTCATCAGGTAAACAGGTGTCTGCCATTCCCTTGAATAGAGAAAAAGTTTATTAAAAATTGTTTTTTTAATCCTTTAACAGATAAATTTTATATTTTTCTTAACATAACAAAAATACATTTAATATAATAAAACTTATGATTATTTTAGAACAGGGGTCCTCAAACTTTTTAAACAGGGGGCCAATTCACTGTCCCTCAGACCGTTGGAGGGCCAGACTGCGGCCCTGGGACGATTCAGTTGCTAAGCAGGATAGGCAGAGGTGGCAAAAACACCCAGCAGGCTGGATAAATGTCGTAGGTGGGCTGCATGTGGCCCGTGGGCCGTAGTTTGAGTACGCCTGTTTTAGAAAGTCTAGATGGTATAGAAAGGAAGATAAAATCACCTTTAAATTCTATAACCCTAAAATTACCACCATGTTTTTGGTTCTATACTCTTCAGTCTTTTTTCTAAAGTTTTTTGTTTTGATTGTTGTTTTGTTTTGTTTTGTTTTGAGTCTCACTCCATCACCCTGGTTAGAGTGCTGTAGCATCATAGCTCACAATAACCTCAAACTCTTAGGCTTGAGCGATCCTCTTATCTCAGCCTCCCAAGTAGCTGGCCCTACAAGTGCTCACCCCTACAACCAACTAGTTTTTCTATTGTTAGTAGAGATGGGGTCCCAGTCTTGTTCAGGGTGTTCAGGCTGGTCTCAAACTTCCAAGCTCAAGGAATCCTCCTACTTCAGCCTCTCAGAGTGTTGGGACTACAGGTGTGAGCCACCCCACCCCAGCTCTGTGTGACATCTTTATGTAGTGAACATTGTTGTTGATGGGTTGTTTAAAATCTGAATTCTTCTTGTGAATAATGCTGACTTTCATTCTAGTTTGTAGCTTAATTACTGACTATCTTCAAGTTCACGCTTGGTTTTATCCTTTGGCAGGTCAGTCTGTGGGTAGCTTAAGGTGTTTTCTAAACCTTTCTCACTCAGTGGGACTCACCTCCGTTTAGTTTCCATTGCTGCATAACCAGTCAGCACACAGTTGGGTGCCTGACATCACACATTTATTATCTCAGTTTCTGAGGTTAGAAGTCCAGGCTCAGCTTAGCTGGATTCTCTGCTCAGCATCTCACAAGCAGAAATCTCATCTGAGACTCAGGGTGCCCCCCCTAAGATCACTGAATCTGTTTTGGGTTGTTAGTAGAATTTAGTTCCTTGCTCTGTGGACTGATCCTGTTTTCTCTCTGGGTGTGAGCTGAGGTTGTCCTCTGCTCCTGCAGGCTGCCCTCCTGTCCCAGTCACATGGCCCCTGTACAGTGTGGGAGCTCACAGATGCCTGCTGGGCATTCTCCCCCATCTGAAGTCATAGGTGTAGATTGTAATCAAGGGGGGCAGCCGTCCCATCACAGGTGCCACCACACTCCCTGGCAGGGAATTAGGCACGTCATCTCAGATTCTGTTTAGCACAGTCCCCAGTCCGTCTCAGTGATGGATCTGGTCAGTGATGGGTTTTAGGCTTTGTTTATAGCATATCTAGAGTAGGCCCTACTCTGGGGCAATATTAGCAGAAAAAAACCCAAACTCTGAAAAATAACTTAGAATTTTATTCTGAGCCACATATGTATGACCATGGCTGGGAGAGTCACACCCACGAAGTCTTGAGTTAGTGGGCTTGCCATGGTGGGTTACAGTTTGGTTTTATACGCTGTAGAGAAACAGAATTGCAGGTAAAGTCACAAATCAGTTAATGGAAGGCAGACATTGTATTAGCCTGAATAAGCAGAAAATCTTGAAGCAGGAGTTTACAGGTTATGGGGGAGGGGGTTAAAAATTCTTTGTTTTGTAATTGACTAATGAAATGAGGATAAGGAAGCCAGTTAATTGGAGATAAGCCCCAGTAAATTGACTCAAGTGATCTGTAAAACAAATAGGCTGCCTGCAGGTGCGCTAACCTTTGCTCTGTGTGGCCTTGGGTCTGCTTATAATTTAGTGTCTTACTGTCCCAGGCATCCAGTCTCCCTTCCTTTTGTGGCCAAGAGGTCAGTTTTTTTTGTTTTGTTTTGTTTTGTTTTGTAGATACAGAGTCTTACTTTATCACCCTTGGTAGAGTACCATGGCATCACACAGCTCACAGCAACCTCCAACCCCTGGGCTTAGGCGATTCTCTTGCCTCAGACTCTGAGAGCTGGGACTACAGGTGCCGGCCATATGCCCGGCTATTTTTTTGTTGCAGTTTGGCCAGGGTCGGGTTTGAACCAACCACCCTTGGTATATGGGGCTGGTGCCCTACTCACTGAGCCACAGGTGCCGCCCCCAAGAGGTCAGTTTTGTTTTTTTTTTTTGTTTTTTTTTTTGAGACAGAGCCTCAAACTATCCCCCTGGGTAGAGTGCTGTGGCATCACAGCTCACAGCAACCTCCAACTCCTGGGCTCAAGCGAGTCTCCTGCCTCCGCCTCCCAAGTAGCTGGGACCACAGGCGCCCGCCACAACGCCTGGCTATTTTTTTGGTTGCAGCCATCATTGTTATTTGGCGGGCTGGGGCTGGATTTGAACCCGCCACCTTAGGTGTATGTGGCTGGCACCTTAGCCACTTGAGCCATAGGCGCCAAGCCAAGAGGTCAGTTTTAATGTTTCTGTGGGGTACCCTTGGCCAAGAGGGATCCATTCAGGATTTTTAGTTCACAAGGTATTTTTGGACCCGTTTTCATTCTTGCCTCCTTAGGAAGGACCCAGACACCCAGCACCCCCGCTGTTCTTCCCCCTTTCTCAAACACAGTTACACTGTAACTATACAGGTATGCAGTGCCTATGTGCACTAGGGCCAGCCAGGTGCAAGGTCATAACTAGTTTATTAGCTTTTTTTTTTAATATCCCACCCTAAAATCAACTGTTGCCCTCTTAGGACCAGTATTGACCTGAGGTGGCATCTCAGTGTGGTCCTTCTGCCCAGTAGCCAGGCGTGAGGGCTAGTTTTCCCTCCAGCCTCGCAGCCTCTTCTGTCTGCACGTGCATGGTGCAGGTAACCCCTCAGCTAAGGAGGTCCTGTGCTCTTCGAGGACTTTAGCTTGAATTTGTGTATGGGGAAGTGGAATTCCTGGGGCTCACCCACAGTTGCCCTTATGTAGGGGACTTCATCTCGTGTTGCCTAAATAGAGGTGCTGTTCCCCACCCCCACCTTATAGTGGCTCTTGTTGAGGGGGGCAGGTGCAGAGCCCGCAGCTTCACTGCAGCTGGAGCAGAAATATGAGCTGCTTGTATGCACTGCTGTCTCAAGTACCTTCAAGGCAATGATTTTTGTAATCTGCTGAACGTGTTATTTTCTTTTGTTTTGTGGTGGTTTTACTTAATTGGTATGTTTCCTTACATTAATTTTGATAATTTATATAGCTAATATATATTAATTTAGAACGAAATAGGAATAGTAGCTAAGTAGCAAATGATAGTGTTTGAGAACACAGTCTTAATCCCCACATTTTAAGAGAAAGAACACTTGGCTCAGCGCCTGTGGCTCAACCGGCTGGGGCGCCAGCCACGTACACCTAAGGTGGCGGGTTCGAATCCCCAGCCTGGACCCGCCAAACAACAATGACGGCTGCAACCAAAAAATAGCCGGGCGTTGTGGCGGGCGCCTGTGGTCCCAGCTACTTGGGAGGCGGAGGCAGGAGACTCGCTTGAGCCCAGGAGTTGGAGGTTGCTGTGAGCTGTGATGCCACGGCACTCTACTCAGGGGGACAGCTTGAGGCTCTGTCTCAAAAAAAAAAAAAAAAAAGAGAAAGAACACTTAAATATTAAGACCTATGCCATGTTTTTTCTTGTAGAAAACTCAGGAAAAAGGGAAGATGTCTTATGGTAAAAGGGAGAGGCCAAGAAGTGAAGCTACAGACGCAGGTACAGATGGTGTTGTGTACTTTGTCACTCATTCAAAAATTTTATGGGAAGAAAAAAATTTCATTTTTAATTTGTTAAAGTAGTAAATTATAAATACATAAAATTGCATCTTTTAAAAAATTAAGGGGCTCGGCGCCTGTGGCTCAAGTGGCTAAGGCGCCAGCCACATACACCTAAGGTGGCAGGTTCGAATCCATCCTGGGCCTGCCAAACAACAATGATGGCTGCAACTGAAAAAAAATAGCCAAGCATTGTGGTGGGCGCCTGTGGTCCCAGCAACTTGGGAGACAGAAGCAGGAGACTCACTTGAGCCCAGGATTTGGAGGTTGCTGTGAGCTATACCACGGCACTCTACCCAGGGGGACAGCTTGAGGCTCTGTCTCAAAAAATAAAAATAAAAATAAAAATTAAGAATATATGATTTGGAGTAACCTTTTTTCTAACATTTATTGTGAAAAATTTTCAACATACAGCAAAGCTAAAAATGTATTTTAGTATATATTCACCTACCACTAAGATTTTATAGTTAACATTTTCTTTTTTTTTTTTTAGTTAACATTTTTGTATACTTCCTTTGTTGTCTATCCCTTCATCTGATTTAATTTTTTAATGCATTTTAAAATCAGTTAGACATCAGTACTTCTGAAATACTTCAGCATGCACACAATTCACTGGAGTTCAATTTTTGTTGATGCTGTTTTCTTTTAAATGTAGACTGTACATACAGCACAGGGAAATGCCCAACCTTAAAGTGTATGCCACACCTGTGTATGTTAGACATAAAATCTTTGAGCCACTGAGGAAAGGAGCACTTTAGATGAGATTTAAAAGATAATACAGTCCTTTGTAGATCAATCGACTGGCTGCCCCATACGGAGCAGCAGCCAGTTAAATGGTGGGGTTTTTAAGGGGTATAGGCACAGAGGGAGGCTTGAGGGGGGCTTGAGCCCATGGCATCTGGACGCCTCAGATGTTAACCAAGTGAAGCAAGCTGGTTTACAGAAGCGAAGATGAGCGGTTTTTGCAAGCAAGGTATTTCATAGAAATGGAGCATGGCGGTTCATGTGGTTGAGTTCACACAGCCCAGGTGGCTTCAGGTGCTCAGTGGAAGTTTCCACTGGGGGCTAACTTGGTGGTGGGCGAGAAGGGGGGGGGTACATAAGATGGAGGCACCATTGTCCTGACTTTCAGCAACTTTTAGCCTTAACATGTAAGTCAAATCATGATCAATAGATAAACATTTGATTCCAGAAAGTTCTATCACATCTCTTTCCTGTCAGTCCCCATCCCACCTCCTCAGGCAACTGCTTCAGCTGTTCTATCCACTATAGATTAGTTTTGTTTATTCTGGAATTTTATATAAATGGAATCCCATAATATATACTTATTTTTATCCACTTCCTATCAAAGGGATCATAGTATGTACTCTTGTATAAGGCTTCTTTTACTCAGCATAATTTGGGGGGGAGGTTTATCTATGTTTTGTGTGTGTGCGTGTGTGTGTGTGTGTTTTTAAATCCTTTTGTTTGATTACAACACATTTCATCCCATCCCTTACTGATGGGCAACTGAGTTGTTTTTGGGATTTGTCTATTATGCATAAGGCTGCTGTGAACATGCTTATTATACACATGTCTTTGTGAACATATGTTTTCATTTCTCTTAAAAAGGAGTGAAGCTGCTGAGTCATAGAGTAGGCATATGTTGAATTTTACAAAAAACTGCCAAGCTTTGAAAGCTGCGTTCCCAAGGTGGTTACATAATTTTCTATTCCCACCAGAAGATGTACAGTTTAAAGTGTTACTAAGAATACAGTGAACAACTCCATATGAGTAACTTTAAAATAGGCAAGGGGGTAGAGGGGCAGGAAGAAGCTGGTCAGTAACACCAAGTTAATATCAGCAGGTGGGGTTTCAGGTATTCTGCTGTACAGCAAGGTGGCTCTGGTTAAAGGCAGATATAGGCAGTCCCTAAATTACTAACATTGGACTTAGGTACAACTCGCACTTATGAACGGAGGTTATCACAGGTAATGAGTAAATGTACCTGTTCGAACCTACATACAAATTCAACTTAGGAACAAACCTACAGAATCTATCTGGTTTGAAACCTGGGGGCTACCTGTAGCCCGAAGAGAGGATTTTGAATGTTCTCACCAAGAAGAAATGATGAATTATGAGGTGATGGACATGCTGAATACCTGGATATGATTTCTACACAGTACATACATGTATCAAAACATCACACTCTACCCCATAAATATGTTCAATGATTTTGTGTCAAAAAGAAATTTAAAAAAAAAATCCAGGGCCCTCAAAAAATATGTGCAAAGGAGACATCTCCCCTCTACCCCTGACTTGCAGCATATAAATATGTAGAAAAACACAAGGCTAACAAGCTGGCTTTTAGGGAAAACTAGAACAATCCTCTTAACTATCCAATTTAATCAGTAATCAAAAATCTTCCTATAAAAACTAACAAAAAACTCTTCAGGTCCAGGTACTTTTATAAATGAGGTACCTGCCACAACACCCTCTTTTTTTTTGGAGACAGAGTCTCAAGCTGTTGCCCTGGGTAGAGTGCTGTGGCCTCACAGCTCACAGCAACCTCAAACTCCTGGGCTCAAGCAATTCTCTTGTCTCAGCCTCCCAAGTAGCTGGGACTACAGGCACCCGCCACAATACCCAGCTGTTTTTTTTGTTGTTGTTGTTGTAGTTGTTGTTGTTTGGCAGGTCCAGGCTGGATTCAAACCTGCCCACTCTAGTGTATGTGGCTGATGCTCTAGCTGCTGAGCTACAGGCACTGAGCCACACGTGGCTATTTTTTAAGAGATGTTGTCTTGCTCTGGCTCAGGCTCTAACTCCTGAGCTCAGACAACTCACCTACCTCAGCCTCCCAGAATGCTGGGAGTACAGACATAAGCCTTGGTGCCCACCCTCGAAATATAGGAATGTTAATAAAAAGACACCCTCATAGAAAAATAGGCAAATGACACCAGCATATTTTTAGAGTAGAGGAAATGGTAAAATAAACATTTGGAGGGAGTCTATTCCTAATCACAGAAACTTGAACTATAGCTAGGGTGAGACCTTTTGCATGTACTAGATGGCAAATAAAGTCTCTCGATTCTAAATTTAATGAAGATGTTACCAAGTGGGGATCCTTAACAAATGTAGGTATAAATGTTCTAAGCACTTTGAAAATCATATTGGCATCTCTTACAAAGTTGAAAATGTGCAGTTTGGAACCCAGCAGTCACTGTGGATGTGTTTTTTAGAGCAATTCTTGCACAGGTGCATGAAGCATGTGTGAGCTCCCTTAGTATCACCTGTGGTGCTCACACAGTGCTAGAAACATCCCATCCCAGTAGGGTGACAGGGGTGAGTTGTGGTGTGTTATGTGATGGAAGGAACACAGAGGAAACCTCTGCTGGTAGGTTAACAAATACAGAAAGCCAAACATGCAGAACTAAACTGTGCTATCAGCTCAGCACCCATAGTACAGTGCTTAGGGTGCCAGCCACATGCACCAAGGGTGGCAGGTTCGAACCCGGCCCAGGCCTGCTAAACAACAATGACTACTGCAACAACAATAAAAAAAATAGCCGGGCCTTATGGCGAGCACCTGTAGTCCCAGATACTTGGGAGGCTGAGGTAAGAGAATCGCTTACACCCAAGAGTTGGAGTTTGCTGTGAGCTGTGACATCATAGCACTCTACTGAAGGTGACATAGTGAGACTCTGTCAAAAAAAAGAAAACAAAAAACCTGCTATTTAAGAACGTATTTATGTGTGTACAGTTACAATAAAGAAGAATCAACACAAAATGCCAAATGGTGGTTGCTGACAAGGTTGGCAGGGTATATATTTGAGTGGGGGTACCCAGAGTACTTCAGTGTCTTGTTAGTATGCTGGGGTCCCAGGAGGGTCTCACACACACACACACAAATGTCCTCATGTGCATAAAACAACTCATAACAAATCAATTATACCAAAATTAAAAATGATAAATAAGAGTAGAGAGTTTGGATAGAAGGGTTCTTAATTAAATTTTAGCTAAGCATGGTGGCTCATGCCTATAATCCTAGTGCTCTCGGAGGCTGAGGTAGGAGGATCAAGTGAGGTCAGGAGTTTGAGACCAACCTGATCAAGAGTGAGACCCTGTCTCCACTAAAAATAGAGAGACCGATCTGATCAAGAGTGGGACCCTGTCTCCACTAAAAATAGAAAATTAGCCGGGTGTGGTGGCAGGTGCCTATAGTCCCAGCTACTCGGGAGGCTGATGCAGAAGGATCACTTGATCCTAGGAGTGTGAGGTTGCAGAGAGGTATAATGACACCACTGTCCAAAAACGAAAAAAAAATCTTAGCCCTGAAAGCGTAAGAAAGATTTTATTTGGACAAAAGTATCTTCAGATATTGTGTCTTTTGTTTTATTGGTCCCAGGCAGGTGCACTGCTTTACACACTGTGGCTGTGCAACTGCCCACAGAGCTGGCAGTACTCACCGTCCAGCTCTCTGCAGAAGTTGCCAGCCCCAACTTACAGCCACCGCGAGCTTATTTACTGTGGGGGTTCTGCTCATCTGCGGCTACACTGGGGTGAAGGTCTGAGATCCCTGGTCATAGGTCTCATTTCAGCCCCTCCTGTGGTCCCTTCTTTTCCTGAAGGTTGGGCTGTCCTGTACTGTGGGAGTCAGAATCTCACGTGACAGGCGACATCCATGAGGGAGCATTTGAATATGAAGAGCAGCCCCAGCTGTAGATCTCTGAGCCCTGACTCTGAAAGCTGCAGTGTCACTCACATGTCCTGCTGTTCAGGCCAGTCCTGGGTCTGTCCCAGGTTCAAGGGGAAGAGAACTAGGGAAGGTGGCAGAGAATCTGCAGCTGTCATTAACCTACTACAGCCAGGAGTCACTCAGGGCAGTGGGACTCCAGAGACAAACTGAGTGTGGGCATCAGTTTTGCAGCATTACGTAAGAAGGTAATTACAGAAAAAGAGCGGACTGTGCTGTCAGTGGCTCGTGTCAATGTTGCACAGAAAGTCTGACCCTGCTTTAGAAATTGACTATAGCACCTTACAAATGTTCAGTAATTACAGTTTTGTAAATAAAAGCCAGAAAATGTTTTATTCCATTTACCATCGAGGAAACTGAACTCTGGACCTACAGCAAAATGATGAATAATCAGCATATTAAATTGATTTATCTTAATATTCTAGGTACTTCTGATGTCGTACGTATTTGGTGTCTAGACGGAAAGAAAACCAGTGACATCATGGAGTTGGATATTGTTTTGCCTGCGCTGGAGAAAACCCTCCTAGAGTATGAGTAAGTCTTTTTGATATTGTGATGTGTGTACCTGATAAACTTCCCTTGCACCATGTTTGCTCATCCAACAGTTTTCTAGGTGTGCTATAGCATTATGTCTTTGGAATCTTTACATTTTCTGTTTTTCCCCCCAAAATCCATCTTAAAAATCCTAATTTTTACATTTTCATTATAACTTTTTCTTCAGCCCTTTGAATTATTAGAATGTTTTTCTCTATCCACAATTATGTGACTATTCATATTTTTGTGTAAGCCTTCTATCTTAAGTATGTTGTCAAAGATGGTCTGGTGATACCTTTTTTCTTTTCTTAATTTTGAGACTTTCTCTGTGCCCTAGCACATGATCCATGTGGAATCTCTGGCCACTGGATTGAGCTAGAACATATAAGTATGGATCTATGTGGAAACTCTTGATTACTTGAGTTTTTCTGGTGCTTTAGTTTGTGCTGAATATATTTAGAGACTGTGGGAACATCATGTTTAAAATTCTGTCTTGTAAATTGAACATTTATCATTAAGTAGTGATCCATTCTGAACATGCTTTTGGTTATTATTGTAAGTGAAATTGTTTTCTTTTTTTTTTTTTTTTGAAACAGAGTCTCGTTATGTCGCCCTCAGTAGAGTGCTGTGATGTCACAGCTCACAGCAACCTCAAACTCTTGGACTTAAGCTATTCTTTTGCGTCAGCCACCCAAGTAGCTGAGACTACAGGCACCCGCCACAACGTCCAGCTATTTTTTTGTTATAATTGTTGTTGTTTGTTTGGCAGGCCAAAGTTGTGTTCGACCCCACCAGCTCTGGTGTATGCAGCTGGCACCCTAGCTGCTGAGCTACGGGTGCAGAGTCTGAAATCGTTTTCTTAATTTCCTTTTTGGAGGGTTTGTTATTAGCATATACAAACAGAGCTCATTCTTTTTGTTTGCTTTGCTTTTGAGAGAGATTCTTGCTTTGCCTCCCAGGCCTGGGGTGCAGTGGCCTGATCACAGCTCACTTCAGTCTCTAACTCCCAGGCGTAAGTGATCCTCCTGGCTCAGTCTCCTGAGTAGTAGCTGGGATTATAGGTGTGAGCCACCGCATCTGGCCACAACTGTATTTTTTTTTTTTTTTCCTGAGACAGAGTCTCAAGCTGTCGCCCTGTGTAGAGTGCTATGGTGTCATAGCTCTCAGCAACTTCCAACTCTTGGGTTTAAGCAATTCTCTTGCCTCAGACTCCCAAGTAGCTGGGTTTACAGGCACCCACTACAATACCCTGCTATTTTTTGGTTGTAGTTGTCATTGTTATTTGGCAGGCCCGGGCTGGATTCGAACCTGCCAGCTCTGCTGTATGTGGCTGGTGCCCTAGCTGCTGAGCTACAGGGGCCGAGCCCACAACTGTATTTTTGTGTTTATTTTGAAGCTGGCAACTTTACTGAATTCATTTATTATTTCTAACAGGCTTTTGTGTTTATTTGTTTTGATGGGATGACCAAATTAACCTTCTGCCCTAGGAAGCTAGAAAAAAGCCAATTAAATCCAAAGCAAGCAGAGGAACTAGATAGCTGATTTATGGCTACGTATCAGTTGATCCAAATGTGTCACACAGTTATTTATTCTTCTGTTTGCTAACAGGCAAGGAGGGTGGGAGGAAGCCCCTGGTTTACTGGGATTAGAGCAGGCGTCCTCAAACTATGGCCCACAGGCCACGTGTGGCCCGCCTAGGACATTTATCCAGCCCGCCAAGTATTTTTGCCACCGCTGCCTGCCCTGCTTAGTAGCCAACTCGTCCTGGGCGCTGCAGTCCTGCCCTCCAACTGTCTAAGGGACAGTGAACTGGCCCCCTGTTTAAAAAGTTTGAGGACCCCTGGATTAGAGGGTGGGAAGAGACTGGGGTTGGCTGTAAGCAGTTATTACTAGGAACTTAGCCAGTGTCAGGGAATTATGATGACCTCCTACCAGAGGGCTCAGAGAGCACTACCTCTGTTTTTTTACTTTTGCTGGGACATTTTTCCAGTATTTTGTTTAAGTCTGAGAAAGGGCTGCAGGCTAACCACTGTCACCTTAGATATTTAAAATTGCATGTGCCAAATTGTGTGTGTGGGTTATGTACTAAGCACATGAAACACACCTCTCAAAATCCTTTATGGTACTTTTTCCTTTTTAAATTCTACAGACAAAGAATAGGATCCAAAATCTGTAAGGAAGCCATCAACAAATTTTATTTTAATATTAAAGAAGAACTCATTAAGATGGTAAGTTCACTAGACATAAATATGTTGGTCTAACAATTTTTGCCTAATCCTGAGGTAGCACCCTTTGTCTTAGAAACACGAGTATTTCACAGAACAGGTTTTAAACTAAATGTGATATATCTGAAACTAATTCACATTTAATTTTGGAAAATGCATGTGAATTATTTTTTGTTTCATATAGCTTAAAGATGCCCACATGTTAAGAAAGCTGAAAAGGAGGAATGCTAAGGTAAGTCCTATGGTCAGGAGCTGGCAGGTTCGAATCCAGCCTGGGCCCACTAAACAACAATGATGGCTGCAACCAAAAAATAACTGGGTGTTGTGGCGAGCGCCTATAATCCCGGCTACTTAGGAGGTGGAGATAGCAGACTTGCTTGAGCCCAGGAGTTGGAGGTTGCTGTGAGCTGTGACGCCATGGCACTCTACCCAGGGCAACAGTTTGAGGCTCTGCCTCAAAAAAGAAAAAAGATCCTTTTAGTTGGGTTGTTACTTAGTTGACCTGACGAGCACTACTGCTACTGAACGGGGGTCCTAGTCACCTTTGTTGCTTAAAGCTATGCAAGCATCTAATTACAGTTTTTATAATTGAAACAAACTTTGTAATTGAAACAAAAATTTAAGCCTTTTCAAATGGCCCCAAGTTAGCCTGAATAAGTTGTTAGCTTGAACATGTCTGTCAAGTTCAGTGTGATCAACTATGTGGATGAGTATTAAGTACTGTGTATTTATTGCTTTTGTGGATGTCAAAAAGCAAAACCCACTCCTTTTTTTTTTTGGAGACAGAATCTCAATCTGTCACCCTGGGCAGAGTGCTATGGTATCATAGTTCACAGCAACCTCCAACTCGGGCTCAATCAAGCCTTTTGCCTCAGTTTTTCTATTTTTAGTAGAATGAGGTCTCAATTTTGCTCAGGCTGGTTTTGAACTTGTGAGCTCAAGCAATCCACCCATCTCAGCCTCCCAGAGTGCTAGGATTACAGGTGTGAGCCACCACACCCGGCCCAAAATCCTTTAGAATAAAGAACTATCCCAGGTAAAAGGACAGCTGGGAAGGGTACGGGGTTGGGGGTGAGGAGACCTTGTTTCTAGTTGACTGGTTCTGCTGCTTCAGTGTTGTGCCACCTTAAAAACCGCACACTATGAGGTGTAAGTGGGGGCGAGCTGGTCAGCACCAGATCCTGCTTTCCTGTCTGTGTGGATGGACCCCATGACCTCAGAAGTGAGTTCAGGAGTAGACAAGCAGTCCCTTTTGTACATTTACATAGAAATGGGCTTGAAATACATACATTTTCTTTCCAGTGATTATAAACCTTCGGATTTTTGTTTTCTTTCCATTTTAATATTACTAGTCATTTCTGCATTGCTTATAAGTGGGAAGTGGGAACATTCTGAGTGTCCAACAGTGAATATTAAGTAGTCACTCAAAATGATGGCCGAGTTAATAAAATTTATAACATTGAAACGTTCTTTGTAAAATACAAAGTGTATCACTGCCCTCCTGCATTATTTTCCTAGTGCATCTAGATAAAACTTCAAGTCCTACAGGTCACAGGCTCCAGTGAGGACCTGTCTCCCCTTCCTCTTCAGGGTTGTCCTGAAGTAGATGCCCCTGCTGCTCTTTTCCCTCATAGAACCCGCCACCAGCTTTATCACTCACTGTTTATAAGCAGTGTCTGCCCTCCCCATTAGATCACAGTCCATGGTGATAAGAATTGGGTTGTCTTGCTTCTTACTGTATTTCAATACCTGGCACAGTGTATGTGGCAGTGCTAATATTTACAAAGTGAATTTAACACAAGAATGATTGTGCTGTTCAGATGATTTCAGATATCGAAAAGAAAAGGCAGCGTTTGGTTGAAGTCCAGGATGAACTCCTTGGGTAAGATTATATTAAAATCCTATTCAAGACCTTACCTAGAAGGGTACACCATAATATTTTGCTATGTATAACATGCAGTTTCTTGACCAGATTCTTGGGGAGGGGGTAAGTAAGGATGTGCATTACACATGGGTAGTGTAATAATTCCACATCTGTAGATTTTGTGATTGCTTCTGGATTTTTACAGCAAGCTGTCCAGCAAAAACTTAACTGAGTTTTTTTTTTTTTTTTTTTTTGAGATGATCTCATTTTTTCACCCTCAGTAGAGTCCTGTGGCATCACAGCTCACAGCAACCTCAAACTCTTGGGCTCAAGCTATTCTCTTGCCTCAGGCTCCCAAGTAGCTGGGACTACAGGCACCTCCTACAATGCCTGGCTATTTTTTTTTTTTAAGAGATGGTATCTCACTCTTTCTCAGGCTGTTCTTGAACTTGTGAGCTCAGGCAATCTACCTGCCTCATCCTCCCAAGTGCGGGGATTACAGGCATGAGTCACCACGCCTGGCTTAATAGAGATATTTAAGATATTCTATACCCTAAAATACTATGTTTTAAATTCTTTTATTTATGCTTATATGCTAAAAGGGTAAATCCAGAAAGCAATAATGATATCCATATGCAGAATAATGTCCTGGAGAACAGTAATCAGTTCTGTTGAACTTAATGACAGACTTCCAACAGAAGTATTTTTGGCCAAAAGAATGATGTATTCATTAGTACACTTTAGGCAGGAGCCTGCAATCTAGCTGATATTTTTTGTTACATAAAATTTCTTGTACTATAAAATGTTAAAAAATTAAAATGCTAAAATTTGTTTATAATAGAAAACACAAGTACCTAAGTATAAACAAATTTTGAATTAAAAAATAAAAATAGGTTTTCCCCCCTTGGAATTTTGGCCAAAAACATGGGTGCACATCATAACGGCAAACAGAGGTTTACTTGTGTCACTTGGGGTGGCAGCATCTGCTGTGGTGTCAGTAAAGTCCCAAGTTATTTGTGAGCTCGGGTGCTCAATAAAGGTTGGTCCTGCCGCCTCCTGATCTGTCTCCCAACAGATGTCTCAGCTCTGGCCTGAGAGGCAGCCTCATTTTGACTTACTTATAACTAGAGTTTTATTTATTTATTTATTTAGAGACAGAGCCTCAAGCTGTCACCCTGGGTAAAGTGCTGTGGCATCACAACTCACAGCAACCTTCAACTCCTGGGCTCAAGTGATTCTCCTGCCTCCGCCTCCCAAGTAGCTGCAACTATAGTCGCCCACCACTACGCCTGGCTATTTTTTGATTGCAGCCATTATTGTTGTTTGGCAGGCCTGGGCCCGGGCTGGATTCGAACCCACCAGCTCAGGTGTATGGCTGGCTCCTTAGCTGCTTGAGCCACAGGTGCTGAGCCATAACTAGAGTTATAGCACATAGGCTGTAGAATTCCACACCTTGGGTTTGAAACCAGACTCTGCCACTTCCTGGCTGTGTAACCTTGGGCAAGTTGCTTAACCTCTCAGTGCCTGTTTTCCCTCTGTGAATACAGGCTTCATACTTCCTGCACCTCACAGGGCTTTGTGTGGATTAAATGAGTCAGTGCACAGTCTAAGTGCTGTATCAGGTTTAATGCTTTTTGTAAGTTGCATGACACATGGGTCCCCCCTTCCTGAGGGCTAGGCCAGGAGGGCTCTAGGCCCTGCTGGCAGCGCCGTGTGATGGGCAAGACTGTGGAGCACACCTGCCCGTCAGCCTGGTATTGTGGTATTGTGTGGTGCTTTTCTTTGAGTCCAGGGAATGAAACATCAGATGTGCTTTGTGCTCTTAAGGAGCTTTAAGATAGCTTGAGAAGGTATTATCTGAAAAGACAGTCGTGGATTACAAGAACAACTGGCAGTGGAGTTTAAAGAGGGAGAAAGAGGGTGCCTGGTCTGCTGTTTGCAAATCTGGTTTGCAGACAGGTGCTGGCCTATCATAGAAAAGGTTCCCATTGCCCCAGAAATGAGAAAACTAAGGTGACAAGACGAAGGTAGCTAACACACGTGTCCTGTGTGAAAGCAGGCCCATTATTCTTCATCCTGTGAGGCAAGCTATAGTTTCACAGCCTTTGTTGCAGTTGTCATCAGTATGAGACCACTTACTAGGACATGTTTTAAGAAGTGACTTTTATTCTTTTTCTAGATGTAATTTCTTAAGTTGAGAAGTATATTTGGGAAAAGCATAATAGGAAAAAGTGTGGTATGTCATTATTTTAATGTTACATGAAAAACCTAAGGCCCAGGGAAGTAACTTAACTACAGTTTCACCCCAAGGTCAGGGAGAGCCTGGATGGGCTATCGGCTGACTGATCCCCCCATTCTGACCCGAGCCCTGCCAGCTCAGCTGGGAGTTTTTTTGAGTGCTAAGTTTGTTCAGTCAGAAAGGACTTAGTTGTTGTCATCCTCTTCTTATTGGCCCATCAAATCCACTTTCCACTTATTTCATCAGTTTGCCCAGATCATGCATTTTACATCAGGTACTGTGAGCATCTCACTGGTTTTTTTGACTGGACAGTGGAGAAGATTGTGCTCAGAGGAAGGTGCACAGGGAAACCCTTTTGTCCCTGGTTTCCGTGTTAGACAGCAGTGCCCACCTACACCTGCAGAGCCTTCTAACATGTTAGGCAATCATATGTTTTAACTCAGTGCTTCCCCAGACCCCTTGTAGCACACACAATGCATGTTTTTCTGTGGATGTCACTGCTCATTATTCTTTGGACATCACATTTCAGAGCCAAAGATAAACCATCCAGTCTCCCTGCCCTGGTGTTGATGCTTCACTCAGCATGGTAGCATCCTTGGCCTCATCAGCTGTTGGCCTTAGACTTCATTACATGTCATTTATTTTTGGAAACATATTTATTTTTGTCTTTAGGTTAAAGCCAGAACTGAGACAACTACAAACAAGATACACTGAGCTTAAGGAGAGAAAGTCTTCCCTTAGAAGTGCAGCATATTTCTTATCTAATTTAAAACAGCTCTATAGAGACTATTCAGATATTCAAGAGAAAGAACCAGAAGCAAAGGAAACGGTAAGTCTGATTTTCACTGTTTACTGTGCTTCAGGGGGACCAAGGGCATCTAGTCCCAGGAGGCTTAAGGAAGGTAAATGCAGGCGCCATGTCACTGTGGGGCAGGGAAGGTTTGTTACAGCGTCACTTCTCTTAGCTACTCAGTGAAGGCTGGAGGAGTAGGAAAATCCAGAATCACTGATTTTTTTTTTCCTTAGGGTATTAACACTTCAGAGAACTGGATTTCATCTACAAATCTGTATAACCCCCCCAATTGACAGGACACTGCTTTGATACAGTTCTCAACCTGAGACCACTCAGACTTGTTTGGAAGAGACCTCTTTTTGTTCTTCACCTAGACCTTGTTCACAGCATCTTTTGTATCTGAAAAACAAGGCATTATCCCACATAAATGGTGTGATTTTACAAGTTTAGAAGCATAAAAAAGCATATAGAAGGAAATACGTGGTATCGTATTGTTTCAACAGATTTTGTAGTTGCTTCTGGATTTTTACTGCAGGCTATCCAGCAAAGACTAATAGAGGTGTTTAAGGTAGAGGAAAAAAAGTTTACATTTCTATACCCTAATTTCCTATTTATATATAATGTATACATCTGTGTTATCAGATTTGTATTCTTCTGAATTCAATTTTAAGAATTTGACACTCATCTGTGTCTAAGGTTTATATTATAGATAGGGAAATAGAATCTGTTTTTGTTTTTTGGTATTTCACTAGTCTTATTTTTTATTCAGAGTTGATGATTTGGTTAATAAATTTGGAGAAACTAATAGTAGCATTAATTCAACTTGAGCATAATCACTTAGGTTAAAACGCGGAGTGACTCCACCTTACTTGGGATACCCTACTCCTACGGTGTCCTGTTCTTTAAAGGCCTCAGTAGCTTCTTGTACTTTTGTAGTAGCCTCTGTTCCTGTGCCTCACAGCATGTAGGTGTTTGGGCAGATGTCCCACCTCTTTTCCTAAGCTAAACAAACATCTCGCACCAAATCTGAGTTCTTCCCCTGCCTGAGAGCAGATGCCCACAGCATCTTAGACATCAGGCCGCCAAGTATTTAAGTTACATTCTATAGTAACACTTAAGTAAGCTTTATCCCTGAAAAAATCCCACTAGTATGTTGGTGGCAGCCACAATTTGACAGGTTTTTTTGCTTAGTTTTCATCACTCATAAAACCACCCTGTAGACGTGATTAAACAGCACAGTGTGAAACATAAAATTCTGAAAGGAGATGTAATCACTCAGGTGCAAGTAGGAAATTTGGCTTTGTTTCAAAATCTTGAGTTGGATTGTGCCTTCCTTCTACTTTTTTGTTGGGTTTGAATTCCGATTTTGCCTTTGGATTGGCAACCTTGAATTTAATTAATCCTCCCCCAAAATAGTTTTTCTAGATGATTGATGTTTTATAGGCCTGGTATGAAAGTAGAACTCACAGTTTTTTGTATTTTAAAATAGACACATGATCAAGCAGACCCCACACAGCCCAAACCAAGCCTTCACCTGTTCCAGGCACAATTTTATTTTAAATAATTTAATAATTTTTATTTTTAAATAATTTATTGACCAGAATGAGATCAGTTTAAACTCTGCTGACAGTTCCTTTCCAACTCTATCATCAATTATGTCCTAAAGAAAAGAATAAAAGCCAGTTAATGGTCCTAGTTTAAAAAACAAAAAATAGGCATTAGTCATAAGACTAAGCAATGCAAGGTTGGGTTATAAAACTTTTTGTTAATCTAAATAAATTCTTTCAACAGTATGACTCATCCAGCCTTCCAGCTCTGTTATTTAATGCAAGAACCATTTTGGGAGCTGAAACTCATCTCCAAAATATCAACCTTCAATTAGAGAAGCTCCTTGACCAGGAATGAGAAGACCAGTCTCCCAAAGTGTGCCTGTGTAAGGTTACCAGTATTGCATAGTCACCAGCATTTAATATATTTGTCCAAATTAAATGACTGTAAACTGAGAGTCTCATGGCTTTAAAGGCCATAATAATCTGGTCAGTCTTGAGTAACAAAGTTTAAAATGCTGACATCCATCAACCCAGCCCTCACACAGAAGAGTTTTAACCTGTACATAAACTTATAAAATTAAGTCGATTCATGAACAAAAACTAATTTTGATTAATTAAGATTCCTAATGAATTTAAGTACACCAAGGTTAATTTTCAGTAAAACTGGTTTACTTAAATAAAAAAAAATTAAAGTGATACAACTTGATACAAACAGCATAACAATAAATATAATTGTCTGTTTACTCAAACCTCACAGACTTCAGGTAAATTATTAGCCTGGTTATTTACGTGTCCATAGTTAATTACCTAATCTTGTAATACTGCTATAATAAGTTCATCAGGAATTTCATCCACTGTACTACTGTAACTGAGAAGACTGTTCTCTGCAGCATCAACTAATTCAGCATCCTCAGTGGCTTCTAAAAGACAAACATCATCTGTGTCATCGTCCCATCCAGTGTCAGAAGACACATCTGCTGACAACTCATGAGGTGACTGCTGATGAGGAGTCTTGGTCCTACTGTTGTCTGCATCATCTGTTGGAAACTCCTCTTCCTTTATTTCAGAGGGAAAAGGTGAGGGGAAGATACATGTGATTTCACCAACACAACCTATATTGAATTAAGGTATTAACAATGACCAGCCCTTCAGCAGGTACCAAAGTAGACATGCTGGACAGCTCCTATCTCTCCAAGCTGAGACTCATATGAAATTCCATTTTCCTGCATTTTTCAGTATCTCGCAATGGGGCAAGGGCAGATTTAACAACTGGAATTGGAAAAACCACTTGCTTTCCTGACAATGGACTTATTTCCCTAGAACATGGATTGAAAAAAGACGATTTTTGGAACAACTGCAAAACATGGCCAGATTAAACGTGTAGATAAGAGTACTGTACTGATGTTAAATTTCTTGCATTTAATAATACAGTGTAAGTGTCATTCTTTAGTACTGAGATGGAGGACTTTGATGTCTGCATCTTACAGCTCAAGAGATTCACCAAAAACAATGCATACAGTAGAGGGACAAAACCAATGTGGCCAATACAGGCAAAGGACAGAGTTCCTTTCTTAAAGAAAATTTCTAATTAATATTCAGATGACCAGTGACAAAAGCAGATTAAACAACACTGATAATTTGGTTTAAATTACTTAACTGTTAAAACTGAAAGGTATATCGGTATTTATTTATGGGTATGTAGCTATAATATTGTATCTTCCTTGGCATTTCTGAGGAACTTTAAAAAAAAAAATAGTATTTAGAGATAGATTCTCACCCTGTTGCCCTCAATAGAGTGCCATGGCATCACAGCAACCTCCAACTCTTGGGCTTAGGTCATACTCTTGCCTCTGGGACTACAGGTACCCGCCACAAGGCCCAGCTATTTTTTTGTTGTTGCAGTTTGGACGGGTTTGAACCTGCCACTCTTGATATATGGGGCCACCACCCTATTCACTGAGCCACAGGCACCACCCTAAAAATATAAATATTTTCTTTTTTTTTTTTTTTTGCAGTTTTTGGCTGGGGCTGGGTTTGAACCCGCCACCTCCAGCATATGGGGCTGGTGCCCTACCCCATTAAGCCACAGGTACCACCCAGTATAAATACTTTTTAACCTAGTAGTTACCAGAGAATTTGGCTATCCATATCTCAGAGACCAAGGATAGAATTTCCACCATTTTCAAACTTGGATGGGGTTTTTACAGAAGACGTTTTAAAAAACAGATTGAATAGATAAACTCAAGCACTTGTTCAGCTTTTGTAGCAGGTAAATTTTAGTGATAAATGTAAAGGTTTAAATTTATAAAGTTCTTGGGAGAGGGAATGGGTTAATTCATACCTACTGGGTACAGGGCACAGTTGTAATTTCCTGAAATAAAGGAAAAAAATTCCTGCAAGAAGTATTACTGGGGAAAAAATGGATAGAGGGATAGTCCAAGCAATTCAAGATAATAGTAAATCTGAAAAAAGGTTTATCTCATTAAGGAAATGCAAATTAAAACAACCACCTTTTGCCTACTGGGCTGGTAGAGGTTAAGAGGTTAGAAAGTTAAACATAAGCAATGTGGGTTAATAGGTATGCTAATAAAAGTTATTTGTGGAGGGCGGTGCCTGTGACTCAAAGGAGTAGGGCGCTGGCTCAAACCCGGCTCCAGCCAAAAACTGCAAAAAAGAAAAAAATAGTTATTTGTGGAAATGTTTAAGGAAAGAAATTTGGCAGTAATGAAAGAATATAGGCAGTAATAAAAAGATTTTGATACTTTACCAACCAAGTACTACTATATGACTTTAAAAAAAGATAGAAGCAGTCGGACATGGTGGCTCACACTTGTAATCCGAGCACCCTGGGAGGCTGAGGCCAATGGACTGCCCAAGCTCACGGGGTCAAGACCAGCAACAAAGAAAGACCCCATCTCTAAAAATAGCTGAGTGTTGTGGCCAGCTGGTGCCTACAGTCCCAGCTATTTGGGAGGCTGAGGCAAGAGAATTGCTTGAGCCTAAGAGTTTGAGGTTGCTGCAAGCTATGACACCAGGGCACTCTACTGAGGGTGACAAAATGAAACTGTCTCAAAAAAATCAAAAAACATTGATACAAATTTTGGGAGATAAAAATGTATCCACTCATTATCAGTTATCACTGGTCAAATTATAAGGAAGATTCTTTCCTTTGTATTCTAATTCATTCTACAATGTATGGTAATTATTAATATCTGGGTAAATATGTAGTACCAGTCTTTGTAAGAAAAAGCTGGATTGCCTAGTTTGGTAATATCTACCAAAATTAAACTGCATATACTCTGGTGGTGCCTGTAGCTCAAGTGGCTAAGGCACCAGCCACATACACCAGAGCTGGCAAGTTCAAATCTGGCCCAGGCCTGCCAAACAACAATGACAACTACAACCAAAAAATAGCTGGGTGTTGTGGCGGGTGCCTGTAGTCCCAGCTACTTAAGAGGCTGAGGC
>NW_003852456.1:2754189-2772671 GCF_000181295.1 Otolemur garnettii
GAGGTTGCTGTGAGCTGTGACACCATCGTACTCTACCCAAGGTGATAGCTTGAGGCTCTCAAAAAAAGAAAAAAAAAAAACTGCATATACTCTGATATAATTCTGCTTCTAGAAATTGATCCTTCAGATAGTTTAAAGAAACAAAGATGGGAATTTTGGTTTATTTTGTAAAGCAAAACATGAGAAACTTCTTAAATGTCTGGGACTAAAGTGTGTATTCCTAATTGGAAGCAGGTGCCAAACTTTGTGCTCTTAGCCATCTGGACACAGGGACGCTGTGTATAGCTATGCTACTGTACCAAGAACTGCTTCTCAAGGGGAAGCAAGACCTGACTTACCTCTCTGAAGAGAAACTGGAGACACACTTCAGCAGGTAGTGGAGAACCTGTATCAGACAGCAAACTTTTATATAGATGCCACCTAATTTTTACTTTGGGTTAAACATAAAAATAACTTACAGTCAGATCTGAAGTTTTCTGCTTTACACACGGGGTCATGACATTTCTGATACCAAACTTCACTTTTGAGGTCAACCAGAATCCTTTGTTTCAAAAAAAAAAAAAAAAAGGTAAATAGTAACACTAAGACTAGATAACAAAATTTCCTTGCATGCTAAGTCTAAGACAAAGATGGGAAAAAGTTTAAAAAGTGGAAGTAGACACCAAAAGAAAACTCATTCCCAAAAATATCACAAAAGCCTAAGAAAAAAGTAGATAGTGACAAAAGTTCACTCTGGGAAGATAAAACATTCCTAACCTGCATCCTCCAAATAACGGACTTCAGAATACAGTAGAACCTCCATAACTGACCATCTTCTTAAACACACACTGGACAGACACCACATGTATTTATCAGTACAAGAGGCCCAGCTCCTTATGGTGACCAGAGTTACAGTCCCTTGGGTGGTCAACTTATACAGGTTCTGCTCTGTGGGAACAATTTAACACTGGGGGGGCCAAGACGGGATCATTGAGGCAGGACTTTGGGCAAAAGAAAAGTAAGCTGGCCGTGGTGGCACATACTTGTAGTCACAGCTACTTAGCAGGCTGAGGCAGCTCAAAAAGAAAACAAAAATTTTTTAAAATGTGAATACTGACAGAACTGTAAGGACAAATCTTTTACCATAAATCCAGATTTAAAAAAAATTCTTGGTAATTTGCAGATCCAATAACCAAAAGGTCAATGAGAATACAGAAAATGTGAATGACAATTAAAAACCAATTAAATTTGAACTAATGGACATATGTGAATCTGCTCCTTATAGTATATAATAAAAACTGACTCCATGCCAGCTATAAATGAATCTTACCAATTTAAAAGTATCAATTCACACAGAACACATTCTCTGATACAAAGCAAATTTTAGAAATAAAAGGCTAGGCTCAGCCCCTGTGCCTCAAGTGGCTAAGGTGCCAGCCACATACACCTGAACTGGTGGGTTCGAATCTAGCCTGGGTCCGCAAAACAATAATGGCCACAACAAAATATAGCCGGGTGTTGTGGCAGGCACTTGTAGTCCCAGCTACTTGGGAGGAGGCGGCAAGAGGATCACTTGAGCCCCGAAGTTGGAGGTTGCTGTGAGCTGTGATGCCACGGTACTCTACCCAGGGTGACAGCTTGAGGCTCTGTCTCAAAAAAAAAAAAAAAAAGAAAGAAAGAAAAGGCTAATAGAAACTCATAATTTGTTTTGTTTTTTGAGACAGTCTTACTTTGTTTCTCCTGGTAGAATGCCGTCCATCACAGCTCACAGCAACCTCAGACTCTTGGACTCAAGCGATTCTCTTGTCTGAGACTCCCAAGTATGGGACTGTAGGCACCTCCCACAATGCCCAACTGTTTTTTAGAGGTGGGGAGGTCTTGCTCTGGGTCAGGCTGGACTTGAACCTAGAAGCTTAGGCAATCCACCCGCCTCGGCCTTGCAAATGCTGGGATTACAGGTGTGAGCCACCATGCCCAGCACACCTGGCTATTTTTGTAAGAGACAGGGTCTACCTTAGGCTGATCTCAAACTCGTGAGCTTAGGTGATCTGCTTGCCTCACCCTCCCAGAGTGCTCATAATTTGTTAATTAAAAACAAGTAACCAATAGCCCCAGGACAAAGAATAGAAATTAGAAAATAACTTAAATAGAACTGGAAATCTACATACTAAAAGTATGTGAAATGTCCATCCTTTTGCTCTGCTCCTACCAGCTGCCTTCAGTGCCTGTCTTCAATATACATCACACTTCATTCCTTTTAAGGTTGTCCCACCTTTGAAGAGCTGGGGGGTTTTGGTGGTGTGATAAAAATCATTACCCACAAGGAACACAACGGGGTGGGAGTGCAGGGTCTCCAATCTGAGTCCAGGGTTTAGGAAGTCACGTGACACCAAAAGGGCACAAGTTCCAATTCATATGTAGGAGCATTTAATAATCAAAGGCCGGGTGTAGTGGCTCCTGCAATTCCAGCACTTTGGAAGGCCAAGGTGGGTAGATCGCCTGAGCTCATGAGTTTGAGACTAGCCTGAGCTAGAGCAAGACCCCATCTTTAAAAATAGCTAGGCATTGTGGCAGGTGCCTCCAGTCCCAGCTATTTGGGAGGCTAAGACAAGAGAATCACTTGAGCCCAAGAGTTAGAGGTCACTATGAGGTATGACACCTGGGCATTCTGCATAGGATGATACAATGAGACAGTCTCAAAAAAATTCAGGCAAGTATTATGCTCTTTCAAAGCGTGAATATTATTTTTCAAACAGCTACTGAATTGTCAGGACATAAGTACTTACCAGGTTATTTGAAAATAATTCATTAACACAGCTCTTAGGTATTTATTTTGGCCTCAAAGTAAATGTGAAAAAATGATTGAAATACCATGGGGTACCAGAATGCCCTTTGTAGGATATTCCCAATTTTAGGGTTGTATATGGTAAGTAAACCTAGAACATACAGATTCGTGAGACATGGTTTCTGGAAATGCCACCCTTCCTGTGCCACCATGTGGAATAAATGAGGCTGTCTCAGCCTGTGTGCTCCCTGCTGTGTGTGGTGAGCACTCCCTGTGTGCCGAGTCAGAGGGCGGCAGGGGCCTTGCTTTGCCTCACCCAGGCCTTTTCCTTCCTTATCCCTATCCCGCACCTTGTCAGGAAGGCTGTACAGAAGGTGAGATCACCTAACAATGCAAAAGTAATGGGGAGACCATGGAGCAGTAGATGATCTCAGAACACTGCTGGCAGGAGTATAAATTAGCACAACCACTCAGGGAACAGCTAATTACCCAGTAGAATTAAATGTCTCCAGACTGTATGACACAGCGACTCCCCTTATAGGTGTGTACGTGCTTTGAGAGCTTCTGGCACATGTGTACTAGGCAATGTGTACAAAGAGGCTCACAGCTTCATGGTTTATGAAAGTGAACCAAATGTCCAGGGCAGGACACAGACAAACCGTGGCATGTTTGTGGTTACCTGGTGGGACACAGTGACAAACAAACAAGCAGCAGCTACATGCGGCAATGTGGACGCCCCTCACGGGGACATGCAAAAGGGTGCAGTTCAAACACATGCAACATAAAACTGTATGTTGTTCACAGATACAAACATACATGCACAAAGACTGACATAAAATCTAGGGTAATAGCTGTAACCTCTGAGGGCAAGAGAAGAGGAAGAAATTGGGGTTGGGCCTACAACGTTTTGGTTTATCAAGGTCCACTTCCTAAGGTGAATGAGTGGCAGACATGACAAGCGGTCATTTTAGTGTTAGTCTGTAACGTACATGTCCCTCATACACACTCTAACGAGTGTACTTCACAATACAACTTGTATGATCTCTGACTTTCATAATAAAAAAAAAAAAAATTTAAGAGACAGTCTCACTTATCACCTTCAGTAGAGTGCTGTGGCGTCACACAGCTCACAGCAACCTCCAACTCCTGGGCTTAGGTGATTCTCTTGCCTCAGCCTCCTGAGAAACTGGGACTACAAGTGCCTGCCACAACATCCAGCTATTTTTTTGTTGTTGCAGTTTGGCCGGGGCTGGGTTTGAACCCACCATCCTCAGTCTATGGGGCTCACGCCCTACTCACTGAACCACAGGTGCCACCCGACTTTTTCATAAATTAATAGTGACTTTTGGTAAACTAATATACACAGAAAAAATAGACAGATGGTAAGCATAGCTGTCACCTCGAGGTCATAACACTCGTTGAGGAGTCTCCTTGCCCAAATCTGCCCAATTTTGATCTAGATTCTAGGCGGTGTCCAGGGCCAGTGACAACAGGGAGGGAGAGGCACCTTCCCTTTGTCCACCTGGCCACTCTTCTGTCCCTGCTCAGTCTACCCGAGTTGTCCGTAGATTCACAGTAAGAATAAAGCTGATGTGCTAGAAGCAATGCAATAATTAAGATATTCAAATTGACCAATAAAAAATGCTAAGTATGACAAACATAAATTTGATTACAAAATTTATCACAGAAACATTTTTATACTCTTAAACATAAAAGTCTATAATATTGGTTACACACAAATCATTGATAATGTTACTTACATGATATTATTGCTCTTGTGGGCTCTTCCAATGTTTGCACACCAGCGATATTTACAAATATCGTACACCAATAATTCTTCTGGGAAAAAGTAGTTCCAATGCCGAATCCCTACAATGCAAAGAATGTTTCTAAAGGTCCTGCTACTCTTATTATGTCATAGTTAAGAAAGAAAAAGATTAGCTATACCTCCTGTAATGCCGTTTTTATTCACCAAAGAAAGAACAAAATGATCAACTTCAGGATAGGGAGAACACTGAAAACCTTCCATGGTTCCTACTGCAACAGAGAAAAGAATTAATATAAATTAATATAATTAATTAATATAAATTACAACAGCCGTTAATAAGTTCAATTTCGATTAAATTGTTACTTAGTACAACAAGTATGGGTTTTGCAACCCCTCAGCTTTTTTTCTCCCCTTTTTTGCAATTTGCCTTTCAGTTCCTTCATGGACTTTTTGTTATCCTACAAGGAAGCAGGTAAAGTTCAAGACGTCTCAATTAGGTCAAACGTTAACTGATTTTCAGAGAGAACATCTGAAATAATTTCAGCTGCTGTGTTCCTTCTGGAAAAGACAGAGGCAGTGCCTGGCGTCCAGGAGGGGCCTAGTTCTACCAGCAAGGCCTTGATGTGGCCACGAGCCAGTCTGGCACTCACACCCCAGCCCTGGTAGTCCCTGAAGAACATAAATGAACTCACAGAACTTCAGCAGATGAGACTGGTCGTGAGGATTCAAGACCACTGTGTACTCAGGTCTGCACACAGTAAAAGAGGAGATATTTCCAAACCACAAAAACGATAAACACCCCCACCCCTCCAACCCTGGGTGCCCTGAGGAACTGCTACTGCTTCTAGACAGTAGACAACCAGCCACACAGGCATCCTAACAACGCCAAGCAACAATTCTGAGACACCTGGCGGTTCCCCAGGGTGTGCATCTCCACCGAGTCCAGGAGGGATAAACCTGGCTCAATCACTGCAGGTGCCCCATGTCCTCAGCTTTTTTTTTTTTTTTTAAGATACAATCTTACGTTGTCACCTCTGGTAGAGTGCTGTGGCATCATAGCTCATAGCAACCTCAAACTCTTGGGCTCAGGCAATACTCCTGCCTCAGCCTCCTGAATAGTTGGGACTACAGATGCCTGCCACAACGCCCAGCTGTTTTTAGAGACTAGATCTCACACTTTGCTCAGGCTGATCTCTAACTCCTGAGCTCAGGCAATCCAACCGCCTTGGCCTCCAAAAGTGCTGGGATTACAGGTATGAGTCTGAAAGTTTAAATTGTAAAGACAGAAAAATCCGCCAGGCACAGTGACTCGCCTATAATCCCAGCACTCTGGGAGGCTGAGGCAGATGGACTGACTGAGCTCATGAGTTCAAGACCAGCCTGAGCAAGAGTGAGACCCTATCTCTAAAAAAATAGCCGGCTATTGTGGCAGGTGCCTGTAGTCCCAGCTACTTGAGAGGCTGAGGCAAGAGAAACATCTGAGCCCAAGAATTTGAGGCTGCCATGAGCTGTGGCATGACAGCACTCTACTGAGGGTGACAACGTGAGACTCTCTCAAAAATAAAATAAGATAAAATGAAAATTAGCAAGTAATCCTTTAATAAACATCCTTTTAAAATGCTTTTTCCACTTTGTATAGAAACCTACAAGTATTTTAAAATGATTAATGGATATGAATACTTAAGATTTTAAGGCAAAATCAATTTTATATCCCTAAATTTCTATAAGAAATTATTTTCTTAAAATTACCTGAAGTGCTGGAAGTGCTGATTCCATTAGAATATTCAATTCTCTTTCGTTTATCCTGAAATATGTCACATGTAAGAATTTTTAAAGAATCTGAGAATCTGAAGAAGAAAATATGTAAAGGAAACAAATATTCTATTACAATTCAAGAGGAATAGCTACAGAAACAAATCTGAAATAGTTCCATATTAAAATCCTTTGGGTCAGATGAGGTGGCTCATGCCTATAAACCCAGCACTCTCGGAAGGCTCAAGTGAGAGGACCTCCAGAGCTCAGGAGTTTGAGACCAGCCTGAGCAAGAGTGAGACCCTATCTCTACTAAAACTAGCCAGATGTAGTGGCAGGCGCTTGTAGTCCCAGGTACTTGCAAGGCTGAGACCGGAGGATCACCTGAGTCCAGGAATTTGAGGTTGCTGTGAGCTCTGATGAAGCCACAGCACTCTACCCAGGGCAACAGAGTGAGATTCCATTTCCAAACAACAAGAAGAAAGAAAATGCTTTGTTTAACAATTAAATGTAAATTGTTGCAGGACATTTTTTTTTTTTTTTTTTTTTGGAGACAGTCTCACTTTGTTGCCCTCAGTAGAGTGCCGTGGCCTCACAGCCTACAGCAACCTCAAACTCTTGGGCTCAGGGTGGCGCCTGTGGCTCAATGGGTAAGGGTGCTGGCCCCATATACCAACCCAGCCCCAGCCAAACTGCAACAAAAAAAATAGCCAGGCGTTGTGGCCGGTGCCTGTAGTCCCAGCTACTCGGGAGGCTGAAGCAAGAGAACCACCTAAGTCTAGGAGTTGGAGGTTGCTGTGAGCTGTGACATCACAGCACTCTACCAAGGGTGATAAAGTGAGACTCTGTCTCTACAAAAGAAAAAAAAAAAAAAACTCTTGGGCTCAAGCAATTCTCTTGCCTCAGCCTCCCAAGTAGCTGGGACTACAGGCACCCGCCAAGTGCCCAGCTATGAGGTCTCGCTCTGGTTCATGCTGGTTTCAAACCTGTGACCTCAAGCAATCCATTCACCCCAGCCTCTCAAGAGTGCTAGGATTACAGGCGTAAGCCACTGCACCTGGCCTGTTCTAGGACATTTCTGCCACATTTGCCCACAAAAGCAACAACCCTACCTACATAAAAAAGAGTATGATTTGTCAATTAAAGAAAATAAAATTTTTTTAAAAAGAGTTGATTGGGGACTGTGTAAAATACTGTCCTCAGTTACAGAGTGGATCAGAAGACTCTAGAACTGCTAAAGGGACAGACTGAAGTGTTCAGCCCACTAGCGGGTCCAGAGTTCCACATCTGCAGGTTCAGACAGCCCCACACTGAAAATATTTAAAGGCCAGGTGTGCTGACAGCACCTGTAGTCCCTGTTACCCTGCTCAAAAGGCTGAGGTGGGAGGATCGCTTGAGCCCAGGAGTTATGACCACGCCACTGCACTCTGACAGAGATGACAGAGCTAGACCCTGGTGCTCAAATAAACAAATCAATACAGGAGGATTAACAGTAATTATAAAAAGACACAAAGAGAAAAGGAGTTTACATTTTACTATTATTTTTTAGTTAATGGAAAAAAAGAAAACAATTAACTTAGATCTCTTTAAGCCGTGACTATTCTTTTACTTTAGGTGGAGTGACTTTATGTGACTTGCATTTTAGTTAACAATGACATTGTTCAGTAAACAGTCATCAAGCTGGTACTGCATACCTGACATTGCTGACCAAAGAAGCCAGAAAATACTGATATTCTTTAGAGAGACATTTTGGCTGGAGAGGAAAAAATCTGTTGTCTTCAGCAACCTCCAGAGCCACACGCTTTCCTATTTTTGATGATTTATAGAGTCGAAAATTTCTATTTCTTGTATAAACTCCTACATCAAAAATAAATCAAAATTTATACATGTTTTCTGTGACTTTTACAGTCAACAAATATTAAATTATTTTTGTACAGCATTACTAGAAGGAACAACTAAAATTTATGTCATCTAATTTAACCTCTCGGCAGTGTTGGGTGCAGGTCCAACGGTCCCCTACCAAGACTCCCTTGACAAACCAGGCATAGTGGTGGCACATGAAGTCCCAGCTACTCAGGAGGCTGAGGTGGGAGGACCATTTGAGTCCAGCTCAGCAACACAGCAAGACCTCATTTCTAAAATATAAACCAAAGCCAAATAAAAACCAACTCCCTTGACAGGAAGCCTCTGGACATTCAGAGTAAGTGCCAGTCACAGCTATTCCCGTCCACCTCCTGAGCTCCCTGCTCACACCCTGCAGTGCCTACACGTCAAGGGTAGAAGTGAGAACTCCAAGCACACGACCAGTGGGCACTGCTTGTTTCTCACAGAAGTATCCGGAAGGTCTGACAGAGACAACTGCCAAGTGAACTTACCGAGATCTACAAAAAGATGCTTTTCTCCCATGTTATTCTTCACAACTAAAAATGAAAGATCAGGAGTGCTCTGCTCAGCAGACCCCAGCCGCTCCAGTCTCCCTGGATTAAAGGGCCAGTTCCCTCCCATGTCGCTGTCTGTGGAAATTCCTTGTTTTACTGGTGCTTCAGAAACATGGGGACATTCATGGCCTGTCGCCTCCTGAAGCCCACTGTCATTTTCCCTGGCAATTAAGTGACAAGCAGGCTGAAAAATTTTTCTCACAAAATTACCTAAGGAGAAAAGATGCTATGGTTAGTCTGATTCTTCTTTTCCATAAAATTATAACTTAAGATCTGGGCACAAACCTAAATGTACAATTTTTTTCATTTCTGATTTTGAAACTGAGTTGTCAGAAACTGTGACACACCTCTCCTGCTACTTCCTTCCACCTAAGCAATCTCTTACTTTCCAACTTCCACTGGCAGGGGAGCTGAGCATCATTTTAGAAGGGAAGGTTAATTTGAGAAAGTGTGTCAGTGTCACCAAGATGGACTTGTCACCCAGACTCCACGATGTCTATTAACACAAACCGAGCAGAGTCGCAGGGTTCATAGGAGGTGGCCCAGGAGTGCGGAGAGAATCTCTGCCAGACCCTGCTGAAGACAGGATACCAGCCAACGTCTCAGGAGCACATTCTCTCTTTTTTACCTGCCATGGTATGTCCTACGAGCCCTGACTTTCACAGCCAACTCCAATGAGGTCACCTCTCTTCCTTTTCTCTCAAAACTGTTCACGGGATGGAGTATGGCCTTGGAGCTAGAATCCCAAACTGCAGCAATTCAATACATTTATTGTACTCCAGTATCTATCTTAAGAACTCAATACCGGAGCTCCTATCTGTACCATCAGAAGTTTTGCGAGCCTGTGTAGAGATGGAGAACAAACCAGAGTAGAAGCCATGGGGACTGAGAAAATAAAATACCAGAGAAGACACAGACGGAAGATGGGCCAGGAGGTCTGTCTGACACAGGTGATGACTGCAGCCAGCACCAAAACACAAAATCAGTTTTACTTTATAATAGTTTCTCAGCAGGGTTGTTTTTACAGGGCAGCAGCACAGACAAAAAGACACATTTTTGGTCTTACAGTATGATTGGAAAACATAAATTATCAAAAACAAATCATCCTCTTAATGGTTTCTTACTTTGTTAACATATGTTAAAAGGTAAAAAGGGAAAGATCACAAGGATTTCTGCATAGTTTCTAAAGATTAACTAGACAAAGAAAGAGCTACCTGATTTCTGGTAGAGGGAGCATGGAGAAAGGAGTATTGCTGTTTGGGGAAAGGAGAAGCAGCAGTTGGGGGGTCATTCTCTGAATGTTCCCCAGGCTGTGGGGGCCCTGCCGCTTTCACGGCCTGCTCTCCACAGAGAAGTATATAAGATAGTCTGGGACTTATTTACACTCACATATATTATTATCTCATGAAATCCAGTAATAATTTGGCTGTTAAGTTACTTCATATATAACAATACTAGAAAAATGCAATACTATAAGAAAAAGTTAATTTTTTTTTTTTTTTGAGACAAGAGTCTCAAGCTGTTGCCCTGGCTAGAGTGCAGTGGCATCACAGCTCACAGCAACCTCCAACTCCTGAGCTTAAGTGATTCTCTTGCCTCAGTCTCCCAAGTACCTGGGACTACAGGCACCCGCCACAACACCTGGGTATTTTTTGGTTGTAGCTGTCATTGTTTGGCAGGCCCAGGCTGGACTCAAATCCACCAGCACTGGTGTATGTGGCTGGCGCCTTAGCCACTTGAGCCATAGGCGCCGAGCCAAAAGTTAATTTTAATCTCTAGAACTGTCATCTCCTTTTATCCTTCACTTTATTCACCAGAAAGCCTTGAACTCTTAAATGATAACTTATACAAGCTTTCAATTCAAAATTCTCCTTCTTCCAGTCAGCCTTAATTACTTCCTTACTCAAAGAAACAAATCCAATTTCTTACAAAGCACCAAAAGTAAAATGAAAGCAAATAAAATGAACTTTGTAGTGATATGCCTATACAGACATGATTGCTTCTGGAATGAGGGAGAAAGGGTAGACAATGAAATAACAGTGTGTCCAAGACAAACAAAGCAATATAAACATAAATCGATAGAGTTAAATTTTCCTGGAAACATAAAATTGCATCTATTTCACCCGAGGCAGTAAGATAAGGCTGGTAGTTCACTGTAGCCCCAGCACTTGGGGAGGCTAAGGAGGAAGAATCACTTGAATTCAGGCCTGCCATGAGTTGTGACTGTGCCACTGTGCTCTAGCCTGGTGACAGAGTAAGACCCTGTCTTTAAAAAAAAGAAAAACAGGGCAGCACCTGTGGCTCAGTGAGTAGGGCACTGGCCTCATATACAGAGGGTGGTGTGTTCAAACCCGGCTCCGGCGAAACTGCAACAACAACAACAACAAAATAGCTGGGTGTTGTGGCGGGCGGTGGTCCCAGCTACTTGGGAGGCTGAGGCAGGAGACTCGCTTGAGCCCAGGAGTTGGAGGTTGCTGTGAGCTGTAATGCCACAGCACTCTACCCTGGGGGAGAGCTTGAGGCTCTGTCTCAAAAAAAAAAAAAAGAAAAGAAAAGAAAAGAAAAACAGAGTGGTACCCCTGTGGCCCAAAGGAGTAGGGCACCGGTCCCATATACTAGAGGTGGTGGGTTCAAACCTGGCCCCGGCCCAGAAACTGCAAAAAAAAAAAACGAATGCAAATTGCAGAAATGGCATGAGGGGGGCGCTGAGCAGCCCACTAGGCTTTTCATCCTTGGCAGGGAGCTCCATGGACTGCATGTGACAATGGCTCCTCTCATCACCTCCACCCCTCACAAAGACAGGGACTGTCTCACCAGCTGGAGTAAAGCAAAAGAACCACAAAAATGTCAGGTATGATGGCAAATTGGCAAAAAAATATTTTTAAGTAGATCAAATTCCGTGATCTCTTACATTTAATCTACTTCTTTCCAAGAGGCTGTCAACAGAGCTAGAGATGCCATCAGGAGACGCACTGAGGAAGGGAAACCAGGGGAACACCACCTGCTCCCTACTGCATCGCTGACCTTGGCTGCTCAGCCTGAGGGGCAAGGCCTCAGCTGACACCCACTAACTTTGTCTCTGCTTCACACAGACCCCCACAGGGCCCAGTCAGCCCCATGTTCTTATCTGTTTGCTTATGCTATATTAATAGTAAAGCCTTTCTGGCTTTGTTTACAGATGACAAACCAAAGCCCAGAGGTAAGATATCAGAAGGTGCCTTTCTGAGCAACAGGGGCTGTTTTTAGCCTCTGCCTAGTAGTCACAGAGCAGACTGGGAAGGGTAAACTGGAAGCAAAGCAGTGGCTTGCCAGGACTCATCTCCACACAGGCAGGAGGGCTCCTACCATCCCCATGTTTGTTATTGGACGAAGAAGGTCTGGCCGCCTGTCACTGTCAGCCAATATGCAGAGACGGGGACAGGTCCACCAAACTTTGTCAGAAGGCCAGCGATTCTGGAGAACAGTGACAGTAGCCTCCCCAAGACTATTCTGTTCTTCCTTTTCCAAAACCACAGTTTTATACATAAAAATTCAAAGCAAAGATCAACATTAACCCTTACTTTAAATAATAATCAGCACAACTCAGTGACCTATTACAGCAGCTCCAATTCAAGTCAATTTCATAAATCAATTCTTCTACTCAAGATCGGCATCTTAGGGTGGGAGGTTAATTTACAAAACGGTAAGAATGAGAGACAGGGGTGAAGGTCAGATACAACCTAAACTGCCCAGACCAGCCGTGCCGTGTCTGCCCTAGCCTGCCCGACTCCATATTCTCACCACTGCTTTCACCTTTACTCAGCAAATACTCCCGGAAGGCCCACTTGCAGGGGCCTTCTGCAAGTTACTGTTGTGCTTGTTTTTACTCATCTATTAATGTTGTCAGTAACGTATTACCACTGAGAGGTTTAGGGATAGAGTCCTGCTGGAGTCCGCAAGGAGAGGAGGCCAGTCCAGGGATGAAGGATGGGCTTTATTTTAAAGGAGCCCAGTGGAGTCTGACCAGAAGTCAGCTCCCCTCACACAGTTTCAAGGAACTTTTATTAGTGTAGCTAGAGTGTGGGAGGAGATCATGACAGGTGAGGGAAGTCACTTTTCCTACAGAGTGAAAAATGCTGGTCTGAGACTGATTTTTAGAATTACTGCCTTCCACAAAAGGTGTTAAATTTGCATGAGGCCTTATCTCTAGTTCCAGCCAGGGCCTGGGTAGGAGATCCTGATGCTTCCCAGGAACACCAGCCTTGAAGCATTTCAGGACAGTGGAGAGAGGGTTGCTGTGACCATGCCTTTGGTTTCTGACACGTTCCCTATCACTCGCTGTCCTCGTGAAGATTTATAGGAGTATGGGAAGGAGTTGCTGTGATTGCAATTTGGTTTCTGGTCTGCTTTCTTTCTCTACTTGTCTCCCAAATAGCTGTGCTTTTGTCAGAGTCCTGAGGAATGCTTCCCCACAACCATTCCGTGCTAAGCTCTGGAAATACCATATACAGTAGTGAATAAATAGTCCCTGCCCCTAGGAAATATTAAGTGAATTGAAGAGAAGAAAAGGAACCAGGAAATGACTCAGGAAGTGGTATAAACAACCAATACCGGACACTGCAACCCGGAGCAACACTCAGCTCAATCTTAGGGTTTGGGCCATGACCGAGCTTCTCAGATGATGTGACAGCTGCACGGAGCTGACAGACTGGCTGAATCTGGAGGTGTGTCTGTGCAGACAGCTGCATCAAACATGCAGCGGCTGGGGAATCCCGGAAATGTGGCCCCAGTGCGCAGTATGGGGTGGCCACAGATGAGGCAGGAGCACAGGGGCCTGACCACATTCCTTCAAGCGGGCAAAGAATGTCCATCCAAGCCCCTGGGGCCCAGGAGCAGGGTCCCCAGCTCACTCCAGCTGGCTAGCCAAGTGAGTGGGTTGAGAGACACACCGTGGTCAAGGATGACACCAACAGGTTCTGGGGGGAAGATGAAGAGCTAAGCATAGGACACGCTCAGTGTAATGTGTCTGCATAGGGACATTTGGTGGCTGGTTGGCTACAGGGGCATCTAGGACAACAATCTAGGCTGAAGATAAAGATTTCAGAGTCAAACACAGATGACTGTAAAAGCCGTGACAGTGGACAACTGTCAAGGGTAAGGACAGAGTGAGAAGGGGGAGGGGGGGGACAGATTCTATAATTACTAACATCTAAAGGGTGAAGGAAGAGACAGGGAAGGAACACTCCATGGCAGTAACAGGAGGCGAGCACAGATCGTGACCAGTGACACCTAGTTCGAGTTAGGTTCCTGGCTTTTATGCCCGTCCCTTAGTGACCACACTCATGCCTTTCACCCTAGGTGGCTGTGAAGCCGTTAGACACCCTGAAACAATGAATGACCTGTCACCTGTGCTCAGTCAGCCATCTGCTGTTTGGAATACTTGCCCTACCCTCCCTTAACAAACATGCAGGATTTGGGCTTCTGTTCAGACTTGAATTCTGGTACTCCCTTCCTGCCCCATGTCTTCTTCCAGACTGACGTCATTTCACACCTCAGCCTGTATCTCTGATGCCCAGGCCTAGGACCAATACTCTGGTGGTACACTCAGGCTTCCATATCCAGACTTCCTTCCAGCCCCGAAGTTCAGCCTGGGGTAACAAAGCTTCAGCAAACAAGTCTTCCCTGATGTGACGTGGGACCCAAGTCCCAAAGGAAGGCTGAAGCAAAGGTCAGAAATCCGGGGAAGAGGAGTCACAGAAAAGGCTAGAAATGAAAAAGCCTCTTATGAATTTTCAGACAGCTGAGATGGATCCCGTTGGAGCAGATGCCAACACTCGGACATGCGTGGCCCTCCAGTATCTATGGTGAGAGGCGCTAACGCCAAAGATGTTCTGGGCAGTTAATGTGCCTGGAACAGAAGGACAGGTCCAAGGGCAAATCCTGAAATCATGAAAGATCACATTTTGTATTTTAGGATAAGTTACCAACCATAAAACTTGGTAAGCCCTTACAAACTTTAAGAGGAATAGGAAAATATGAGGTTTTTTGTTTTGTTTTTTTGAGATAAAGCCTTAAGCTGTCGCCCTGGGTAGAGTGCTATGGCATCACAGCTCACAGCAACCTCCAACTCCTGGGCTCAAGTGAGTCTCCTGCCTCCACCTCCCAAGTAGCTGGGACCACAGGCGCCCACCACAACGCCCGGCTATTTTTTGGTTGCAGCCATCGTTGTTTGGCGGCCTGGGCTGGATTCAAACCCGCCAGCTCAGGTGTATGTGGCTGGCGCCTTAGCCGCTTAAGCCACAGGCGCCGAGCCAAAATATGAGTTTTTAATACAACTCCTATCATTTTTTTAATAAAACAGTACTCACCCACATGAATGTTATCTTTAAATGCCACATCTCGGAGCTGAAATATTAAATGGCGGCTAAATTTTTCATCAGTGCTAGAATCCAAGTTCAAAACATCTTCAGCTGAACAGTTAACACTATATAACTCTTGAAGTGCTTTACACACATGCTAAAAACACAAGTTAAAGGTAAATAATTTATACTTTTATTTTAAAAATTTTCTATAAGCAAAATTCAAAAGTCTCAACATAAGTAAGCTTAACAGTTAAACATCAATTCATTATCAGAATGTTTACAATAAAACAATCTTACCAATGTCCCTAATCTACACCAACTTTCCCTCATATACTCTTCAATTTGTAGCTAGACAAGGAGCCCATCCAGAATGAGAATACATCTCTCAGGCTCCTTTACAGTAAGGAGTGGCAGTGTGACTAAGCCTGGCTGGTGGGTATGAGGAGGAGGAAAGGGTGCCACTTCTAAGTTAAAGGTGAGGGGCAGGCCCTTGCGTCCCCACTTCCCACTGACTAGAACACAGAAAGATAGGTGTGAGTCACCTCGGACTGTGTGAATAAGGCAACACCTTAGGAGTAACAAAGCCACAAGCCTAGTCTCCAATGCACTGGAGCCACGTGAGATATTCCTTGAGAAAGATATAAATTTCCATCTTGTTTAATCCACTTTAGTTCATAATTAGGGCAGCTAAGTCCACCCTAATTTATTACCCTCCATTAGACTATAAATTCTGTGAAGTCAGGAACTCTGTCTCTTGGGGCTCACCCCTGTATTCCCAGTCCTTGGCACAGTATGCACCACATAAGAACAGCTAGAAAATTTCTGATAAAGGAACAAAGTTGAGTTCTATACTTTAGAGCTATAGAGAATGAATCAGTGACTCTACATAGAAAAGCAATCATATGGTCCTAAATTTTCTTCACCAAGTTAAACAAATTAAAATTTAAGTTATTTAAATAAGTATATTATAAAATCAGTAAGTTAAAACTACCTGATTGTTTGAGCATTGTTACTCCTGAGTCTATAAAATGCATTATTAGAACCAGACTTCATTCTAACAGACAGAGGTGGCTTGTTAAAATGTGTCAAAAAACCATTGAACCATAGGTTATTATATATTATGACCAATTATTACTAACCATTTGCTAAACTTAGGTACGTGCTAACCTAACTAATGCCTCCTCACACAGAGTCAAAAGAAAAAGTACTTATTGGATTTAAACTTCTGGCATACAAAGTAACCAATAAATGAAATTAATTTCAAAGTAACCGCTTATAAAGACATTATATTAAGTAATTTCATAAGAATGTCCTATCAAAATGGTAAACACGTTAAATAAAAATGCTGGCCAGGCACAGTGGCTCAAACTTGTAATCCTAGTACTTTGGGACCAAAGCAGGAGGAGTGCTCGAGACCAGGAGTTTGAGCCCAGCCTAGGGAATATAGTGAGATCCCATCTTTAGAAAAAAATTTTTTAAATGCTGTGTATTTTTTTTTTTTTTTTGAGACAAGAGTCTCAAGCTGTCGCCCTGGGTAGAGTGCCATGGTATCACAGCTCACAGCAAACCTAAAACTCTTAGGCTTAAGCGATTCTCTTGCCTCAGACTCCCAAGTAGCTGGGACTAGAGGTGCCCGCCACAACACCTGGCTATTTTTGGGTTGTAGTTGTCATTGTTGTTTGGCAGGCCCAGGCAGGATTCAAACCCGCCAGCTCTGGTATATGTGGCTGGCACCCTAGCTGCCTGAGTTAAAGGTGCCGAGCCTAAATGCTGTGTAATTTTAAACTTAAGATTTTTATAATTTTTTTTCAAGTTTTGGTGATACAGAAAATTAGTTGTTCAAGCCCATTTGGATAAGGTGGTATAAAGAAGTAGAAGGAAAATAATTCTGAACACCCACACGATTTTTGCACACCAGTGTTTATTAATATGCTACAAATGGAATTTGCACTCATGCTGATTTCATTAGGATATTTCTAGTTTCTGATACAACATGGAACTTCCTTGTTCATGATTAGTATCACCATCTTTAAGTGCCATTAAATATCTCTGCATCTGAATTCCTTGTAGACCAGAGAACCTGCACAATAAATCCTAATTTAGACTGTAGAATTATATCACATGCCAGAAAAGTCAATATTTATAAATTATTAAAAACAATTAATTTGAAAAATTAAAGAGAATTTACCAACCATAATTAAATAAGCATTTAAATTTATTTTTAAGGGTTCAATGGCTACTTTAAGAAAAATGTAACTTTTTTTGTGTATGTTTTGTATTTTGGGGGGAGAGAGATTTTACGTGTATTTCCTCTACTTCAAAGTCAGAATAAAGCTAACTTTCCATACATTTTTTTAAAAAGAATTTTCAAGCCGGATGCTGTAATCCTAGCACTCTGGGAGGCTGGGGTGGGTGGATTGCTTGAGCTCACAAGTTGGAGACCAGTATAAGCAAAAGTGAGACCCCATCTCTACTAAAATAGAAAAAATGAGGTCAGAGGATTGCTTGAACTGAAGAGTTGGAGGCTGCTGTGAGAGATGAGGCCACGCACTCTACCCAGGGCAATAGCTTGAGACTCTGTCTCAAGAAAAGAAAAGAAAAAAATAAAGGAAAAAAATAATTAATCAACAAATGTTAATTGCCCCTCTTGAGGCCAAAGTCAATGGTCAACATGATTTTAGTACAACTTCATGCAATGCAATCTTAAACTTTCTTTGGAAATAACTGCAACAGAACTTAGCATAATAAGTGCATATTATTCCTTTTTTTAGTAACTTCCTGGTTGACATAGCTAAATCAGAAATAAATACTAGAATTACATTCTTTTCTCTTAGTTAAAAATAGTGATATAGGGTCCAGGTAGGATGGCTCATGTCTGTATACCTAGCACTCTAGGAGGCCGAGGCAGGGGGGTTGCTTGAGCTCACCAGTTCAATACCAGCCTGAGCAAGAGCAAGAACCCATCTCTAAAAGATAGCCAGGCATTGTGGTGGTGGCCTGTAGTCCCAGCTACTCTGGAGGCTGAGACAAGAGGACTGCTTGACTCCAGGAGTTTGAGGTCCCATCATGTGAACTATGATGCCATGACATTCTACCCAGGGTAACAAAGTGAGACTCTATCTCAAAAAAATAAATAAATAAAATAAAAATAAAATTAGTGGTAATTGTATCTATAGACAAGGTTTTACCAAAAACTAGCTGTAAGGCCTTGAGTAGAAGTTAATCTCTTTTAGGTCTTAATTTCCTTATTAAAGGACAAGATAAAATATTGTAAAATTCCTGCCAGCTAGAAAATTCTAATACTTTTTGTTTTTTTGAGACAGTCTCGGCTTGGCACCTGTGGCTCAAGTGGCTAAGGCGCCAGCCACATACACCTAAGGTGGCGGGTTCGAATCCAGCCCGAGCCCGCCAAACAACAA
>NW_003852456.1:2774004-2777383 GCF_000181295.1 Otolemur garnettii
AGCTTGAGACTCTGTCTCAAAAAAAAAAAAAAAAAGAAAAGAAACTAACTGGGTGTGGTAGCAAGTACAGTCTTAGCTACTCTGGAGGCTGAGGGAAGAGGATGGCTTGATCCCAAGAATTTGAGGTTCCTGTGAGCTACTGTGACACCATGACACTCAACCCAGGGCAACCAAATGAGACTCTGTCTAAAAAATTAATAAATATTGATCTTGTACCTCAAAAGGTAGTGTTAACTGTGGTTTAAATACATATAAGTAGAAATTAAAGATGATAAAGTAAACGTGTTCACAATAGATTTATGGCTCAAAGTATCAAGAATTTCCATCAAATAAGATGTAATGATTATATTCTGTAACATTATTTACCTACAAAATACTGTCGATTTTACAGTGTTTTTACCCTGTGAAAGAAGACCTCACTGAGGTCAGCCTATTCTTCTCATTCATTCTCAGATGATTTTGGTATAAAGTAATATCTCCACATTTGTTTTTGGTGTCACAAGGAAACAAATTCTGAGAAAAGAATATTCTTTCTCAAAGTGAGATCCCAGGATCACATTCTTGGGATTCCATGAATTTTCCATGAGAATTTTATTTTATATTTTCATTAAGAAGATAATGTTTATAAAATTTGTTTAAAAAATTCTGAATCTTGGCTCAGCACTTGTAGCTCAGTGGCTAGGGTGCTGGCCACGGGAGCTGGTGGGTTCAAACCCGGCCCAGGTCTGCCAAACAATGACTACAACAAAAGGGAGTTGTGGCGGGTGCCTGTAGTCCCATCTACTTGGGAGGCTGAGGCAAGAGAATCACTTAAGGCTGAGAGTTTGAGGTAGCTATGAGCTGTGATGCCACAGTACTCTACCAAGGGTAACAGAGTGAGACTCTGTCTCAAAAAAAAATCTGCCTCAGCACCCATAGCTCAGCAGCTAGCGCGCTGGCCACATACACCTAGGCTGGCAGGTTCAAACCCAGCCTGGGCCAGCCAGAACAACAATTAAACTATAACAACAAAAAAAATAGCTGGGCATTTGTGGCAGGTGCCTGTAGTCTCAGCTACTTGGAGGCTGAGGCAAGAGAATCACTTCAGCCCAAGAGTTTGAGGCTGTTGTGAGCTGTGATGCCATGGCACTCTATCCACAGTGACAGCTTGAGACTCTGTCTCAAAAAAAAAATTTCTGTATCACCTGATTTCAGTAAGCTTTTACTGCTCACGTTTGCTCTTCTTGCCAGCAAGAAGAGAAAGGACTTTAACACAGGCTAATAAAAACAGAAGCCGACTTTATGTGTAAATGATAATTTGGGCTAAATGACTTTCATTTGGCAGCCTACAAAGGGTGTGCAGTTATTTGAAAAAGGAAAAGTGATCACTTGAACCCAAGATTCTGAGGTTGCTGTAAGCTGTAATGAGGCCTCTGCATTCTCCCCAGGGCTACAGTGTGAGACTCTGTCTCAAACCAAAAAAAAAGAAAGAAAGAAAGAAAAGGAGAAGTAATGGGGGTTTGTACCAGGTAGCACAGGAACTCAAACCCTGCCCCCCTACACATATACCCTGGAGCCCTCAATATCACATTTACATAGAAAGTTAAGATTTAGTAACCAAAACACAGCATCTCATCTTAATGATTTTAATTCAACTCTAACTGATACTGTAAGACTACAAACACAAATAAATCTAGTTTTATCTTTGAAGCTACTTAAGCAACATTATAATAAAAAACTTCTATGTCCCTCTGAGTACATAGATTTACGTGTGTATGCACATGGGTTGTTTTCTCCTAGCACCTGGGGAGATAATCAAGTGTTGCTATAACAGAGAAATTCCAGAACTCAATTCTAATAGTGAAGGAGTAACTAATCATGTGATCAAGAACTGTGAAAGCCAATTCAGCCTCAATTAATTTCATCAACATTACTAGGGAAGGAAACATAACGTTAGCTTAAATGCATTTTCTGTTACACACGACTTACCTGGATTTATAGTAAAACCAAAGTTCAACGTAGGTTGTTACAAGGTAAATACGTTGTCCATCTCCCACTTTGCATTCCAAGGCAAATACATGAACATCCTACAGAAAATCAAAAATAGTATTCAGAAAACGCTAACCTAAATTCAACTGTTAACTACTGAAAATTAATAAAGGCTATCACATTTTTTTTTTGGGAGACAGGAGCCTCAAGCTGTCCCCCTGGGTAGAGTGCCATGGCATCTCAGCTCACAGCAACCTCCAACTCCTGGGCTCAAGCGAGTCTCCTGCCTTAGCCTCCCAAGTAGCTGGGACCACAGGCGCCCACCACAACGCTATTTTTTTTTTTTTTTGGTTGCAGCCGTCGTTATTTGGCGGGCCAGGGCTGGATTCGAACCCACCACCTTGGGTGTACGTGGCTGGCGCCTTAGCCACTTGAGCCACAGGTGCCGAGCCAAGGCTATCACATTTTCAGAGACTGGAATTTGAACACTAATTAAAAACAAAAGTAACTAGATCTCTCAAAATCTACTTTTAATCATTCATATAATATATGTACAAAGTAAAAACAATTTGAATATGCAGATTAAAAATAAAAATAAAAGAAAAATTATTCTTATTCTATTATCATAGTTTGACTTTCTATGATAGTTTTATTTCTTAGCTTATAAAATTAAACTTATTTTTCCTTTATTTTGTGACAGGGTCTCACTTTGTCACCTTTGGTAGAGTACCATTAAGTCACAGCTCACAGCAACCTCAAACTCCTGGGCTTAAGCAATTCTCTTGCCTCAGCCTCCCAAGTAGCTGGGACTACAGGCGCCCACCACAATGCCCAGCTATTATTAGAGAAGAAGTCTCACTCTGGCTCAGGTTGGTCTCAAACTTGTGAGGTCAGGCAATCTACCCGCCTCAGCCTCCCAGAGTACTAGGATTGCAGGCATGAGCCACTGCCCCCAGCTAAACTTACTTTTCAAAATTATCTAAACATTATGATAAATGATTTGGGCTAAAATCAGTAAATTCTTTAGTATATATAAAATGTGGTAATCAGGCTCAGCGTCTGTGGCTCAAGCCTAAGGTGGCCGGTTCAAATCCAGCCCGGGCCTACCAAACAATGATGGCTGCATCCAAAACATAGCCGGGCGTTGTGGTGGGTGCCTGTAGTCCCAGCTACTTGGGAGGCGGAGGCAGGAGAATCACTTGAGCCCAGGAGATGGAAGTTGCTGTGCTGTGAGCTGTGATGCCACAGCACTCTACCCAGGGTGACAGCTTCGGGCTCTGTCTCAAAAAAAAAGGATAATCAATTTTTCAAAGGTTAATTACTATGGTAGTAGATTAAATATAACCATTCATGACTGTTGCCATTTCTTTGAATAATGGAATATATATATGTTTGTTTTTTTTTTTTTTTT
>NW_003852456.1:2778260-2784833 GCF_000181295.1 Otolemur garnettii
ACAGCTCACAGCAACCTCCAGCTCTTGGGCTTAGGTGATTCTCTTGCCTCAGCCACCTGAGTAGCTGGGACTACAGGCGCCTGCCACAATGACCGGCTATTTTTTTTGTTGCAGTTTGGCTGGGCCGGGTTCGAACCCACCACCCTCGGTATATGGGGCGCTAAGGCACTCACTGAGTCACAGGCACCGCCCTTGAGTTACTAATTTTTATTTTTGAGCACCATGCTGTTTGCCCCATCTAGCAACCACTTCTTTCTCCCTCTTGTTTAATGCATTGGCAATAAATATGGTCACCCTTTCTCTAAGCATAATCTTCGTTTAAATGTCACTTTTTTCTTGCTACCTCAGCCTCCTATGTAGCTGAGACTACAAGAGTATACCCCCACACCTGGCTAACTTTTTATTGTCTTTTGTGGAGACAGGGTCTCACTATGTTGTGCAGGCTAGTGTTGAACTCCTACTCCAGCCATCCTCCCACCTTGGCCCTCCCAAAATGCTGGAATCCCAGGTATAAGCCACTAATTGGCACTAGATATGTCATTCTTTTTCATTACAAGTATAAATGAAATGACGAGTGATTAATAGAGATTTTTTTCCCCTAAATCATGTGATATTAAGATTGCCATTAATTTTCTTGGCAAAAGAACATGGCCTGAAAATGAAGACAAATCGTTTTTGTTGTCTTAGAAATCTTCAGCTATAATAGATCAAGAAAGAGAGAAAGAGGAGGAGGAGGCATTTACTTCTTTACAGCTTCTAGCGAAATTAAAAGCTTGAGTTTGTCGATGAAACAGTTTCCAAATGGAGGGTGGTTCTTCTGGCTTGGACAATCTTGGTCTATACACTGAGGACAAAGGTTTCCTCTCATAATGAGATGCTCGTTCTTCAATTTGCTTCAGTTTTGCTTCCCATTTTCTGTTCATTGGTTCAGAAGCAGTGGGAGACTAAATCCCGTCCCAGGTAAGATTTCTGTCAACAAAAACTAAAAGGCCATTAATTTCCATGTTTAGAATACATTTTGTTTAATAAAATTTCAGAACTCACTTCCTGGTTTGCTTTACATTTTACTCTTTGCATACGACTTTACCACAGAATAAAAGCGCGTTGCTCATCAGAAATCCTCAGACCCTGGCTCTTTCATCTACTAGTGCAACAACTTTGAACAGTTAATAAAACTCTCTGAACCTTAGTTCAATCTACTGTAAAATAAGAGTCAATGTCTTCTTGGGCTGGGCGCTGTGGCTCACACCTGTAATCCCAGCACTTGGGAGGCCGAGGCAGGTGGATTGCTTCAGCTCAGGAGTTTGAGACCAGCCTGAGCCAGAGCGAGATCCCATCTCTAAGAATAGCTGGGCATTATGGCAGAGGCCTATAGTCCTAGTTACTTGGAAGGCTGAGACAAGAGAATCACTTGAGCCCAAGAATTTGAGGTTGCTGTGAGCTATGATGCACTCAACCCCAGGAAGACTGAGTGAGACTCTGTCTCCCCCTCCCCCCAACAAAAAACATCTTCTTGAATACTTTATATACTTACCTTGAAGATAAATGTGATAAGATATACCCAAGTGTTCTCTAAATTACAAAGCCTCATGTAAAATACTGTACTGCAAGTGCTTTTTGTATCTTTACAGTATTTATTATTTATTTATTAAGACTAGTCAAGCAGGGCAGTGCCTGTGGCTCAGTGAGTAGGGAGCCGGCCCCATATACCGAGGGTGACAGGTTTAAACCCAGCCCCATCCAAAAACTATAACAAAAAAGACTAGTGAAGCACATTAGTGAGAAAGGGGGAAAGAGCAGAACAATCTGTAACTGTGAACAATCAAGTGAGATAACTCTCGACCTTTAGACCAGCCATTATGGGTTATGTTATAACCATTTTATTGCACCACGAGCTACGTACCTGGCCCCACTGGTGCTATCACCTCACCTATCACTCTTCTGCTATTATTCTCAGTGCAGAGTTCATTTCTATTCTTCCTTTTCTTTCTTTTTCTCTTTTTTTTTTTTTTGAGACAGAGTTTCAAGCTGTCGCCCAGGGTAGAGTGCCATGGCAACATCATAGCTCACAGCAACTTCCAACTTTTGAGCTCAAGCAATGCTCTTGCCTCAGTTTTTTGTATTTTTAGTATAGATGGGGTCTCACTCTGGCTCAGGCTGATCTCGAACCCATGAGCTCGAGCAATCCACCTACCTTGGCCGTCCAGAGTGCTAGGATTACAGGCGTGAGCCACCTCACCGAGAATTCCTTTCTAAACACCCACACGCACTTCCTCCATCTCTCTTCCTCTGTCTTTCCATTTCCCCTCTTCTCTCCCAACGCAACTTTTTTTTTTTTAGTTGGGGAGAAAAATTCAGTGTGCAAATGGCAGTCATTACATTGGCAAGTTTCAGACATCTACGAGAATGGGTGGCTTCTCTTTCCATACAATACTTCCATATTAGTCATGCCAGGTAAGGGGCCAGGCAATATTTTCCCAGTTTGGGATTAAGATTTACTTACACAGGAAAAAGGAAAGTTAAAAGGTGGGGGTCTTATACTATAGACTTAAAAACAGCCACAAACTCCTTGCCATTTTTCCCATTAAAAGATGTCATCTAAGCACACTCACACTGGCTCTGGGATGGCCATGCTGCATGACTTGGAGACGTCACATTGACAAATGTGAAGCAAAGAGAGGTTTAGTATGTGCTTTTGCATCAGATTTAGTCATCCTGGAGTCCTGCCCTGAGACTATCATACTATATACAGAGAAAAACGAAGGCATCCCAGCTAATAGCCACCACCAATTATCAGAGTTGAATCAGGCCATTTTAAACTCAATACCCAAGGAAGTTCAGGAGAGCCCTACAGAACTGCCCAGCCAACTCATAGAAAGCAAATACATTAGGGTTTTTTTTTAAGCAAAATAATATACACTAAAGTTCTGAAGAGTAAATTCCTTTTTATTCATCAAGTTGATAGTTTCTTGAATTTAGCAGAAAACCTTACAGCAACACAAACTTACTGACATACTCCTTGGAAGGAAACACAGTATCTCTAAAAGATTAAGAGAGACTAAAGATATCATGACCTTGTTTAGAGATAAAGGCATATTATCACCTATAGATTTCAAAGTTAACATCAACCTTAACAGCCCTAAGAAAGATTAGTCTCTCAGAATTAAACTTAATCCACATGAAAAGTATTATTATAAACTAAGAAACAAATCTCAAAGGCATCAATATAAATTTCAAAATAGATAGACCTGGGGGGAAAAATAACATTTCATTGGATTGAGGAAATGGAGCAAATTTGGAAAAACATGCTCTAACTCGTACACAGTGATATGGCTCATTTCTGCTGGGCAAACTCTGAGCATTCAGGTTACTTTAATCTGCCTCACTTACAGATAAAATTCCCCTATACTGAGATAATCTAATTGAGAAAGTGACTTTCTTCTATGAAACTTAAAGTTTTAACAAAGTTCGTATCTGACAGAAAGGCAATCGTATGTGAATCACAGCTAGTATCTAACCAGTTAACTGACTAGTGATGACTACGTGGACGTGACATTAGGAACATCATCTTGACATAACCATGGGAGCGTATCATACATGACAGTCATGGAGTCACTGCAGAAACCAGTTTAACACTCACCAGATGGAGGAAACCTGGAGTGTCAAGAGAATAAAAAAGAGAAGTTCAGTATCTATCAGGCCCTGTGATCTCTGCACAGCTTAAAAACAGCTGGAGTGAGGATCAGAAGACAACTGGGGCTTGGGCTATTCCAGGAGGAGGGCTAAATGACAAAAGGAAAAAGAGCCCAGCAGGACATTTGGCATTCTAGCCTGGGACTATCACATTCCTCATCTCTACCTCTTGAAGAAGTCACCATATTAGAAATGCTCTTATTTTTTTGAGACAAAGTCTCAAGCTGTCGCACTGGATAGAGTGCTGTAGTTCACAGCAACCTCCAGCTTCTAGACTTAAGCGATTCTCTTGCCTCAACCTCCCTAGTAGCTGGGACTATAGGCACCCTCCACAACGCCCAGCTGTTTTTTGGTTGTAGTTGTTACTGTTTGGCAGGCCCAGGCTGGATTTGAACCCGCCAGCTCTGGTGTATGTGGCTGGCATCTTAGCTGCTTGAGCTACAGGCGCCACAGACGCAGAGCCTAGAAATGCTTTTAATTCCTGGCAGGAAAGAGTGCTGTCTTCTTTCATAAAATTGTGTATCAAAACTGCCGTAAACTAAAATAAAATCTTAAGGTTCCCTGTAGCAGCTGGTTGACTGGACCTCCTCTTGGCCAAAAGGCGAAACTAAGTTGCTAGCCATGAGAAGTAGATAAGACATTCCTCATCAAGTACCCCTCCCTTCTTAGAGATGCCCTCTGTGACCCATTTACAGGCCTAAGGCTATGCAAGACACGCCTCAGGTCCTCCATATATAACAACGCCATGGGTGTGTGTCCAGTAGTTTGTCTCTAATAACCAGACCCCCATCTTAATTCAGCATTACTTTTTGCTGACTCCTGGTCCATTAAACAGAACCTAACTCTTTCAGCCAATTGTCAGCTAAAGAATCTTTAAATCTACCTGTAAACTGTAAGCCCCTGGCTTTGATATATCTCACCTTTTCAGGCCAAACCAATGTACACCTTCCACATAGTGATTTATGACTTCACCTGTAATCCCTGTCTCCCTGAAATGTATAAAACAAAACTGTCACACCACCTCCAAGAGTCTACTTGTTCAAGGCTTCTGGGATGTGACTATGGGTCATGGTCCTCAAATTTGGCTCAGAATAAACCTCTTTAATTTGGCTTCATTTCTGTCAACACTGCTTTTCACCAAGAACCATAACAATTTTTGGTAATAGTTTCCAAGCTCCAAATGAAAATATTTATTGTATTTTAAAAGAGCACACATAACAAGTTCTATTATTTACTTCTTAACATTGCACCAAATGTTTATTTTACCGAGTTCCATGCTGATTTTATAACTAAAGGTGATCAAGCTAGAAAAAAGGCTGGGTTAGTCCTTTCCTAAGTAAGAGTAGCAGGAGAACAGGCAATGGGGATAAAAATGCAGAAGAATCAGAAGGAGCCCTGGCTTCCCTAGGTTTATGCTCAGAATTGCCCAGCTCTAACACTTGATGGCCCAGTTCTCAGGAGCAGCGGGACTAGGGGCAGCTCTACAGTCACTGGCTTTGGGGCACAGGGACCTGAAGCCTGTCTGGCCATGCTTCTCTTTAGCCCACTCCTCCCAGTTTCTTTATTTTTATCTCATCATGAGTCAATTCTATTCTTCAACTCCTCTATCTTGAGAACAGATTCACCAGTATTTTGTGTTTCTGGCAATACTTTAGTCCTACCATGTTTCCCTGAAAATAAGACCTACACAAAAACTAAGTCCTAGCAGGATTTCTATGCATTTGTTAAATATAAGCCCTCCCCGGATAATAAGACCTAGTGATGGGGGTGTCTATGCAGCGTATCTGCATAGCCACGCCATGCATTTCGCACTGAGCGGTAAGGAAGACTGGAATACCTTTTATCTGCCACAGCTCCTTTCTCCGAGCCCTTTGCACTTGCACGGGTGCGCTTGTGGTAACCAGGGTCGTAGGCATCCTATTGCACACGTGTGAACAGCTAGGGGAAAGGAGTTTACACATCACTAGTACCAGCCCCATTAACAAGGTCGGCTCCCCTTGTCAGGTTCCAGAAGAAAACGACTTAACTGTATTTGAATAAATGTAGATTGTTATACTATGCTTAATAAATAAAAATAAGACGTCTCCTGAAAATAAGCCCTAGTGTGTCTTCTTGAGAAAAAATAAATATAAGACAGTGTCTTATTTTCGGGGAAACAGAGTAGTATTTAGTAATGTTCTGGTATTTGACAATGTTTTTTTGTAATTCTTTTTCTGGCCAGTAGGAATGCATTTATAGGGTTTCTCCCAGTAATGCTAATGTATTCATCATAAAGTACATGATCAAAAATCATTTATAGAAATATAATTACAAGAGTTTATTTCCTGGACAGATAACATCGTAAAATATTAAATACAATTACTGACTGAATTTCCTTTTTTTTGTCACTTTAGTCACTTTGCCTATGATTGAACAACAACTGACGGTTAAATTTCCCAACATTGTTGCTTTCAGGTTCCTGTCTCTCTTCTCTACAGGGTCTCCCACCCAAACAGCATATTTCTGCCAGAAGTATCAACCCTAAGTCACTATCATAACTGTTCACATTAATTAGGGATACTAATTAGTGACTTATAGTGTGAACTAAAATAAAATCTTAAGCCTCCCAGCCGACTGAATGCACTCCCTCTTGGGCAAGAGGACCACCTCAACACCAAAAACACCCTCACAGCTGAGCTGCTGTGAAGAAAAGGTCAGACACGCCTAGTTATAATACCCTGTCCCTTTTGGAGTTATTCTGTGATATAAAATCTTGACAGGCCTAAGAAAAACGAACGCTTAAACCACACCTGCAGATTTGGCCGTCCAAAGCTTCATTTCTTTAATCAATTAGAAATCAAAGAATCTGGGGGCAGCGCCTGGGGCTCAGTGAGTCAGGCT
>NW_003852456.1:2785886-2790909 GCF_000181295.1 Otolemur garnettii
CGGGGCCAGCTCCCTAGCTATCCCCGGGCGCTGGGGGCCGCGGAAGCTGAGCTGGCGCGGAGCTAGGAGAGCGTCTTCCTGCGGACTGGAGGCTGTGCGGTGAGTGCCGCCCTCGGCCCTATTCTCCGCGCCAGCGGCCCCGCGCCCGCTGCCCGAGTCCTCCCGAGCCCGGCGCCGCACCAGGGACCTTCCCGGGTTTGCAGCCAGGGACCTGCCTGGGTTTGCAGCTGCTGCAGGGAGAGAGAGAAGATCGGCGCGGTCCGGGCGGCGGGTCCTTTGTTTTGCCACCACCACGGGGGTGGGGGTCCTCTCTGAAGCCCGCAGAGCTAGAGACCTGGCCGGGGAGCAGGAGGCCGGGCGCGGGGCCGAGACCTGAAGATGGGAAACATGGTCGGGGGCCAGACTGGGGTGAGTGGAGGGTGGTCTGATGGCGGGCCTGGGGCCCAGGAGACCCGATCAGGAAGCGGGAGGCAGCGGGATACAGGGACAGTGACCGGGGCCGAGACCGAAGAGCGAGGCGCTGGCCCTCGGGGCTCATCCTCCCTTTATTGGACTAGTGTATTTGGCCGTTGTCGCCTTCTGGATCTGCAGCCTACATATTCTTGGGTTGCCAGTGTGGTTTCGTTTTCTGGGGAGCTAATTGAGAGCATTTAACTCCAATTGTAAATCTTGCTGGCTCACACCTGTGGCTGTATGCCCAAGCCAGCGTCGGGTTTGAGCCGCCTCGAGGTCTCCTCAGGCCATATTGAATTAGAGGGCTCTTCTCATGCTGTCACGCCTGTTTTCAGAGTCTGCGTGAGCAGCTGCCTTTTTCCCCCTTTCTCAGTGAGTGGCACCCAAGGAGGAAACCAGAAAGCAGCCCTCTCCCTCCGTCACCCACCGCGCTTCTGCCCCAGTCAGTCACCAAGCCTTGTCGACCCCCTCAAAGCCTGCCCCATTTGTCCACTCTGTCCATCCCTGATTTCAGCCACACTTGGCTCTCACTCGACCACCGCTGCCTCTTCACTTGCCTGGCCACTCCCAGACCCTCCTGCCCCTCTCCAGTCCGTTCTTTATGCAGACGGCAGAGGGAAAGCATCCTTTGCCCCTAGGGTAAACCCAACCCTTAACTGATTGACAAGCCTGGCACTGGCTGAGTCCTGAGAACCCTCCCCTGCCTTCACCTTCACTGTCTCCCACCAGTCACTTAACCTTCCAGCTTGTTCCCTGCCTGGAACACTTAACTCCTTCCTCCTCCCGTCACACCGTCACACCAGGGTAAGCTCCTGCTTATGTCTCTGCTCTCATTAAACAGCTGGAGGGACAAGTCAGACCCGGGTCTGCTATCTTCCCTCCTAGGAATGGTAAGCAGACTCCATCTAGGACTGACTTTCTCCATACCTCTTCCCCAAATCCAGAGTCTGGCACAAGTGAATGCCCATTCATTTGTGTTTTCACTACAGTATTATCCTTTTTAATAACTTTGCCTCATCTAGAAAAAGTAGATCTGTTTTAGGATTACATAGCAAATTGTAACATAGGGACTAACAGAGAATACAGAGGTGGAATATGGAGTCAGCGTAACTGCATGAACTAACATTCAAGGCAGTGCTAAGTGAGGCGGTTAGGCCGGCAGTGTCAGAGTGTGCTCAGCTGCTTTGCGCTGTGGTTACATCATCTCCAAAAATGAAATGTAAGGCTTATATCATCCCTATCACAGTATGATGTTTGAGCTTTGGTTTTGCTTTGTTCTTTTGCAACAGAAGGCTTTTGAAAGTGAAAATGTATTTTAATGAATGAATAAACCATTTATCAGAGTGTTTCGATAAAACCGGTTCAAGGTAAAAGAAATTACACTTGAATCCCTTTTCCTAAAAAAGACCTTGCCTCCTGCCCTTAGAAGAGACTGGCTTTGGGTTCATGTCCTAGCACAGTGGTTATGGCACCAGCCATGTGCACCAAGGCTGGTGGGTTCAAGCCCAGTCCAGGCCAGCTAAACAACAAGGACTGCTGCAACAAAAAATAGCTGGGTGTTGTGGCAGATGCCTGTAGTCCCAGCTACTTGGGAGGCTGAGGCAAGAGAATCACTTAAGCCCAAGAACTTGAGGTTGCTGTGACACCACGGCAGCACCCTACCAAGGGCAACTCCAAAAGAGACTGGCTTCTTATCTGATATAGGCAATGCTGTTTTACTTTCAAACCTACTTTAACATAATCTCCTAATGCCTCATCCACTCTTTAATGTTACAAAGCAATCTTTACTTTCACAAATGACATTATGTTGATTCTGGTGCTTAATATTAATTCTTCAAGCTCTTCCTCCAAGATAAGAAGCACTAGTATTTGGACCTTCAAATAGAATGTGGGAATTCATAAATTTATGTAATGTTAGTTATTTTATTTCGCTGCATGTTTTGTTCTTGCCTTCACATGTTGCCTATAGAGCTTCTGCATTAGGGTAGAATAAGATAAAGTTATCTGGCAAGCACTTGCCTTGCTTGCCAAGCTACTTTTTAATGCCAGGGCACACTGACATAAGCCCTGAATAGGGGGAGACGCTTTGGGGCTCCACTGATTTATAAAGTCAGAATCTAATACAGCATTCTGCACACAGTGGTGTTCACTAAATGAGTACTGATGCAAATACCAAATGAATAAATGCTGCTGACTCGGACTTTTGACCATTTAAACCTTCTCTTGCAGGCAGGATTTCTTTAATCAACTGGTTTTATACTTTTATCTAATTCTATAAAACAATGGTTCTCAGGGGTAGTAGTGAGGCACTATAGGTTATTTTTATAAAAGGCATCCAAGACCCTCCATTCTACATGTATTTTATGTTATACAAAATATTTAGGTCTGCAAGGACTTTCCCATTTTCTCTCTTTGCCCCTCCAAAAATATCATCTTAAGACTTCATTTGGGCCCGGTGCCTATAGCTCAACCGGCTAAGGCGCCAGCCACGTACACCTAAGGTGGCGGGTTTGAATCCCCAGCCCAGACCCGCCAAACAACAATGACGGCTGCAACCAAAAAATAGCCGGGCGTTGTGGCGGGCGCCTGTGGTCCCAGCTACTTGGGAGGCAGAGGCAAGAGACTCGCTTGAGCCCAGGAGTTGGAGGTTGCTGTGAGCTGTAATGCCACGGCACTCTACCCAGGGCAACAGCTTGAGGCTCTGTCTCAAAAAAAAAAAAGAAAAAAAAAAAAAAAGACTTCATTTGGATGAGGGGAAGACAGACCCTTGCATATAGTATATTCTCTCTGACTTACGACAGACACTTAGAGACTTTCCACAGTGAGAAATGCTCCAGTCTGTCTTCTGGTCATGGGACCCATGCCAGAGAAAAGGAAAGGGTGGTTTACAGGCACTCGAAGGTTACAAACGAGATAGGTTCTATAGGTTTGTTCTTTTTTTTTTTTGAGGCAGAGTTTCACTTTGTTGCCCTTGGTAGAGTGCTGTGGCACCACACAGCTCACAGCAACCTCCACCTCCTGAGCTTAAGCGATTCTCTTGCCTCAGCCTCCCTACATGCACCCGCCACAACGCCCGGCTATTTTTTGGTTGCAGTTCGGCCGGGGCCAGGTTTGAACCCACCACCCTTGGTATTGTAAGTGGGATGTCTGTAACTCAGGGACTGCCTGTATTTGTTCATGAGGTACAACCAACTTAGTTTTTCCATATTTATTTTCTAGTTCACATGTTTTTCTCCTTGATTCCATGACAAATATTAGAAGACTGACTTCACCAGGCCTAGTGGCAATACCAGTTTAGCAATTCTTCTATGTCCCCAAAGGAATTCAGAGACCAGATGGGGAAAGATGTCTAGAAAATCTCTGTACAGTACAGCTCAAGTTTTTTCCTACCCAAACTATTGTGAAACAGATCTTTGTATTTCATTCACTAAATTTGGAAATGTGACTGCTTGTCAGACTGTCCTCTGACAGCTAATAAATATAACGCTGATATTTTTCAAAGTGTTTGACAGACATGTAGTCTTCCCAGAAGTCACTCTAGGAAGGCTTCACCTTTCCTTTGGAGGCAAATAAATAGCAGATGTGTCTTAATGACTTGTAGTGAATGCTGAACACAAAGCCTCTTCTTTTACTTCCTAGAAGTCAAGTTACCTGAACATCAGAAATGCCATAATCATTATTGCTTTTTTCCCCTAATTAGACTTAAGTGCACCATATGCTCTTTTGGTATCGCCAAAGTTTCTATCATGTTATTTATGCTCTTTGTCTCATCATAAATGGAGTTGCTGAGATTACAGATTTTTGTTTTCTTCTTTGAAATATAGTAGTGTCAATAACTACAGTACCTGAATTATACTAAGGTGGTCCTCTTGAATCAGATCCCAGTTTGAACATTCTTTGTCATTTAAAACTTGCTTAACTTCTGTAATCCTCAATCAACAGAACTATTGGTGGGGATCCTTATGCTTCTGAGTGTCATTGAGACTAGAAATGCTGTGAACCTTTCTGCTTTGGGTCTTGCCCCTGTGAGCCCAAAGGAAGAGGAAGGGTCATACTGTGCTTTGCACACAATGCTTGCATCACATGTCTTCTTTGGGCTGCTATTCTGATAATCTTTACTTGTAAATGATTTTTTAAAATATTCATATTCATGGAGATGATTCAGAAATGAACAGTTTTTGGCTTATTGTCTCATTTTGGGATTTATGAACGCTTAGGGCAGAAATCAAGTTTTATCCCTGATCTCAGAGATTCCCTATGGGACAGGCAGGAAGAACAGCCTGATGGTGGGAAATGCATTAGCTGATTAAGCATCTCTAAAACTGGGCCGGGCATGGTGGCTCACACCTGTAAACCTCTCACACTGGGAGGCTGAGGCAGGTGGATTGCTTGAGCTCAGGAGTGTGAGAACAGCCTGAGCAAAAGCGATACCCTAACTCTACTAAAATTAGAAAAACTAAGACAAGAGGATTGCTTGAGCCCAAGAGTTGGAGTTTGCTATGAACTGTGATGTTGTGGCACTCTACCCAGGGGACATCTTGAGACTGTCTCAAAAAAAAAAAAAAAAAAA
>NW_003852456.1:2791233-2800925 GCF_000181295.1 Otolemur garnettii
CCAGCTATTTGGGAGGCTGAGACAAGAGGATCACTTAAGCCCAAGAGTTTGAGGTTGCTGTAAGCTGTGATGCCATAGCACTCTACTGGGAGCAACAAAGTAAGACTCGGTCTCAAAAAAGAACAAAAGAATGTCTAAAACTGTTGAGACTACTCTAATATCTCACTTTCAATTCTCTACCATCGGCACACTTTCAAACTGTTCATTCTTTAATAATAAATTGGCTTTTTTTCAAATTGTTAATACTTTATAGCTTAATATAGAAACTTCTATTTTAGAAATTTTTATTCTTCTGCCTTAATTCTGTGGATAATTCGTTCTGCTTTACTTCATTATTGTAATGAATAATTGGCTAACTACCACGTAAACAGGGAAAGCATTCTAACTTTTTACTGCTTTAGGGAAACACAGCTTGAAATGTTTAGATATCTATTTTAGAGTGACAATAACTTTACTGACGTCTTTTAACTTTTGAGGATCTGACTGTTGTAGCTTTGGTGGGAAGTGTTGAAGTGTCTGTGAGGCCTGAGTATCCAGGTTGCTGTCTGCCGTCAGTGTGCTTGGAGCTTCGCCATAGCCCACCCGAGACGTGTTCAGAAATTTGTTTTCTTATCATCAGCATCTGAGTTGATGCAAAGAACTACACACATTAATACAGGAAGACGCAATTAGTGTGAGTCCATTGCTGTGCCGGCATTAGGTTTTCAACTCCCCATTTTTTTCCTGTTTTGCCAAAAGAAAATGTTCTAAGAACCTAAACTCTTGTTATTATTTAGGTATCTCCCCAGAAGATAATTTTTTATCCTTCTAAGATGAGATCACCATCCCCAGATAATTTGTATCCAGCCAGGCATTAGCTAATGGAGCTGAGGTAATGCTGAGTGTGACACTGAAGTGGCTCTGCAGGAACCAGAGCTCTGCTCCCAAGAGTGCAGCTTTGGTGCTTTCCTGTGGAAAAAGCAGGTGATGACATGTAGACAGCAGATGTGCACAACGCATGTGCAAGGATTTTATCTACCTTTATACAAATTTTTAGTATATCTAGATCCACTGATACCTGTAGCAGTGTATGCTGTTCAGATACTGACAGTGAAGGAAACTCAATGCATCACAGTATTAGTTCTTGAGAAATCCTTATAAAATACTAAGGCACAGTTTTAAATCCTTCTAAAAGAATTCATGTTTTCCTTTCAGCCAGGAACTATATTACTAAAACAATGTATCTTGTGTCTACTATCAGAAATGATTACCTTATAATTACTTGTATTGAGATTGATAGATCTCAAAATTTTCTTTTTTTCTTTTCTCTTTTTTTTAGAGACAGAGTCTCACTTTATTGCTGTGGCATCATAGCTCACAGCAACCTCCATCTCCTGGGCTTAGGTGATTCTCTTGCCTCAGCCTCCTGAGTACAGGCACCTACCACAAAGTCTGGCTATTTTTTTGTTGCAGTTTGGCCGGGGCTGGTTTGAACCCGCCACCTCGGTATATGGGGCTGGCGCCCTACTCACTGAGCCACCGGCACTGCCCAATCTGAAAGTTTTCTTAACTTTTAACTTTTTATTAACTTTTAATAATTGATTAGAAAAAAGTTGGTTTTTTACATACTCAGGAAATGACTTTTAAGTAAAATGACCCAGTATTTAAATGAAATCTTACATAGGCCTGAGCCAAGAAGCAAATATTATAAAACTCTGGGAAGCTGATTGCTGTTTAAAGTTTCTGCTACCAGTCACAGGAGAAAATAATTTCATCCCACAGCTTTACTGCTGGCAAGAGACAATAGGTTACTAAAAGCCAGTATTTCAGTCTAACAGTTACTGTACTGTTTGCAGAATTCTTCAAAAAGAAACCTTTTTGAAGGTTGGGGCTTAGTAAGTGTTATTTCCCAATTTTCTATTTTCTAGAGCAGTTTTTAGATTCAAAGCAACACTGAGAAGGTACAGAGGCATCCTCGTCCCCACCCTCACATATGCGCTGGCCTCTTCTGGTATTGACACCCCACACCAGAGTGGGAGATTTGGTACTGACCATGAACCTACGCTGGCATCTCACTGCCCAGACTCCACAGCTCACACTAGGGTTCACCCCTGCTGCTGTGCCTTCCATGGGTTTGAACAAATTTTCTTTTTTTTTTTTTGAGACAGAGCCTCAAGCTATCCCCCTGGGTAGAGTGCCGTGGCATCACAGCTCACAGCAACCTCCAACTCCTGGGCTCAAGCGAGTCTCCTGCCTCAGCCTCCCAAGTAGCTGGGACTACAGGCGCCCGCCACAACGCCCGGCTATTTTTTTGGTTGCAGCCATCATTGTTGTTTGGTGGGCCTGGGCTGGGGATTTGAACCCGCCACCTGTATGTGTATGTGTATGTGGCTGGCGCCTTAGCCACTTCAGCCACAGGCGCCGAGCCTGGACAAATTTTGAATGACATTTATCCACCATTATGGTATTACACAGAGCAGTGTTACTGCCTTAAATATCTTCTGGGCCCCCAGGTCCCTCTTAATCCCTGGCAACCACTGGCCTTTTATTGTCCTCCTAGTTTTGCCTTTTCCAGCTTGCCATATAGTGAGAACCACACAGGATGCAGCCTTTTCAGATTGGTTTCTTTCACTTACTATAATAATGCACTGAAGTTGTCTCCGTGTCTCTCTGTGGCTTGGCTATTCCTTTCTGTTAGCGCTGACTGACATCCCCTTGTCTGGTGCAGCAGTTTCTCCATTCACCTACTGAAGGACGGCCAGCTTGGTCGCTTCTCAGTTTTGACAGTTAAGAACAGACCTGCTCTAAAGATCTGTGTGCAGGGTTTAGAGTAGACACAAGTTTGCAGCTCCTTGGGGTAAATACCAAAGAGCATGTATGTACCATATGGCTGGATCACATGTAAGGTATGTTTAGTTTTGTAAGAAGCTGCCAAACTGTCTTCTGGGGTGGCTGTACCATTTTGCATTCCTGTCAGCAATGAAGGAGAGTGTCTGTTGCTCCACATCCTTGGTGTTGACAGGACTGGGGATGTTGGCCGTTTGACTAGGTAGCAGCTGCGTCTCACTCAGTCTGCATCTCCCTGGGGGCTGGGATGTGGGGCTTCTTTTCTTTTTTTTTTTTTTTGTGTTAAACTTTCTTTTTTTATTAAATCATAGCTGTGTACATTAATGCATTTTTGTGTGTGTGTTAAACTTTCTTGCACACACATATACACAAAACCAAACCAAGCTAGTTATGAACATTTTTGGTGTTTGCCACATCAACACACTTTTTCATGTTCAAAACTATCGCAAAAGGTAAGCATTTTTTCAAAGATGGGGACTGAGACTCTTGAGGGTATCTAAAACGACCAAACCATATAGTAAGAGACAAAGCCAGCACTGGAATCCAAATCTTACTTGAAAGCCCATGGCTTAAACTTATAAAAAAATTTCTTCCATGACAGATGTAATACTCGCTTATAAAAGAATATTTGGAAAAGTAGTAGAAAGGGAGAAAATGAACGCGAGATTCTGACTCCCAGTGGTGCTATGTCAACTTTTAGGTACACTCACTCTTTCCAATCTTCCTGCTGTGTATATATTTTAAGGCATGAACATACAGCATATCAAATGGATGTATCAATATTTTAAAAATTAGTATCTTTTAAAAGGAAAACATATATTAAAGAAAATTTGGAAAATACTGAAATATATAGAAGGAAATTAAAGTCACCTAGAATACCATTAGCCAAAAATAACCATAGTTAATGTTTTATATATTTCCTTCATCTTTTTATTAATTTTTAAATATAGGTTAGTTTATAATGTACAATATTTTTAAGTATAGTTAACAAAGATTTAAATAGATGATAACGGGGGGGGGGCTCTGATGACAGTAACTGCCATTCAAATTATTCAATAGATTTTAAAGAGGCAGAAAATAATCATTCACATTCTCTTGTTCATTCATAAGGCTATTAAATTCCTGTAAGTCTTAAAGCCTGTCCTAAATTTCCACTGAGGAGAAGCCTGACAGAAATGACCACCTTTTTTTTCATCCAACTGAGTCTAAATTATTTATATAATACAGATAAAACTTTTAATATCCCGTGAAAGCCCCTCCAAGAGAGGAAAGATAACAGGTATAGTCTGATTAAAAGTTTGTAGTATCTTACAGTGAAAAATAATATGCCTTAACCGTTTTGCATACTTACATTTACATAAAATAGGGTTAGTAACAAAATGAGGCATGATCGATCATGGCCCAAGGAAGTTCTAAATGGTGTAAAAGATCTTATATTATTTAAGTTACAAAGAATTTATTATCAAAACTAAAAACAAAACTTCAGTTGTACATAAAGGAATAAATTTTTCAATCAGCTACTAAGGGAAAGTGGCAATGCAAGTTTACACACGTTACTGCAGGCAAAGAGGAAGGGCGAAGGAGAACTCCAGTTGGAATGTCGATTATATCCGCGGCTTCCTTCTTGATTTAAACACTCATGACACACTGAATGAAGTCATCATATGGGAAATTCACAAAACCTTGCTAAGCAGTATCCCGTCTTCGAAAGCTGTCTGTAAGAGCCTGCAGTTTCACGCAGCAGGCAATGTAGTCATCAAAGGTGATCTTTCCATTGGTGCTGTATCGTTTTGCAATTGAATTCACAGCCTGGGGACTCAACCTAAATCCCATTGTTGTCAGGGCCTTCTGCAATTCTTGAGGCTCCACTGTTCCACTCCTATCACTGTCAAAACTGAGGAAGTGCTGTCTCCAGCCATTCAGTACAGACCAGAGTTCTTTAAATTCATTGAAGCCCATTGTGCCAGACATATCCCTATCCAGCATTGAAACCATAAGCCGACAAGTCTCCAGGTTAAAAGGTTTGTATCCTCCTGCAATGCCAGACTCTGTCAGACATCTCTGCAGTTCATCAGCATCGATTTGCCCATCCTGTCCGGCTACAGCAGCAAAGTAACCATACAGTGGATCCTGGGTTTGTCCGGGAAATGCCGGCCCTCCGGGAGCCCCTCCATACCCTCCTGGGTAGTACCCGCCGCCAGCGCCAGGGTGCCCAGGGTACGCCATGGTGTCGACTGCACGGCCGCCTCGGGGCTTCTTTTCATAAGGCTGATTTGCAATCTGGATCTTTGAGGAGGCCCGCTGTGTTTTCACTCCATTCTCTATAGTGTAGCCATAAAGTCTTGAAACAAAGATACTTTCTCCTGGGATGTAACTCAGTATCAACACACCGTTTTCACCTTCGTTTGCAGCCTTGTTAGCCACCCTTCGTGTTCTCTCAGTTATCCAAGTTAACCGCACCTTGTTCTCAGCCATGAGAAATTATCTTGTGTTGTGGTCTGTCCACTTGAATTGATATGTATAAGGACACATTGGGCTTATGATATTTATGGCTCAAGAAAGTTTGAGATTTCCCTGTACCCGATACATATTTATTGTACATATGATAGAAAAAGAGAACAGCAAGTAGGGAGCCTAGAACCTGGTGCAGAGCATGGGGTAGAGAAGGGGGGGCTGCTAATCTAACAGCAGGAAATACCCTACTTTTGTCATTCTTGAAACTGGGCTGAGAGTTGAAGTTGTCTGGAACAAACCTAGTTGATGCAGTCGGCCTTTGTTGATATTATTTTATAAAATAAGATTTGTTGGGGTTTTTGTTTGTTTGTTTTGAGTCAGAGTCTCAAGCTGTCACCCCAGGTAGAGTGCTGTGACATCACAGCTCACAGCAACCTCCAACTCCTGGGCTTAAGCGATTCTTTTGCCTCAGCCTCCCAAGTAGCTGGGACTACAGGCACCTGCCACAACACCTGGCTTTTTTTTTTTGGGTTGTAGTTGTCATTGTTGTTTGGTGGGCCCAGGCTGGATTCAAACTCGCCAGCTCTGGTGTATGTGGCAGGCAACTGGCGCCCTAGCTGCTTGAGCTACAGGCACCGAGCCATTGTTATTATTTTTCAACTTTAAAAACAATGCAAATAACTAATACAAGCCTTTGGAAGGAATTATGGAGAATCCTCAAAGAACTCAAACTAGACCTCCTGTTTGATCCTGCAATCCCATTACTGGGCATCTACCCAGAAGAAAAAAACAATCCTTTTATATCATAAGGACATTTGCACTAGACTGTTCATTGCACCTCAGTTTAAAATTGCCAAATTGTGGAAACAACCTAAATGCCTACCAATCCAGGAATGGATTAATAAGCTGTGGTATATGTATATTATGGAATACTATATAGCCACTAAAAAGGATGATGACTTTACATCTTTTGTGTTAATTTGGATGGAGTTGAAATACACTCTTCTTAGTAAAGTATCACAAGAATGGAGAAGCAAGAATCCAGTGTACTCAATTCTACTATGAGGACAATTGATGCTGGTACATGGTGTGGGGAAGAGAATGGGGATGCAGAGAGAGGGAAGAGGGGTGGAGTGACACACCTCTTGGGGATGGGACACTATTATTAGAGGGACTTTACCCAGCAAATGCAAGCAGTGTAACCTGGCTCTTTGAACCTGGTCAATGATTCCCCAACAATTTAAAAAAATGCAAATGGTTCAGTGCCTGTAGCTCAGTGGCTAGGGTGCCGGCCACATACACCAGGGCTGGCAGGTTTAAACCCTGCCTGGGTCTGCCAAACAACAATGATAACTACAACAACAACAAAAATAGCCAGGCATCATGGCAGGTGCCTGTAGTCCCAGCTACTCAGGAGGCTGAGGCAAGATATAGAAGAATATAATTTAAGGGATAAATAAATTACCAATAATCATCATTATATTTCCTGTGTCCTTGGTAAGTTCTTCAAAAAAAAATTATGTCTGTGTTAATAATTGTATGGACACACTATAACTATTTCTCAGATTCTTACTTTTTTAATGAATAATGCATATTCTTCCCTTTCCTTACTCCCTGCAGCCTCTGGGGTTATTTTCGTAGGATACATTCTTACTACAGGCTGTCCTTGAGTTACATCTGACTTACATACAACTCAAACTTACAAATGGAGATTATTACAGATAATAGGTAAATGTACCCGTTCCACTTTACATCAAATTCAATTTAAGAACAAATCTACAGAACCTATCCTGTTCATAATCTGCAGAACCTATCTTATTCATAATCTGGGGACAGTCTGCAGTGTTATTTTACCAGATCAGAATTGAAGGGTTTTATTTGGGAGTAGGGGACCTGTAGTCAAGAGGTCTTATCACGGCTTGGTGGCTATAGCTCAGTGGCTAAGGCACCAGCGACATATACTGGAGCTGATGGGTTCAAATCCAGCCTGCGCCTGCCAAACAACACTGACAACTCCAACCAAAAAATAGCTGGGCATTGTGGCAGGTGCCTGTAGTCCCAGCTACGCGGGAGGCTGAGGCAAGAGAATCTCCTACCCCAGGAGTTGGAGGTTGCTGTGAGCTGTGATGCCACAGCACTCTACCAAGGGCGAAAAATGAGACTGTCTCAAAAAAAAAAAAAAATGGTTAACATGGTAAGTTTTATATGTATTTCATCACAATTTTGATCTGGTGAAGGTATACAAACATAAAAATTGATGGAGATACATGCTTTACTCAATATATATAATTCATAGCTCAGTTAGAGAGCACAACAGACCAATAGATGATAGCTACATTGTAAGTGCTGTTGCAAAGGATCCTTTTCCCCAGATGTGTCTCAAAGAAATCTTTAGCAGTAGAGGTGAAAATGGGTTATTAACTTGGATAATCACTGGGATAATTAATATAATATAGTGATTTTATGACTGATTTTTGTATTAACTTCCATTTTCTTTATATTCTAGTTAATAAACGTATCCATGGAGAATACTGAAAACTCAGTGGATTCAAAATCTATTAAAAATTTGGAAACGTGAGTATTTAAATGGAATCCTCTGTAATCAGAGGAAGGTGGGTGTGTGACACATAGTAAGCTGTGAGGATGGGAAAGCAGAAGGACTATGGCTCTCAAGCCACGAAGACCAAGCAGGCTTCCAACCTCAGCCAGCTGTGTGGTTTTACATGGGTTAACTCAACCTCTTTGAACCTCATCTTTTAAATGGAAATAATACAACTTTCACAGAACCACAAGGAAGATGAAGGGAAAGACCCACAGTTAGAAACCTTGTCCCAGAACCAGAAGAATGTCACAAGAGAGGCCATCTCATGAGGCCAGGTGGTCTGTACCTTCCCAAATCACCATAGGGTTAGAGATTTTGTGTTTAGGGGGAGTGTTCTGACCTCCTATTAACAAGGTTTTGAGTTTTGTTTTGTTTTTAATTATAAAGCTCATACTACAGGCTCAGCGCCCACAGCTCAGTGCTTAGGACACCAGCCACATACACCAGGGTTGGTAGGTTCGAACCTGGCCTGGGCCAGCTAAACAACAATGACAACTGCAACAACAACAACAACAAATAGCCAGGCATTGTGGCAGGCACCTGTAGTCCCAGCTACTTGGGAGGCTGAGGCAAGAGGATCACTTAAGCCCAAGAGTTTAAGGTTGCTGTGAGCTGGGATACCACGGCACTCTACCAAGGGCAACATAATGAGACTCTATCTCAATAAAAATAAGGCCTGTATTACAGGATCCTGTTCATGAGTTTTAATATTACAATGCATTGGTAATTTTCAGTTTAGAGAAGCATTGACTAGTTACATGGAAAGGAAGAAGATAAAATCCAAACCCTCTTCATTTTATTCACATCACACTGTTTTTGTTCATTTGGGATCACTTGTGATACTTTTAATTCTAGGGACTCTATAATATTATGGACCACCCTGGGAATTCCAAACTAATTTCATTAGTAAACAATACTATTACAACAGCACTGTTAAAAAGTTACCAATAAAGATTTCACAGTGTTTAGCAAAGGAAATTTTCTCCGTATGACCAGGTTAGGTCACTCACCTTTCAAAGTTCGGATTTTCTCTGTAAAATGTGGGGCTCTTTACCTCTAGCTCTTTTCTGATCTTGATTCCATTAATATACTATTACACTTTTAATCTTCCTCCAGCAATATTTGGGAAATACTCTAAAGTTAAGTGCATGAGAACATGGACTTTAATTATCAGTGTCTGGCTGTATCTAGTCCTATTTTTTCCTGTTCTCTTGTTTCTTTGTTTTTTGAGACCAACTCTCACTTTGTCACCGTTTGTAGAGTAAAGTGGCAACCTCAAACTCTTGAGCTCAAGTGATCCTCCTGCCTCAGCCTCCCAAGTAGCTGGGACTACAGGCACCTACCCCAACACCCAGATAATTTTTCTGTTTTTAGTAGAGATGGGAATCTTACTCTTGCTCAAGCAGGTCTCAAACTCCTGAGCTCAAACGATCCACTGCCTCAGCCCCTAGAGCCACTCCTCATAAACAGGAGGTCAGAAAACCACCCCCAAACACAGAGTTTTACAGGCAGGAGCCACTGCACTCAGCCTTTTCCTAATCGTTGGTCTGGATCAGAGGTCAGGCTTGTGATCTGTTTCTGTCAAGTTTTATTGGAATATGGCCACACCCACTTATTTACATGTTGTTCTGGGCTGGTTTCACCAGCAAAATTTAGTAGCTACAACACTTAATATTTGGGCCTTTGCAAAAAAGTTTACTGATCCCTGGTCTAGAAAGTAGAGGTTTTAGAATAAGTGACTTTTCATATTTGCATTTTGTTCATTCCTGTCCTTTCAGGGTAATTTTTAAGATTTTACTCTTTTTTTTTT
>NW_003852456.1:2801164-2801833 GCF_000181295.1 Otolemur garnettii
GCAACCTCATAGTCTTGGGCATAAGCGATTCTCTTGTCTCAGCCTCCCAAGTAGCTGGGAATACAGGCACCTGCCTGCCACAACGCCTGACCATTTTTTTTATTATAATTATTGTTTGGCGGGCCCAGGCTGGATTTGAACCCACCAGTTCTGGTGTATGTGGCTGGCACCCTAGCTGCTTGAGTGCCAAGCCTAAGATTTTACTCTTACCTCAAACAATAAAATGTTATACAAAGTTATAAAAAAAATTAAATTACAAAAATTGTTTAATGAAATGTTACTAAAATTTAGAAGAAAGCATAAGGGCGGCACCTGTGACTCAGTGAGTAGGGCACTGGCCACATATACCAAGGGTGGTAGGTTCGAACCCAGCCCCAGCCAAATTGCGACAAAAAAATAGCCGGGCGTTCTGGTGGGCACGTGTAGTCCCAGCTACTCGGGAGGCTGAGGCAAGAGAATTGCCTAGGCCCAAGAGCTGGAGGTTGCTGTGAACTGTGACACCACAGCCCTCTACCAAGGGTGACAAAAAAAAAAAATAGAAGAAAACATAAGTGTTAAAATTAAAAGCCTGACAGTGAAATCCAGCAGACACTTGCCTTCCTTCTGGGCTTTTTTTTGTTTGTTTTTGTTTTTGAGACAGAGCCTCAAGCTGTTGCCCTGGGTAGGGTG
>NW_003852456.1:2801864-2803463 GCF_000181295.1 Otolemur garnettii
GGCTGGATTCGAACCCGCCACCTTAGGTGTATGTGGCTGGCGCCTTGGCCACTTGAGCCAGAGGCACTGAGCCTCCTTCTGGGCTTTGACATGGCATCTGCGTAGCCTTCAGCTTTCACTGGCCTTGTGGCGCATCATTTCCTCATCTATAAAATGTGCTCGTGTGAAATTTAAATGAGGAAAAGCCTGAAGCACAAAGTCCGGCCATCTTAAGGAATGTTGATGCTTCTTGTGAGTTATAAAAGTTGTGTTAATGTAAATGGAAAGATTGGTCATTTCTACCCTGGTAAACTATTGTGTGATTTCCAAACAGAAAGATCATCCATGGAAGCAAATCAATGGACTCTGGAATATCCTTGGACACTAGATATAAAATGGATTATCCTGAAATGGGTTTATGTATAATAATTAATAATAAGAACTTTCACGAAAGTACAGGTATGTACCTTACATAATTTTTGATCCTTTTTCAGATATCTGTGCCATTTACATTTGATATAACATAAAAAGCAGTATCGACAGGTGATTAGGCAGAAAACAATGACACAGACCAGCTGTGTACTTAACTCGCTGCCTCTCTTTTATCCCAGTGGAAGGGTCTTAACAAATAGTAGGTAGCAGTACTACAAAGCACGTCACAGATACTGTCTCCTTTAACCTTTACCTGGAAAGTAACTCCTGTTTGACTTTGGAAGGCAAAACCCCTGCAGAGTCACACAGGTAACAGTAGCAGGGGGCTGAGGCTTGTTCTGCCTGACTTGGAGCCTGGCCTCCCACCCCACCTTCTGTTCTGCTTGTGTCCTTTACCTTCACGTGCTCTGTTGCCTTTCCCTCCTGTCCTACACAGCTGACAGAGACTCCCCATCTTCTCCTAATTCCTCTATCTCCCATCTTTCCTCAGTTTTGAATATGTGTAGTTTAAGTTTGCCGTATTACTTTTCCCCACTCCTTCTTGAATCTATCTTTGTCTGTATGAAAAGTGCCGTGGAGGAGTGGGAGGAAGCCAGGAGCCTGGGGACAGGCCCAGCACCAGCTCTGTCACCACAGACTTCTTACCTGATGTGTCACCTCTGTGCAGACGAAGCTGGTGGTGATAACTGTCTCATGGTGGCTGGAAGGATTTGAGGGCAGTTCCCCACAGCAGAATGCCTGATGAACAGTATTGACATTGAGGGTTTTTTCCTGAAAAGTTATTATGAAAGTGGTAATACTGGGGCAGTACCTGTGGCTCAAGGAGTAGGGCACCAGGCCCATATATTGGAGGTGGTGGGTTCAAACCCGGCCGAGGCCAAAAAAACAAAAGTAAGAAAGTGGTAATGCTATCTTTAAACTGTTCGGGAGTTAGAATCAAAGAATTGTAGTTCCTCTGAGTGTAAGAAATGTGTATGTATTTAATTTTTTCTTGAAAATATAATCATGTTGTTTTCTGGTCTTTTTTTGTTTGTTTGTTTAAACAACCACCTTTTGCTGGCAAACTTGTATCTACAAAAATAGCAGCAACAGTATGAATCATAATTTATTTTTCCAAAATCCTGTTGGCCACTTAAGATTTAAATTGTCACTGTTTTTCAAAGCAGCTGGGAGAGATCACCCGTAGCT
>NW_003852456.1:2803754-2806452 GCF_000181295.1 Otolemur garnettii
TGCCCAACCCACTGAGCCACAGGTGCTGCCCCAATATGAAATGTCTTATAAACTAAGAAGCTAAAAAGAGTTTGTGTCACCATGATCAAAACAATTAGACTTTTCATAGCATTTGAAGGGAAGAACTTACTGTGAATATTTTGAGTTGCTGAAAACTTCATTTCAAAATAGTCTTTCTTCTCAATTAAAATGAATTCTTTCTGTTTCAAGGAATGCCACCTCGGTCAGGCACAGATGTAGATGCAGCAAACCTCAGGGAAACATTCATGAACTTGAAATACGAAGTCAGGAATAAAAATGATCTTACATGTGAAGAAATTGTGGCATTCATGCGCAATGGTAAGAAATAATTACCACTGACCTTCACTGTCCAATTTTATGTTACGGTATAGCTGCATGTCTACATATAATAAGGTTTGAGGACTGTGGAGTTACACTGTACATGATCCTGATCTTACCTACGACAGTGAGAAGTAGAAAAAGGCATTTCTGCCAACTCCCTAAAACGGTCTGAGGTGTGTAGCTCTGATAAGTCATCTATTCTTAATTTCTTCATCCTATCTCCACACAGTGTATCTAAGCTTGTTGAATAAGGTTGGGTTTCTTCTTGCTTTTACTTTCCCAGTTTCTAAAGAAGATCATAGCAAAAGGAGCAGTTTTGTCTGTGTAATTCTGAGCCATGGTGAAGAAGGAATAATTTTTGGGACAAATGGACCTGTTGACCTGAAAAAAATAACAAGTTTCTTCAGAGGGGATTATTGTAGAAGTCTAACTGGAAAACCCAAACTTTTCATTATTCAGGTATATGTGTAATTGAGCAATTTTAGTTACTGAGTATTAATCAGGGATTAATTTACCTAGTTATAAATTATCCAAAGGATTTATTTTTCCTGCCGCAGCTAATGAACTATTGTTACTTTTTCATTCATTTAAACCACCACTTAAAGGCTAAATACATGTTTCTTGTCTGACGTCCAGGCCTGCCGAGGTACAGAACTGGACTGTGGCATTGAGACGGACAGTGGTACTGAGGATGACATGGCGTGTCAGAAAATACCCGTGGAGGCTGACTTCCTGTATGCGTACTCCACAGCACCTGGTAAGAAAGTTACCCGTACGTGTTAAATGAATGACTCTGGGACTAATTGTAGAATGAATGATAAAGAGCACGTTCTAGACACTGTCAAGATTTTGGTATCTGTAAAGAATATTTCAGAGTATGTTAAATCACAGAAAAGTCTCTGGCCAGAGTAGAAGAGACATGTGTTTCTCAGGAATTCTTTGGAAGATAGGAAATAAATATTATAAATATGACTAGCATTAAGAGAGAACAGACAGTAAAAATGACATACGAATATGTTAGTAACCTCTACTCTTTTGTGTTGCACATACATTAAAAATAAACACTTGTAGTTCATACAACTATTTACAGTTAACTCAGCATCAGTGAGCTTAGAAGGTTGAAGTTAAATCTATCTTTAAACAGTGTTATCATTTTTAAATATGCACAATAAGATTTCCTTTATCCTCTGGGCATCTTCCCAGGCAGATGCCTACTTCTAAGTTAAAAGCAATGAGTCTGGGCAGCGCCTGTGGCTCAAAGGAGTAGGGCACTGGCCCCATATGCCGGATGTGGTGGGTTCAAACCCAGCCCCAGCCAAAAAAAAAAAAAAAAACTGCAAAAATAAATAAATAAAAGCAATGAGTCTAACAGCTAATCTGAAAAAAAGTACGATAAATACAGTTTTTCCTGTGGGACTTTTTGAACACTCTGTAACATGTTACACTTCATTCAGATACCCTGTAGACAGGACACTTAAGGCAGTTTACTTCTTGGCTAAGTCACTACTGAAATAAGATGAACTCAGATGGAAACACCGTGCTACTTATCACGTCTTCCTGTTTATCTCTGTTTTTGCATCTTCTGCCTTCTGCATGTTTAAGTTCTTGCCTATTGGAACAGGAGCCCAGAAAGTAAAACTTCCAGTCATTTAATGGTAAAGCGAGTCCACAATTCCCTTCTTTTTTCTGAAAGTGAAGATGTACGCACAGCACACATTTTTCCCCCTACAGCATCATTTCTCCTGAAACTGAAGGTGTAATTTTCTTTTCTTGTGGCCAACAGGACCTATGGTTTTTTAACTTTATGATTACATAATAATCTATAGAGTCAACTAAAGTCCGATGTCCATGGTATTCTGGTTGTATTTTGCCTTGTAGGTTACTATTCCTGGCGAAACTCAAAGGATGGCTCCTGGTTCATCCAGTCGCTTTGCGCCATGCTGAAACTGTACGCTCACAAGCTCGAGTTTATGCACATTCTCACCCGGGTGAACCGAAAGGTGGCAACAGAATTTGAATCCTTTTCCTTTGACTCTACTTTTCATGCAAAGAAACAGATTCCATGTATTGTGTCCATGCTCACAAAAGACCTGTATTTTTATCACTAAACAGACAGTTATTTGGGAGCGTATAGTTGGCATGCCAAGTAAGAAAGCAGTGTGACCGATACTGTATTTCCTCTCAGGGTTAAATCCAGTTTAATACTCCACATGGTACATACCACTTCCACAGCAGTACGACCAGTATGAAGCTACCTCCAACTCCAATTAGGTAGTCACAATTCAATTTGTTTAGGAATAAATAAAAGTGAGTAATGGTTTACTCCTTAGGAGAGGAAATGATTGTAAATGTACAG
>NW_003852456.1:2806535-2809074 GCF_000181295.1 Otolemur garnettii
GATACCCTCCCACTTAGGACTCTGCATTTTAGTTTTTATCAAACTGTAAAAATGATGACGTGGAAGAGTTTAGGGATCCCTGGGCATGGTCACAGGCTTGAGCCTTTAGTTTAGAATTGATATACAAACACGAAGTCAATGGCGTTTTAGACGCTTTATGTAAGATTATGGTTTTGTGGTGTTTGTCCTGAGCATGGTTTTGTTGTTAAAAAAAAAAAAAAAAAAAAAGATTGTTTAGTATTAAAAAAGAAAGTAAATATTTTATTTGAGAGGAAGTCTGAGCAAACTAAGCTGATTCTTTTAAGGCTGAAAATGCAGCATTCATAATGAGATGGAGTTGAACCATAAGGTGCTGAAATGCAGCTGATCTGTGCACATCTCAACATCAGTTGAGCTTCACAAACCAGCAAAACCTCCTAAGAGCTACCACGTAAAAACCTCAAACTGTTGATTACTAACAGGATGACACGAAGAAATTCTAACTGAACATTCTAACATGCAACGTATATAATAAAAATGGAATGCAAGGAAAGAAAAATAAACCAGTAAGTGGGGCTCTCACAGCCCATCCCATAGGAGGCGGCTTCCAGAGAGGACCACCAGCTAATTTCACAGAGGATGCCGCAAGCCACAGACCACCAAGTGAGCCAAATCAGAAACTTCAGAAATTAAAATGTTGCAAATGTGGTGCGTCACAATAAAAATTATAGAACACTTTGTAGTAAAATTTTTAAGCATATTAAGTTATTTTTCTGTTTACAATCAAAGGAAATTTATAGTCACATTTCATAGTGGTCAGTGAAGTAAGAGGACCACAGGGCCCAGGACCAGAGAAGTCACCCAGGCAGAACCTCTGCTCTGGCACCTGGGAAGGTGGAGGACCAAGTTCAGCCCCCAGCCAGGGGCAGGCCTCACTTCCAGAGGGGCGGAACAGTGTCGCACCTGCAGTCTGCCATTTCACGGAGCTCTCCTTTTCCTCAAGGAAAGGAATTTGGCATTTGTAAATAACAGCTATTTCTGTTGATGACTAGATCTGTAACTTTTTTTAAGTAAATGTAGCTTAATGATATTGTAAGGTGTATTGCTATGTAACAATTTTGTAAAAATTTATTTTGCATTTTTATTCCAAAATATACCTTCAAACTTAAATCATCACTGTGTTTTGAGTGTTTTGTTGTAGTTGTTATTATTGGAAGTTCAAATATATTTAATCAAGAGCTTAATTCAGAAGAATAGAAGAGGAAGCACCAGAACCCTACTCTGAACTATGAGGCAGTGGCAGTTACTGAATATGGTGAGCAGAACTCTGTACAGTGTCCCGGGTCCCCTCAGAAGACCCTACTCCTAAAACCACCGAAGTGCCAGCAATGGTACTCACTTTGCCAAGTCTCAGTTCCTAACTATGATTGTACTTTTGAATTTGAAATGTCGTCCACCCTATTTTAAAAAGAGCTAATGGGCGGGGGAACAACCTAAGAGGGATAAAGGACAAAGCACTGCTGGCTGTGGCTGGCTGCCCTGCAGAATGGGAGGTAACAGTGAGATCGGGTTAGAAGAGTGAGGGGGGTTTGAAATAGTCATTATCACCAGTGAGTTGACCAGAGAAGATGAGTAAGACTGCCGGGCAGCCTCAACCTCCTGGGCTCAAGCGATCCTGCCTCAGCCTCCCGAATAGCTGGGACTCCAGGCACCCACCACCATGCCTGGCTAGTTTTTCTATTTTGAGTAGTGATGGGGTCTCACTCTTACTCAGGCTGGTCTTGAACTGCTAAGTTCCAGGGATTCTTCCACCTTGGCCTCCCAGAGTGCTGAGATCACAGGCATGAGCCACCATGCTTGACTAGTTACTTTCTTTTTAAATAGCTCAAAAAATTTTTCCATTCTTTTAAGCAAAGTTGCCCAAATCTAAAGTATTAGTCCTTTTGGTACTCTACTAGGGATGAATGTATTTCAGTTCACTTGTTACTAAAATTAGTTAATATATGTAGATCAATGCATATTGGCTTTTCTCTCACCTTTCTCACCTTCCATTTTGCACAAACACACGCAAAGTTCAGCTTACCCTATTTTCTTTTCACAGTGCTTCTTGCTAAGTTTTTTTCTGGTTATTTTCTCATACTTCAAATATTTTCTTTTTAATTTGAATATTGTAAAGTTTACCCTTTCAGCCAGGTGCACTGGCTCACACCTGTAATCCTACCACTCTGGGAGCCTGAGGTGGGAGAATATTTGAAGTAGGAGTTTGAGACCACCCTGGACAATATAGCAAGACCCCATCACTGCCAAAAAAAATTAGCTAGGTGTAGTGTTGTATGTCTGTGGTGAGCCTGAAGAAGGAGGATACTTTGAGTCCGGGAGTTTGAGGCTGCAGCCGGGGCAACAGAGCAAGACTCTGTCTCTTAAAAAAAAGTCAGCCTGATGTGGTGGTTAACACCTATAATCCCAGTACCCTAGAAGGTTGAGGCAGGTGGATTGCTTGAACTCACGAGTTTGAGACAACCTGAGCAAGAGTGAGACCCCCATCTCTCTTTTTTTTTTT
>NW_003852456.1:2812522-2827195 GCF_000181295.1 Otolemur garnettii
TTTTTTGAGACAGAGCCTCAAGCTGTCCCCCTGGGTAGAGTGCTGTGGCATCACAGCTCACAGCACCCTCCAACTCCTGAGTTCAAGCGATTCTCCTGCCCCCACCTCCCAAGCAGCTGGGACTACAGGCACCCGCCACAATGACCAGCTATTTTTTTGTTGCAGTCATCATTGCTGTTTGATGGCCGGGTTAGATTTGAACCCACCACCTCAGGTGTATGTGGCTGGTGCCTTAGCCACTTGAGCCACAGGCGCTGAGTCGGAAAGTGTTTTCTTGTTGGTATTTGTCTTGTTTTGTCTTTATAAAGCCTCTCATAGTTTAGATATAAAAGGCTTATATCTGGATGAGCTACAACTATCTGGGGAAAGCGACATCCTGTGATCCTATGCCCTCAGGCGAGGGAGTGGTCTGAGGAAGACCTCATCCTTCTTGAGGCGTCTGCATCTTAAGGGAGGAGGCTGGAGAGTTATGGAAGGTTTGTTTTAGGTGCTGAAGAAGCCAAAGGGTATCCCTATAAACCTTCACTTGCATTTTGTTGAACCACTGTTGTCTAGGGGAAGATATGAAAAAGAAAAGATTATACTGCTGTCCAGATACACGTCACCTGAACTGTTGTCAGTTCCAAGACAAGAAATGTCGGCCTCTCCAGCCAAAAAGGCTCTATATTCCTGATATTTCTGTCCCACAGGCCTGGAAATGTGGTTGGCTCATAGTTTCAGTAAATGTTTGCTCAATAATACATGGTATATTTTAAATTTTTCTTATGGCGTTGAATCTGGAGTTTAAACTTTCCAGTGCTTGTACATAGAGGTGTTTATTCATCACTGTAGGGATGATGTTGTAGTTTCTGAAGAGGAGGACCAAATGTACAAAGTGACTGCCACAAGGGGTATGACTGGTAGTGTCTGTTCCAGCTTGTAGTGCCATGTCTGGGCTTTGCTGTGCCGCCTGCCCTTCGCCGCTGGGTGGCAGCACAGGCAATGAAATCCTGCACGCTAGTCAGGAGGTGAACGTGCTATTTGGCTCCACAAGGGCAGCCCCAGGGTCTGGGGAAGAAGAGTCCTCAACCCTAACCAAGACTCCCACTGTACAGTGAGTGACCTCATTTTCTGAGGCTTAAACCTGGACAAAGGTCTGACCCATAGGAATGTGTTCACATCAGGTTAAAATTTTCAAACTGGGACTGTCTGGAAAAGTCCGATAGATGCAGGTACAGTCCTTAGTCCAATGAGGACTATTTGTACCTTCTCTTTTTCACTGAAATCTTTGATGTCAAAATTAGTGACTGGTCTGCCTCCCTCCCTGCTCATTTCCATTTCCCCCACTCCCTCCCCCCCAGGCCACAGTTGATTCAGGACTTTTTTTGTTTGTTTTTAGAGACAAGAGTCTCACTTTATCACCATTGATAGAGTGCTGTGGTGTCACAGCTCACAGCAACCTCCAACCCCTGGGCTTAGGCAATTCTCTTACCTCAGCCTCCCAAGTAGCTGTGAATACAGGCACCGCCACAATGCCCGGCTATTTTTCTGTTGTTGCAGTTTGGCCTGGTCGGGTTGGAACCCACCACCCTTGGTATATGGGGCAGGCGCCCTACCTAGTGAGCCACAGGTGCTACCCTTAGGCAAAGTTCTTAAAAGACTATAGGAGGCTCCTGTGAGACTACTGGTGATAAGGCTGCACTTGGGTGGACTGCGCCTTCACTTCTTGGACTTGTGCCTTTATTCCTTTGAGTGCAGGCGTTAACTCATTTCATTGCACTCTACCTTATTGCTATTTATAGACACTACATTTTTTTATAAATTGAAAGTTTGTGGCAACCAATGTGTTAAGCGAGTCTCCAGGTGCATTTTTCCAACAGCGGGTGCTCATGTTATGCTGTGTCATATTTTGGTAGCTCTTGCTGTATTTCAGACTTTTAAATTATTACCATATCTGTTATGGTAATCACTGATGTTACTATTTTAGTTGAGTTGGGGTACCATGAACTGCCCTCACAGAAGACAGAGAACTTAACTGATAAATGGTATATATGTCTGGCTGTGCCACCCATCAGCTGTTCTCCCATCTCTCTCCCTCTGTTCCCTGAGACACAGTATTAAAATTAGGCCAGTTAGTAATGCTACAATGGCCTCTAAGTATTCAAGGTGTCTCTCATTTTAAATTAAAAAGGTAGAGATGAGGAAGCTTAGTGAGGAAGCACAGCAACCTCAAACTCCTGGAGTCAAGTGATCCTGACTCAGTCTCCCAAGTAGCTGGGACTACAGGCAACCTGCTAATACTTTTATTTTTAAGGGTCTCAGTCTTGTTCAGGCTGGTCTCAAACTCCTGAGCTCAAGCAATCCACCTGCCTCAGCCTCCCAGAGTACTGGGATTACAAGTGGTGAGCTACCTTGCCTGGGCAGTAGCTGAGTGCTCATTATATAACAGGTTCTCTTCAAAGGCCTTTATATACTCGTTTTCTTTCTCTAACCCTAATTGTTAGCTATTCTTATTTCTACTTTGTAGAAAAGGAAATGAGGGATAGAGAGAGAGACCAAGTGCCTTGACTGTAGTCTAATCAACAGCAAATAAACAATAGGGCCCACATGCAAATCTAGGCAGTATTTTGTATTATACGAAGTTTCAATGTTTTCCTATTTTCATCTTGTTATGAATATATCTATTTTCAAAAGACCTTTGAAGCTACTTTAAAACTTCTTTTTTTTGAGGCAGAGTCTCAGTTCACAGCAATCTCCAACTCTTGGGCTTTAGCAATTCTCTTGCCTTGGCCTTCCAAGTAGCTATTTTTTTAGAGACCAAGATCTCACTCTGGCTCTGGCTCAGGCTGGTCTTGAACCTGTGAGCTCAGGCAATCCATCCACCTCTGCCTTGCTAGGATTACTGGTGTGAGCCATCACACTCAGCTAAAACCTTTTTTTTTAATGCTAAGATTTCGGAAACCAACAAGCATTTGGTGAGACCGCATAGTCTGCTGACACTGGGGAACACTTGGGGATGACTCAGCAGGGACTAGGCAGGAGCTAATTTACACCTATATCACCCAGCAAATTATAGCAAAAGGCAGCAAATAGCAAATGTTCCAAAAGAAGAGGTAAGGAGTGCTACAGGAACTCGAAGTGGTAAAGATCATATCTTGGGGTTGTGGAAGGATCAGGGGTGTTTCAGAGAAGGTGTGTTGCTCCCATGCTGAGCCTTGAAAGATGGAGAGGGTTTTGACAGTTGGAGATCGAATTTTGAGTTCTGACCGTGTCAACAGATTGAACTCACAGGTGTTTTTATGTCAACCTAGATTTATTCTTAGCACATTTTTAGAAAGTATTATTGAGCATCCAGTACGTATGGTGCACTGAGCTAGGCACCAGGGTGCAGGGATTGTATGACAGTCTCTGCCATCAAGTAACTACACTCTAAGACAAAAGGTTAATCTGCATATACATGTAATACAGTGAGACAGGCATATGCAACACATAATTATCATCTGCTGTAAACCTATTTTATAGAATTTTCAACTTTAAGAGTATGTCCATTCTCCTCCCACCAAATCTATGACATAACTAAAGGAATTTTCAGTTTGCAGTCTTCACATAAAATACAATAGCATCTGTTGGTGAAACACTGTTCTGTATTTACTAGAATAGTTCAAACAATACAGAGAGAATCACATTATTAGAGCTATAAAAAGTATTGCCCACAGGGTGGCACCTGCTGGCCCCATATACTGAGGGTGGCAAGTTCAAACCCAGCCACGGCCAAACTGCAACAAAAAAATACCCAGGGGTTGTGACAGGCACCTGTAGTCCCAGCTACTTGGGAGGCTGAGGCAAGGGAATCACCTAAGCCCAAGAGCTGTGAGGTTACTGTGAGCTGTGATATCACAGCACTCTACTGAGGGCAACAAAATGAGACTCTGTCTCTGAAAAAAAAAAATGGCTCAGTGCCTGTAGCTCAAGCAGTTAAGGCGCCAGCCACATACACCAGAGCTGGTGGGTTTGAATACAGCCCAGGCCTACCAAACAACAATGACAACTACAACCAAAAAATAGCCAAGTGTTGTGGCAGGTGCTGTAGTCCCAGCTTCTTGGGAGGCTGAGGCAAGAGAATCACCTAACCCTAAGAGCTGGAGGTTGCAGTGAGCTGTGACTCCACAGCACTCTACTGAGGGTGACAAAGTGAAACTGTCTCTCTTTTTTTTTTGAGACAGAGCTTCAAGCTGTCCTCCTGGGTAAAGTGCCATGGCATCACAGCTCACAGCAACCTCCAACTCCTGGGCTCAAGTGAGTCTCCTGCCTCCACCTCCCAAGTAGCTAGGACCACAGGTGCCTGCCACAACACCCGGCTATTTTTTGGTTGCAGCTATCGTTGTTTGGCAGGCCCAGGCTGGATTCGAACCTGCCAGCTCAGGGGTAAGTGTCTGGCACCTTAGCCACTTGAGCCACAGGCACTGAGCCAAAACTCTATCTATTAAAAAAAAAACACAAAAACAAACAAAAAAAAGTGTTGTCCAGAAATCGCAGAAAAGTGGAGGAAGCTCTTTGGTAGAGGAAAAAGATGGTAGCTAAACTGTTCTCTTAAAGCTATTATTAAAGTTACACAAATATTTTGTGGGCATAAAGCTCCACGTGTATCCTCACTCCACAAACGTGACACTCCCATCTTTTTGAAAAAGTTCCTCCCCCCCCAAAAAAAGGTTTCAACTAAGTCTTTCCAAGACTACTTTTTACACCTTCTTATTCCCAATTTAGCAAAGAGGAGACAAGACAGGGGCTTGCATTTGATGAGTGCCACCTTCCCTAAGGACCAGTTCCTGCCCGTGCATTTGGTGTTGGTTCTCTTCTATTCCCACCTCAGCTGTAACACATATTAGCCTCCACTTTACAGAGAAGGAAACAGAAATTGATGGTATATAACCTATGCCAAGTCCTGCAGCTTGTATATCGAAGAGTCAGAATGCAAAGCCAATGTGATTCCTGAGTCGTTCCACCACATAATGTGATTTGGGAGTCTGGTTTCCATTTTACTTTGGGATCCACTTCACTGGAATATGTCTGCCCTAAAGACTGTAAGTAGGAATACTGGTCTCTGCCCCCAACTTACCCATGGGTCTGCTTTTAGTATTTGAAGGTGTGTTTATATTTATGTGAACAATGCATATTATACTATTCAGTCTGAGATTTGTGACATTCCACCCTAAATCAGATGAAGCTGTGAAGCATCCTTAAGGTGAAGCCAGTATGATATAAAAAAGAAGAAAGTTGAATTGTTATGGAGTTGCTACTTCTAAATTTAAAACTATTAATAGTTGAGACAGAGTGTATATTCAAAAAGAGCTCTATAATCTTCACTTGAATAATACAAATAATTTTTAGGTCATATATTTGAGTGACCTTGTATGTTCAATTCCAGGCTGGCTAAAAATTAAAAAAAAAAGCAAATGATATTTGTTACATATGTTTACGTCATGAACCAACTTGGGGAAGGGGAACAAACCAGAGTGGAATTGGTAGGGACTGAGAAAAATACAGCACAAGAGAAGACATAGAGACAAAAGATGGGATCAGGAGGTCTGACTCAGCTGATGGATACAGCCAGCCCCAAAGCACAAAATCAACTTTATTTTATAGTATCTGTACAGGGTTGTCTAAGGGGAAGTAGCATAAACAAAAGACATATTTTGGACTTAAAGTATGATAGGTAGAAGTAAATGACTTGAATAAAGACAAATCATCTTGTTAATAGTTTCTACTCAACTTTGTTAACATATGACAAGGAGTAAGAAGGAAAGACCACAAGGATCTCTGCATAGTTAACAAAATAAAGGAAAAACTATGTGACTTAGTGGTTTCTACTCAACTTCGTTAGCATATGACAAGGAGAAAGGGAGAGATTACAAGGATCTCTGCATAGTTAACTAGACAAAGAAAGACTTCTGGCAGAGAAAGCATGAAGAAAGGAATATGGCTGTTTGGGGATCAGAGGAGAAGCAGTTGGGGGTTCATTCCCTGAATGTTCCTGAGGCTGTGGAGGCCCTGCCACCTCACCACCCATTCTCCACATGTTTACATATGGGCAAATGAGAGAACTAGACAAATGCCATTTTAGGCAGCTCCCACCATCTTGAGAAATAAGTTTCAGTTTCCCCGCCAGGTATTTCCCCATAACCACATGATTCCTACCATCCGATAAGAGCACACTTCACTGGGCCACTAGTGTCCAATCCTGTGCCGCCATACTCAGATCTTTCCCAAACCCCACCTACGATCCCAACCCCATAAAAACCCCCTGCCCTAGAGCTCATGGCTCTCGGCCAGGATCCATTGCAGCAGAGCCCCGGGAGTCTAAGCTCAAGCTTGCTGCAATAAAGGCCTTTTTGCTTTTGCATCAGACTCGGCTCCTGGTGGTCTTTGGGAGCTACGCCATCTGGGCACAACATTTGGTGGCTTGTCTGGGATTCCCCAAGACCCCTAAGGACCCCAAACCGGAGGGCTGAAGAGTGGTGAGTGTTCTGGTACCAGTGTGTGTCAGTGTTTGTGTCTGTATGCGGGCCCAAGATTTTGGTAGTCTGGTTGAGCCGAAAGAAAACCCAGGCGGATGCGCCACTGAAAGGCTATGGGCCGGGGTTCTGGAAGACATTCTGGGCCCCACATCTGTGGAGGAGTGGGACATGGAATCTCCAGATCCTGGGGGAAGGGGTCATGTGGAATCAATCCCATTAGTGTTTCTGGACGGAGGGAGCGGGTCACTCCCACTGGTTGGCGTTCCGCCATCATCCCAGTTTCAGTTTTATTACTGGTCTTGTAAGGGCCAGACATTGGCTTTTTGTTGTGTTTTGTGTTTGTGTGTTTCATGTGCATTTTGGTGACAGTGAGTAACATGGGACAGATGCAGACAACTCCTTTATCTTTGATTTTAGACCATTTCCAGGACTTCAAAGGCCGAGCTCAAAACCTTGGCCTCAGTGTTAAAAAATCTAAACTTGAAATCTTTTGCAGGAATGAATGGCCAACCTTTAATGTCAGGTGGCCCCCGGAAGGAACTTTCCATCTTCCTATTATTTTGCAGGTCAAAGACATAGTGTACCAGCCTCGGTATGGCCATCCGGATCAGGTCCCATACATTACAACCTGGCAGGACTTGTTGAAGATCCACCAGCATGGCTGAAAGCCATCCTGCCCCCTAGGCAGGAAGAGCCTCAGAAGGTGTTAGCTCTTAAAGAAAATCCAAAAGAGTCTCCCTGACCAACTGTCCCCCTCTATCCCGTTCTGCAGGGTAGGAATGACCCAGACTCCTTGTTTCCTCCTCCTTATCCATCCCCACCACAGGCTTCCTGTGTCCCTCTGCAGGACAATGAAGCAGCAGCAGCGGTTGGACCCTTGAGACCATTGGGGAGGCCTCCCCACACACATCAGAGGGCACAGCAAGAGGAGCCTGCGGGTGCCGGCCGCAGATTCCACTGTCCTTCCTTTACGGGCAGTAGGCCCTCCTGATAATGGGCAACAACTCCTGTACTATTTGGCCGTTTGCCACTAGTGACCTCTATAACTGGAAAATGCAAAATCCAAAGTTTTCTGAGAAACCAACAGCTCTAACTGATCTTTTAGATTCCATCCTTTTTACTCATCAGCCCACTTGAGATGATTGCCAGCAGCTACTACAGGTCCTCTTTACCACTGAGGAATGGGATTGGATCCTGGCACGGGCCAGGAAAACAGTCCTGGGGGAAGATGGGAACTCTACCACCAACCAAGCTGTTACTGACACTTCTTTCCCCCTCACGTGCCCTAACTGGAATTTCAACATGGCTGAAGGTAAGGAGAGGCTCTGGGTGTGCCGCCAGACTCTCATGGGGAGGGTCTCCATAAAGCAGCTCATAAGCGGACCAATTTGGCTAAGGTAGGGAATGTGCAGCAGGAGAAGTCTAAATCTCCAGCTGCATTCTTAGAAAGGATTATGGAAGCTTTCCATACTTATGCTCCCCTTGATCCAGAGGCAGAGGGAAACAAGGCTGCTGTTATAGCCTTTGTTAACCAGTCAGCCCTGGACATAAAATGGAAGCTGCAGAGAGGAGATAGGCTGACTGAAAAATCTTTACAAGATTTGCCTGCAGTAGCAGAGAAAGTGTATAACAACAGAAAAACTCAGGAAGAGAAAAACACCCGGGCTCGGGCCAAACAAACTCAAGACCTGGCCAGAATTCTGTTGGCTGCCATGACAGCCGAGCCACGTGACAAACAGGACCCACTGTGACAGTTGGCAGAGGGAGGTAAGGAGAAGTCCTCCGAGGGGCACCAATGATTGCAAAGAGATCAGTGTGCCTATTGTAAAGAATCTGGACATTGGGCTAAAGAGTGTCCTAACCACCTCCCCCGTAAAACTCAGGTTTTAGAACTTGGAGAACTGAGCGATTAGAGGGATCCAGGTTCAGCGCCCCTCCCTGAACCCAGAGTAACCCTCAAATCTATTGGTAACCCCAAAAAGACATCAATAGACTTTTTGGTAGACACAGGTGCTCAGCATTCAGTCCTGGTATCAGACCAGGGCAAGATGGACACCAAAAAGTCTTGGGTCCAAGGGGCCACTGGAATTAAACAATACTCATGGACTACCCAAAGAACTGTGGAAATGGGCGCAGGCTGGGTATCCCATGCATTTATGGTCATTCCAGACTGTCTGTACCTGCTTCTTGGGTGAGACCTTTTAAACAAAATAGGAGCCCAGATCACTTTCAAAAGAGAAGGGCCCCAAGTCACAGACGGGCAGGGGTGCCTTATCCAGGTGTTGACTCTGAGGCTTGAAGATAAGTATTGGGTCCATCAGCCCCCAGTGCTTACACTGGTGGCTGAGATGTCTGAATGGATGAGTTCCTTTCCGTCAGCCTGGGCGGAAACCGGAGGCATAGGATATGCTGCCCACAGACCACTGGTAATAGTAGAACTTAAGCCAGACACTGAACCAGTTCGGATACATTAGTACCTGATGCCCCAAGAAGCACGGATAGGAATCCTACCCCATATCCGGAGGCTCTTGAAAGTAGGAATTCTGACATCATGTCAGTCCCCTTGGAACACCCCTTTACTCCCCATCAAAAAGCCTCTGACAAATGACTATCACCCAGTGCAGGACTTGAGAGAAGTTAACAAATGGGTTACAGATATACATCCAACCGTGCCCAACCTGTACACGCTCCTAAGTGCACTGGCCCCAACACAAACGTGGTACACAGTCCTAGATTTAAAAGATGCCTTTTTTAGCTGCCTCTAGCTCCACAAAGCCAGGCTATGTTTGCTTTCGAGTGGAGTGATTCCGCAGAAGGCATCAATGGACAGCTGACCTGGACTCGACTACCACAGGGCTTCAAGAACTCTCCAAACATCTTCGATGAGGCTTTGCATGAAGACTTGGGTGAGTTCTGTAAAGCACACCCCGGACTGACTCTCCTTCAGTATGTAGATGACATACTGATAGCAGCTGCTGATGAACAAGGCTGCCTGCAAGGAACCTGGGACCTGCTAGCCACCCTAGGAGACCTAGGCTACCGTGCTTCAGCCAAGAAAGCCCAAATCTGCCAACAAACTGTAAGTTACTTGGGGTATGTGCTAAAAGAAGGACAGAGGTGGCTTTCACAGGCCAGGAAAGATACCGTGCTAAAAATCCTGACCCCCACCTCACCCCGGGAGGTTCGGGAATTCCTAGGGGCCACTGGCTTCTGCAGGCTTTGGATTTTAGGGTTTGCAGAGATTGCTAAACCATTCTATGAAGCCACCAAAAAAGGGCAACCTTTCCACTGGACAGAAGAAAGAGAAAATGCTTTTAAGGCATGCAAGGTGGCACTGTTATCTGCCCATGCATTAGGACTCCCGGACATCACAAAGCCCTTCCAGCTATATATAGATAAACATAAAAGAATAGCTAAAGGAGTATTGACTCAAGCAATAGGCCCCTGGAACAGACTGGTGGCTTACTTATCCAAGAAGTTAGACCCGGTAGCGGTGGGATGGCCCTCATGCCTGCGTATAACCGCGGCCACCACTTTGCTTGTCAAAGATACAGATAAACTTACAATGGGGCAGGAATTGTTAGTCACAACCCCCCACACCATAGAAGGGGTGTTGAAGCAGCTGCCTGACCAGTGGATAAGTAATGCTCGCCTCACCCACTATCAGAGCCTGTTGTTAAATCTTCCCAGAATCCGGTTCTTGCCCAAAGCGACCCTTAACCCTGCCACCCTCCTGCCGGACCCAGAGCTGGAAGCTCCCCTCCATGAATGTACTGAGATCCTGGCTCAAGTCCACTGCATTTGTCAGGACTTAACTGACCAGCCTCTGTTAAATGCAGACACTGTCTGATACACAGATGGCAGCAGCTTCATCAAGTATGGGTACAGGTATGCGGGGACCGCAGTTGTGACTGAGACCAAGACTGTTTGGGCAGAACCTCTTCCAGCAGGCACTTCTGCACAAAAAGCTGAATTCATAGCCCTCACAAAGGCTTTGACACTGGGGAAAGGACTGAGACTGAATGTCTATACTGATAGCCAGTATGTCTTTGCCACGGTGCATGTCCATGGGGCAATCTACCAAGAGTGAGGACTGCTCACAGCAGAAGGTAAGACAATCAAGAACAAAGACGAGATATTAACTCTGTTAGCAGCTCTCTGGCTCCCACAGGAAGTGGCAGTAATGCACTGCCCAGGACACCAGTGATAAGACACCCCAGTGGCCAGAGGAAACAGACAAGCTGACCAAGTGGCCAAAGAAGTAGCCCAGGTAACAGAAGCTACACTGCCCATCCAAAGCCCAGATCCAGGCCCTCCTTGCCTGCCTGACAAACCACTCTACACATCAGAAGATCTCCGATGGATAGAGCAGATCCCAATGGCTCATACCCCGGAGAAGTATAACAGATGGTGGCACACTTGTGACGGAAAAACCATCCTCCCCACTAAGCTAGATCTATGGGTCTTAAAACAAATGCATCATTCAACCATATGGGTACTTGGAAAATGAAAGACTTGTTACACCATGCAGAGATAAAAGTTCAAAACCAGAATGCCAAAATTGATGAAATAGTGGCTGTGTGTGAGGCGTGTCAACTGACCAATAGCACCCCACATCCCCAGAACCCAGGGTCCTGCCAACGAGGGACAAAACCAGGTGCGTATTGGGAAGTGGACTCCACTGAAGTCAAATCAGGTAAATATGGATACAAATATCTCTTAGTATTCATTGACATTTTCTCTGGGTGGGTAGAAGCTTTCCCTACCAGGCATGAGACAGCCCAAGTAGTGGCAAAGAAACTGTTAGAAGACATCATGTCCAGGTTTGGACTTCCGTGCAGTGTCAGGTCAGATAATGGACCTGCCTTTACTTCTCAGGTAGTGCAGAGTCTTTCGAAGGCTCTGGGGGTTAAGTGGAAATTACATTGTGCATACAGGCCCCAGAGTTCAGGCCAAGTAGAAAGGATGAACTGAACCTTGAAGGAGACTTTGACCAAATTAACCCTTGAGACTGGCAGTGACTGGGTGTCTCTCCTCCCCTACGCCCTGTATAGGGTCCGGAATTCCCCTTATATGATTGGGCTGACACCCTAAGAGATCATGTTCACGTACCCACCCCCCATCATCCCTAATTTGAAAGCTGATCTGTTAGAATTAGAAAATGACCCTGGCTTTCTTCTTTCTCTACAATGTTACCAGTGCGTGCAGAAAAAGAATTGGGATAGTCTCAAAGCTCTGTACAAGGCTGGCCCCACTCCTGAACCTCATGCATACCATCCAGGTGACTGTGTATACGTAAAGCGCTACCGCCGTGAGATCCTAGAACCCTGGTGGAAAGGACCCTACATCGTGATCCTCACAATGCCCACTGCCATCAAAGTAGATGGCATTGCCTCCTGGATACATCACACCCACACTCAGCTTGTGAACCCGTTTGCCATTCAGGAAGATTACCTCCCACAATGGAAACTCCAGCAGGACAAAGACAATTCCCTAAAACTAAAACTCAAGCACTCTTTGTCACTGGCTTGATTCTACTAACTGTATGTACTGTTTCCCCCAGTCCTCATGACCCAGTCAACGTCACATGGAAGGTTATAAGTGCCAGGGCACACTGTAAGCCAGACATCAGGTCTCCACCCTTCTAACTCTTGGTGGCTGACCCTCCAGTTTGACCTTTGCACCCTTGCCAATAGAACCTAGAACTCACTACAGACGGGTTCATGGCTCCCTGGATGTAAAAAACCATTTCAACGAGCTATTTTACTTCAAACCCAATTCTGTGTCTTCCCAGGAACAGATATATCCCAAGACAAAGAAAGGCAGTGTGTAGGGCCACAAGCCTTTTACTGTGCAGCTTGGGGTTGTGAGTCTACTGGTTGGTTCAGTTGAAATGCTCCTGTCAAAACTGACCTCATCCAAATCCAAAGAGGCAGTAACACAACAGAGTCTCAAAAACCCCCTTGTAATCCCCTAATACTCACTTTCACACAACAAGGTCGGCAAGCCCAGAGATGGGAAGTAGGAAAAACCTGGGGATTAAGGCTATACCAGAATGGATATGATAATGGGCTACTCTTCACCATCCAAAAATTAGAACAGCTCCCTGCCACACCCGCAGTAAAGCCCATAGGACCCAACCTAGTCTAGGCCCCAGCTCACAAGTAGAGCCTCCCAAACTGGCCCCCCCAGCTGACCCCATTAACTCCTCCCAGACAGATATTTTGACTAATCCCCTCATGACCCACCCTACATTTTCTAACCAAGTATGGGAATTGCTAGCCAGTACTTTTCAAGTGATAAACCTTACCAAGCCTAAATTAACAGCAGTTTGTTGGCTTTGTTTTAGTATCCAGCCTCCTTATTATGAAGGTATTGCTATTGGAGGAAACCCCACCCCAGGGGAGGCAAGCGCATGCCAATGGCATCAGAACCGACCCTACCTTACCCTTCAGATGGTAATAGGGAAAGGCACATGTGCGGGGACAAGTGTCTGCCTCTCACCACCCTCTTTGTAATTCTACTTCTCAGTGGAATGGGACTGGGTACCTGATACCCCTGAATAACGCTTGGTGGGCATGCTCCACTGGATTAGCTCCCTGTATACATTCAGGTGTTTTAAACCAAAGCCAAGATTATTGTGTTTTAGATTAATTTATTATAAAGGTGATGCGGTATTCCAAAGATTCCTAGACCTAGACCTACCTCGCCAGAAACGGGAAGTTGCCACAGCCCTCACCATAGCCACTCTTTTAGGCCTTGGAGTGGCAGGAGCAGGTACTGGAGTATCTGCCCTGGTTCTCTAGGACAAGAACTATGATACCCTGCGAGCAGCCATAGATTTAGACATAGAAAGACTAGAAAAATCTATAACGCTTCTTCAAGATTCTCTGACATCTTTATCAGAAGTAGTGTTACAAAACCGCAGAGGTCTTGACTTACTGTTTCTCCAACAAGGCAGACTCTGTGCCACCTTAGGAGAATGTTGCTTCTCTGCTAATCATTCAGGAGTAGTAAAAGAATCAATAGCCCTCATACGAGAAAGCCTGTGTAAACTCAAGCTAAAAAGAGAAAAAGAACAGAGTTGGTATGAATCTCTTTTTAATTGGTCTTCTTGGTTAACTACTTTAATAACAGCTTTGGCAGACCCTTTAATTTTATTACTTTTACTCCTAACTGTAGGCCCTTGCATAATTAATAAACTCATTGCGTTTATGCGGGAAAGAGTAGGAGCAGTACAGTTATTAGTACTGAGAAGTCAATACAATCAATACCAGCCACTTTTGAACAATGAGACAACCATAGAAACAACCCCATGATTGGGCCCAGATATTCACAAGTCAAGAGGGGAATTAGAGAACTAGACAAACACCATTTTAGGCAGCTCCCACCATCTTGAGAAATAAGTTTCAGTTTCCCCGCCAGGTATTTCCCCATAATCTCATGATTCCTACCACCCAATCAGACCACACCTCACTGGGCCAATAGTGCCCAATCCTGTGCCGCCCCATACTCAGATCTTTCCCAAACCCCACCTACGATCCCAACCCCATAACCCCCCCTCCCTCCCTAGAGCTTGTGGCTCTCAGCCAGGATTGCAGCAGAGCCCCCAGGGGTCCAAGCTCAAGCTTGCTGCAATAAAGGCCCTTTTGCTTTTGCATCGGACTTAGCTCCTGGTGGTCTTTGGGAACTACGCGATCTGGGCACAACAAATAAAACCCACCCTAAAATGCTAATCCCATTTTGTCTGCTATCTCTAGAAGCAAAAAAAAAAAAAGAAAGAAAAGATATTGAATGATGACTACTGGTATTTGGAGCAGTATCATGTTTCAGGAAGCGGACTGACTGGAACAAGTAGATAAGATTTGCAAAGGTCAATGTGCCATAAACCAGCACAGCACAGATCAGTACTTAATGTGTTCAAACTCCAGGTATATCTAAATTTTGACAAGAAGACTAAGGCTCAAGTAAAAATGTTAAGTGTTTTTACCTGACTCTGATCTGAAACTCAGAAGCCCTCACTGCTATGAACAGTTCATTTATTCTCCACATTCTTCCCCCCAGAATCATTATGCTACTTTTTTTTTTTTTTTTTTTTGGTTTTTTGTTGTTGTTTTTAAGACAGAGTCTCACTATGTCACCCTGGGTAGAGTGCCATGGTGTCAACAGCTCACAGCAA
>NW_003852456.1:2838147-2840100 GCF_000181295.1 Otolemur garnettii
CTTGTCTTCTCTGAGTGTTTTAAAAACTGACCAATTACCTCCATTAAAACAGACCTTGACAAGGAATCTGCTTGGTCTCGTTCCTCTTTCTCGCCTATTCTTTTACAGGCTGGGTCCCCCTCGCCCCACGAATAACCGTGTCCCGCAGGACGGGACATTAATTATCTCAATAAATGTCAATGGCTTGAATTCCCCACTGAAGAGGCATAGATGGGCTGATTGGATTAAAAAACACAAGCCATCTATTTGCTGTCTGCAGGAAACACGCCTTATGTCAAAAGACAAATTAAAACTCAAAGTTAAGGGTTGGAAGTCAATTTTTCAGGCAAATGGAATTCAGAAGAAAAGAGGGATTGCAATCTTATTTTCATATGCATGTGGATTTAAAGCAACTAAAGTCAAAAAGACAATGATGGCCACTTCATATTGGTCAAGGAAAAAAATACAACAAGACATTTCAATTCTAAATGTTTATGCACCCAATTTAAATGCTCCCAGATTCTTGAAACAGACCTTACTCAGTCTGAGCAATATGATATCCTCTAACAGCATAATAACAGGGGACTTCAATACCCCTCTCTCAGAGCTGGACAGATCCTCTAAATGGAAATTAAACAAAGATATTACAGATTTAAATGAGACCCTAGAACAACTGTGCTTGATAGACGTATATAGAAGACTCCATCCCAAAGATAAAGAATATACATTCTTCTCATCGTCCCACAGAACATTCTCCAAAACTGATCATATCCCAGGACACAAAACAAACCTCAAAAGAATTTAAATTCTACCTCACATCTTCTCAGACTACAAGGCTCTAAAAGTGGAACTCAACTCCAACAAAAAAGCTCAACCTCACACAGAGGCATGCAAGTTAAACAACCTTATGCTGAATGACAGGTGCAGGAAGAAATAAAAAAGGAAATCATAAAAAATTTAAAAAAAAAAAGGAAATCATTAACTTCCTTGAGTATAACAACAATGAAGTCACAAGTTACCAAAACCTATGAGATACAGCAAAAGCAGTCCTGAGAGGAAAATGTATGGCTGTAGAAGCCTACATTTGAAAAACAGAAAGCACATCAAAAAACAGAAATCACATCAACAAACTCACAAGCCATCTGATGGAATTGGAAAAAGAAGAACAATCTAAGCCTAAACCCAGCAGAAGAAAAGAAATATTCAAAAAGAAATATCCAAATCAGAAATTAATGCAACTGAAAACAAAAGAATCATTCAGAAAATTAATGAAACAAGGAGTTGGTTTTTTAAAAAATAAATAAAATAGATAAACCTTTGGCCAGACTAACCAGAAATAAAAAAGTAAAATCTCTAGTAACCTCAATCAGAAATGATAAAGGGGAAATAACAACTAATGCCACAGAGATACAAGAGAGTATCTCTGAATACTACCAGAAACTTTATGCCCAGAAATTTGACAATGTAAGGAAATGGATCAATATTTGGAATCACACCCTCTCCCTAAACTTAGCCCAGATGAAATAGATCTCCTGAACAGACCAATTTCAAGCACTGAGATCAAAGAAACAAGAAAAAAATCTTCCAATAAAAAAAATGCCCTAGTCCAGATGGCTTCACACCAGAATTCTATCAAACCTTCAAAGAAGAGCTTATTCCTATACTGCAGAAATTATTCCAAAAAATTGAGGAGGAAGAAATCTTCCCCAACACGTTCTATGAAGCACATATCACCCTGAGACCAAAACCAGGAAAAGATCCAACTAGAAAGGAGAATTTCAGACTAATCTCACTAATGAATATAAGATACAAAAATTCTAAACAAAATCTTAGCCAACAAGATTATAGCTTATCGTCAAAAAAGTCATACATCATGGTCAAGTAGGTTTCATCTCAGGGATGCAAGGCTGGTTTAATATACGCAAGTCTATAAACGTTATCCAGGCTCGGCGCCTGTGGCTCAAGCGGCTAAGG
>NW_003852456.1:2841314-2847410 GCF_000181295.1 Otolemur garnettii
GATTCAATGCCATCCCTATTAAAATACCAACATCCTACTTTCAAGTCTTGGAAAAAATGATTTTGCATTTTGTATGGAACCAGAAGAAAAACCATATTGTTAAGGCAGTTCTTAGTAATAAAAAAAAACAAAGCCAAGGGTATCACCATACCAGATTTTAGGCTATATTACAAGGCCATAGTGGTCAAGACAGCATGGTATTGGCACAAAAATAGAGACATAAACATTTGGAATCAAATCAAAAACCAGGAAAATGAAACCAACAACTTACAGCCACCTAATCTTCAATAAACCAAACAAGAATGTCCATTGGGAGAAAGACACCCTATTCAATAAATGGTGCTGAGAGAATTACTAAAACTGGACCCGTACCTTTTTCCACTCACAAAAATTGATTCAAGATGTATAAAGGACTAAAATTTAAGGCATGAAACAATAAAGATCCTCAAAGAAAGAATAGGAAAAACACTGGAAGATATCAGCCTGGGGAAAGACCTTATGAGGAAGACTGTCATGGCAATAGCAACAACAGCAATAATAAACAAATGGGATTTAATTAAACTGAAAAGCTTCTGTACAGCCAAGGAGACAACAACCAAAGCAAATAAACAACCTACCCAATGGGAAAGGATATTTACATATTCTGAATCAGACAAAAGCTTAATAACCAGGATGTATACAGAAATTCAATTAATCCACAAGAAAAAAACCAACAACCCCATACATCAATGGGGAAGAGAGATGAATAGAATCTTTTCTAAAGATGACAGACGAATGGCTAGCAAACATATGAAAAAATGTTCATCATCCCTAATTATTAGAGAAATGCAAATTAAAACCACCCTGAGATCTCACCTAACCCCAGCAAGAATGGCCTGTATCACAAAAATCTCAAAACTGCAGATGCTGGCACAGAGAAAGGAACACTTTTACACTGCTGGTGGGACTGCAAACTAATACAACCTTTTTGGAAGGAAGTATGGAGAAACCTCAAAGAACTCAACCTAGACCTCCCGTTTGATCCTGCAATCCCATTACTGGTCATCTATTCAGAAGGAAAAAAAAAACCTTTTATTATAAAGACACTTGTACTAAGCTGTTTATCACAGCCCAATTTACAATCACTAAAATGTGGAAACATCCTAAATGTCCTTCAACCCAGGAATGGATTGGTAAGCTGTGGTATATGTATACCATGAAATATAATTCACCCATTAAAAAAATGGAGATTTTGCAGCATTTGTACTAACTTGGATGGAGGTGGAACACATTATTCTTAGTGAAGCATCACAGGAATGAAGAAGTATGAATCCTATGTATTCAACTTTGATATGAGGACAATTAATGGCAACTTATGACATGGTGGGGCATGGGGAAAGGGGAGACCAGACAGAGGAGGGAGGGGATGAGGGAAAGGAAAAGAAGAAAAAAAAAACCAAGAAAAGAAAATAGTGACTAATTCTCACACAAATTGGATTTAATTTTGACCAAAGTACATTACTTAAACATTAATTTTTTTTTGGCAGTTTTTGGCTGGGGCTGGGTTTGAACCTGCCACCTCCAGCATATGGGGCCAGTGCCCTATTCCTTTGAGCCACAGGCACCACCCTAAACATTAATTTTTAATTCAACTTGTTAATATGTTGTTTAGGCTATTGCATCCTCATTTATAAGTGAAATATGTTTGTAATTTCCCCTTTATAATAATATATTTTCTCCGATTTTAATATCAGGTGTATCCAGATCAAGTAGAATGATTTTGAATTATTTCTTCTTTTTCTTTTTTGAGACAGAGCCTCAAGCTGTCGCCCTGGGTAGAGTGCCATGGCATCACAGCTCACAGCAACCTCCAACTCCTGGGCTCAATCGAGTCTCCTGCCTCTGCCTCCCAAGTAGCTGGGACTACAGGCGCCCATCACAACGCCCAGTTATTTTTTGGTTTGCAGCCATCATTGTTGATTGGCAGGCCCACGGGCTGGATTTGAACCTGCCACCTTAGGTGTATGTGGCTGGTGCCTTAGCCACTTGAGCCACAGGTGCCGAGCCATATTTCTTCTTTTTCTATTGTCTATAAGATTTGGCATAATCTGTTTTTTGAAATTATCTTTTACTTTTATTTATAAATATTAGTTGTCTATTTTTGAGACTTAAAAAAAAAAATAAGAAGTTGTTAACTGATGACTCCATACTGAATCTCAAAGCATTCTATAATAGACATACTCTTATTTGACAATGTGAATGTTACTTTCTTTGCATTATTATTATTATTGCTTAATATTTTGATGCAGCAATTGTCTGATTTCTTTTCCAAATGTATTTATGTTCGTTCGTTCTTTATGAGGTTTTTGTTTCTAGTCCTTATCTTAAACATTGTTATTGTTATTAAATTTTAAGCCTTTTTAATTTTGTGAAGGCAAAAAATGGAAACCTAATAAACACATGTATATGTTAAAAAAAAAAAAATAGCTGAGCATTGTGGCAGGTGCCTATAAGTCCCAGCTACTTAGGGAGGCTGAGGAAAGAGAATTATTTGAGCCCAAGAGTTTGAGGTTGCTGTGACACCACAGTACTCTACCAAGGACAACAAAGTGAGACTCTGTCTCAAAAAAAAAAAAAGGAAAATGGGCAGGAATTGACTTTCATGGAGCACCTGGATGAACCATGAAAAAGAAATAGGCGGGACAGACCTGGTATTAAGACAGGAAGGTCAGAGGTTTTGCTACTAGCATTTTATAAAAGATCATATGGCTAATTTATGAAAATGTGCCTGAAACTGCCAACTAGAAACCTAGATGTATAAGTAGGCTGACACCAATTTCCCAATCCCCACAAGGAAGTTTTGCTAGAATTAAAAACAAAAAGAAAAACAAAAACCTACACATTACGGATGATCTACAGCAGATTCCAGTACAGTTCCATGGTTTCAAGGTGTCATCACTTAATACCATGCTCATCATGGTACTCATCATGGTATTACCCTTTTCATACCAAGGGTATGCCTCTCCCCACCCAAGGTATTCTCACCACCAGGATTTCGGCCCATGTGACTGCATCTCAGCCCCTGCCGCTTACACATTTCTCCTGAGGTCAAGGTGGCAGCAAGGTCAAAGTAAGTATAGTTGCCCTCTGAAGACTTCTAGCTCATCTGCTCATTGCCTCCCAGGGTTTTATCACCTAACTACTAGCCAGTCTCCTGGGAAGACGAGAAATACATCCACTGAGAGCAGGAAGCCCAGCCTGATGTGAGCACATGGCCACCTAAGTCTCTGACGTGATCTGGAAGGGGCAGCTTTCTTCTGCTCAGACCCCGCCTGCCCATGGGTCAAGGACTTAGGACATGCACACAAATTGTTTGCTCCCCTGGGAGCAGCCTACACTTCTCCAACGTCAGCTTAGGCCGGGACCTTCTGGTCTCAGCCCCAGTGACTGGGAGATAAGATGTGTGGGGCCAGACCCTAGGAGAGATGTGTATTTGATGAGTGTCAGCACTTCCTGGGAGGAAAGTCAATGGTGGCTCAGCCCCACAAGGAGGACTTGCTCTGGCCTGGGACCATACAGGACAAGATTTCTCCTGCTGATTCTCCTGAAAAGTTGGTAGGAAGGTGTGAGTTTCTACCTTGATCTGTGAAACCCAGAGAAACCTCCCCTGCTCAGTAGAGAGTAAACTAGCTTGAATTTCTTAGCAGAAGAATGCCCCAGAGGCCAAAGTGCCCAATAGCCTAAGATGAGCTGGCGTTCATATGTTAATACAAACAAATCTCAGGAAGGGGTCAAACCCTTGTTGAGAAATAAATGAGGCACATTAAAATTTAGAGTCTATTTGAGCAAACAGTCATGAATCAGGCAGCTCTAAACTGAAACAGGTTTCAGGCTCCCCTGGAACAGTTTGAAGGGAAGGTAGATGCTGGAGCAGAAGCAAGAAAATGCCTGCACATTTGAGCATCTGCCTTACTTGAACTTTCCTAGTAGAAATCCCCTGATTATGTAACTAATACTCAGTTGGCTCCTCTGACTGGCAAAGCCTAGGTGTCTGGCTTGGCACCGATAGCACAGTGGTTATGGCGCCAGCCACACACACCGAACATGGTGGGTTCAAGCCTGGTTCAGGCCAGCAAAACAACCATGACCAACCAGCAACAACAAAAAACATAGTCAGGTATTGTGGCGGGTGCCTGTAGTCCCAGCTACTTGGGAGGCTGAGAAAGAGAATCACTTAAGCTAGCAGTTCTCAGCCTGTGGGTCGCGACCCCTTTAGACTGTATTAAAGGTTTGCGGCATTAGGAAGGTTAAGAACTACTGGCTTAAGCTGAGCTGTGAGCTGGGATGCCACAGCACTCTACCAAGGGTGACATAATGAGACTCTGTCTCAAAAAAAAAAAAAAAAAAAGCTTAGGTATCATTTTGTTTCATGTAGGAACCCAGAACATGGGAGCTCTCTCAGCCTGAGGCCTTCCATGGAATCATCTTAACACCTTCTCCCTGTATCAGGATAAGCCAGCACCTTCCACCAGAGTGCTCTTAACACCATGTTTCCTATTTTTAGTAGAGACTGGAGTCTTGCTCTTGCTCAGGCTGGTCTCAAACTCCCGAGCTCAAGCGATCTACCTGCCTTAGCCTCTGAAAGTGATGCCAACGCACTCTACCCAGGGCAAGAGAGTAAGACGCTGTCTCAAAAACAAAACGAAAACCCTGTTTCCTTCAACAAGGTGAAGTCACACCCTTTTTGTCTCTGCAGATAACCTTTTGAACATGGGTGTTCTGATACTCTTATCTCATCTTGGTCTCTATACCAGTGTTTTTCACCCTTTTTATTTCTCACAGCACATAAACCTATAGTTAAACTTCTATAGCACACTTAAAATATGTTGATCAAAAAAAAGTAAAAATAAAAGAATATACTTACTGTACTTTGAGCTTCTTTTGAAAATAATTTAATTAATAACCTTTAAAAATTTTTGCAACACATCTACGATCCTCTCAGGGTACACTGGTTGAAAATCACTACTCTGGCTAGTCAACTATAGCTCAGCGGCTATGGCGCCAGCCACATACACCACAGCTGGCAGGTTAGAACCCAGCCCGGGCCTGCCAAACAGCAATGACAACTACAACCAAAAAATAAAAATAGCCAGGCATTGTGGCAGATGCCTATAGTCCCAGCTTTTTCGGAAGCTGAGGTAAGAGAATCTCTTAAGCCCAAGAATTTGAGGTTGCTGTGAGCTGTGACGTCACAGTACTCTACCGAGGGTGACAAAGTGAGTCTGTCTCAAAAAAAAAAAAGGAAAGAAAATTGGGCAGCAGCTGTGGCTCACAAGAGTAGGGTGCTGGCCCCATATACTGGAGGTGGTCGGTTCAAACCCAGCCCTGTCCAAAAACTGAAAGAAAAAAAAAAAAAGAAAGTCACTGCTCTGTCTGTTTAGATGATGTGTTGTACCTAAACCCTGCGCTATTTAGACAATTCTAAAGATGTCCAGGACTGAGACCTGAGCTATCCTTGGACACAGCTGCAAGACAGAAGAAAGAAAGCCTAGTGGAAGAAAGACAGAGTCATGGAGAACACTTTAAAGAAGCAAGTGGATTTCCTATCTGCCTAGACTACGATGATCATCCCAAGCACCAGAATTCTGAATACTCTACTTCCTCTGATTCATGAACCCACTGCTGTAAGGTCTCAGAAGAGTAACATCAGGCCCAGCTAAGGGAGCTTGGAATCCAAGGCCCTAGAAAACCAGCTGAGATAAGCTACAGATTAACCCTAGAATGAAGTCCCAAGTGGATAAGACCTTGGATGTGGACACAACTCAACAACCATCTCATCATTTCTGACAACCTAAAGAAGGTTCACTGTGGGAGTTGCCAGCAGAGTAGATGTAGTGAATGTTATTCAAGGTTCCCTGAGTGTCCTGTGAGGACTCTAGGAATCGCCTGTCCTCCAGATCCTCCTGGGCAAGGGCATAACCCAGGGTCATATCTCCAGGAATCCCCATGTGCTCATGATCAGAGACAAGGACTCTTCTGCTTAGTATGAAGATACAGTAAAGCAAATGATCATTTTATAATTATATTGTTTAGGGAAAATGACATTTCAGTTATGCT
>NW_003852456.1:2848295-2854033 GCF_000181295.1 Otolemur garnettii
CCTGTAGCTCAGTGGCTAGGGCACCAGCCACATACACCAAAGCTGGTGGGTTCAAATCCAGCCTGGGCCTGCCAAACAACTATGACAACTATAACCAAAAAAATAGCTGAGCATTGTGGCTAGTGCCTATTGTCCCAGCTACTTGGGAGGGTGAGGCAAGAGAACTGCTTAAACCCAGCTGTTTGAAGTTGCTGTGAGCACAGCACTCAACCCAGGGTGACAGTGAGACTCTGTCTCAAAAAAACAAACAACAACAAAAAAAACTAAAAGTTTTCTGATACCCAAGGCTTGGGCAAGAAAAGAAAAATTGGGCTGTATCAGAATTAAAAATGTTTTCTTTTTTTGAGACAGTCTCACTTTGTCACCTCTAGTAGAGTGCTGTGGCCTCATAGCTCACAGCAACTTCAAACTACTGGGCTCAAGTGATTCTCTTGCCTCAGCCTCCCGAATAGCTGGGACTACAAGGCACCCGATACAACACCTGGCTATTTTTAGAGATGAGGTCTTGCTCTGGCTCAAGCTGGTCTCTAATCTGTGAGCTCAGGCAATCCACTCACCTCAACCTCCCAGAGTGCTAGATTAGAGGCGTTAAGCCACCACATCCAGCCAGAATTAAAAACTTTTGTGCATCTAAGGATACTATCAACAGAGTAACAAGGAAAACTACAGAATGGGAGAAAATATCATTATACTTGATAAAGCATTAACATCCAGAATATTCTTCAACTCCAACTCAATTCCTACAACTCAACAGTAATAAAACCAATTTAAAAATAGGCAGAAGACCTGAATTCTTTTTCCAATGAAGATACACAAATGGCCAACAAGCACACGATAAGATGCTCAAAAGCACCAAGAAGATGCAAACCAAAATCACAACAGGACATCACTTCACAGCCAGCAGAATGGCTGTTATCAAACACCCACAATGTAATAAGGGTTATTGAGGACATTGTGGAAAATGGTATGATGGTTCCTCAAAAACTGGAACATAGAATTGCCACAGAAGCCAGCAATTCCACCTCTGGGTATAAAACCCCAAGAATTGAAAGCAGGGTCTCAAACAGATATTTGTAAATTTATGGTCATAGCAGCATTACTCACAATAGCCAAAGGCACGTGGGTTTTTATATGCTCCTCCTGACACCCTGGGGCCTGTCTCTGTGCAGTTCCACGTTTTGGTATAGATTACTCTTGACCTGGGTAGGCAAGAAACAGTGAAATTGATGTTTCCTCTTTGCAGATGACCCTGGAATAGGAGAATAGTGGGTGGCCCATCCACCTCCATCCATTCCTATTAATAATGTTAACAAATGTTTTGTGGTTTAGGACGTTAGAGAAGGAGAAATTTATTGATTTATCAGCTGAACCAGCATTGTAACAGCTTATGAAGAGTTTGCAATTGTTTGAGGTTAAAGTGTGGACAACATGAAACACTTAATGAAAACCTTTCACAAAACCTGGCCTATTTCCAACAACTTTTACACCACAACAACTCTAAAAACAAAACTTTTTAAGTTAAAGCTGATCTCCCAGGTGCCGTTTCAAACTTTATCCCAAGAACTGAGGTGCTATTCAGTAAAATGCAATTACAGGCTTTTCAACAATAAAATTAAATAATCATTATATGTTTTCTGGTGATGAAGTTACTCATCTGAGTTTGCAATGGTAGCTATAAAGTGTCTGTCAATGGTATTACCATAATTTAGTTTCTAATAGAATGAGTTTTATACGTACATGTATATGTCAGTGGCAATATATTCCTACCTCTAGCTAATACCAGGATTTATTTTGTGCTATATAATGATACCAGTAAACTATATTCTCAGCAATATTTTCCAATATTTCACACTATTAAGGCGTGTAGAGCTATGTTTTTAAAATATGGCATTATAACACATCTTCAATCATATCATTATATGTTCATGGCTTTGAAATCTATGTAAATAATCATCCATATAAACATTCCTGTGGGGTATTTTAAATTTTGAGGGAGCTGGGCATCTGTTGGAAGCAGGAAAATTAGGGAATCTCTGGGTCAGTTAGCAAGATTAGTAGATAGGTAATATAAAACAGTTGAGAATTCCTTATTCATTGTAGCCTTTTCATTTTATAGATGAGAAAAAAGAGATCCAGTAAGGTCAAAATCTCTAAGCGAGTGAGGCCTAAATTCCCAGGCTTCCTGGCTCCCCTGCCAGAACTGTAAGTAAAAAGAGCCTGTACTTGGAAGGCTGCTCCTCTCTTTCAGCTTTGTCATCCGAGCTTTGTGGCCTCAGGTGGACCATACACCAGTTAAGCTGCTTAAGCCAAGTTATGCTCCATGAACCCAAGCTTCCTAATGGGAGGATGGTAATAGCTAATAATAAGTAAAAACTGAGTTGTTTCAAGAATCAATAGAAATAATATATTTGAGAAAGCCTCATAAACTACCAGGTGTGTTATAAATCATAAGTTTCTGTTAAATGGTGTTAAATTATCTACTATGGGCCAGCACCAGGCAGACAAGCAACATAACTAGCACCACAGGTGTGCACTACTGCACCGGACTAATTTACAATTTTTCTGGTAGAGACAGTCTTGCTTTGTTGCTCAGGCCAGTCTCAAACTCCTGGCTCAAAAGATTCTCCTGCCTCCCAGAATGCTGGGATTATAAGCCTGAGCCACCATGTCTGGCCCTGGTCTTTATCTTTACATTTTAAATTTAAAAATAAAGGTATTTTCAACAATGCTCTAGATGAGAAAAGATAAAAGTCTCTTAGGCAATTCCCTGGCAATCAGATGGCCACCACCTGTAGCCAACCACCCCAACCTGGGACTCCTCCCTATAGTAGCATTCTTGCCCCAAGCGGGGCAAAGCCTGGCTTCCAGAGCCTGTCGAAACAAAGGGCACCACTAACCTCCTCAGCAACGCTCTTGTGTTTTCCATCGTGATCTTTAACATGTTTCTCCCTCTCAACCCTGTACCTTTGCTTTGGACAGAGGTGAATCACAATGGGTGAGTTCAGGCTTCAGATTTCCTGAAGGAAGCGGAGAGACAGGAGGCATTCTCCTAGTTGAAGGGACTTGGCGCACAGCGCCTCACTTGCTCCTCCTCAGCTGTCAGGGTGGAAGAGCAGGCCTCTGCCACTGGACTCTGCGCTGGGGGCCTGGGCCTCCTAGGTTCAAAACTCCGCACCAGGAAGTTGCCACTCTTAACTTGGTTATACTGTTTATCATATCCCAGATATTGAGTTAAATATGTCAACCTTCACACTTGCCCTGTGTTATTATCATCTTTATGCAGATGAGGAAATCTGAGGCTGATGGAGAGTAAGTAGTTAATCCCAAGTTAAACAGACTAAGTGGTGGAGCTGGAATTTGAACCCAGTCTAAGCCTAATTCCCCACTGAGAGGATAGGAAACAGGAGAAGAGATTCTGTACAAAGACTCTACTGCTCTGACACTTCTATTTGTGTCCAATATCACTGTGTGTTTGTCGCTTGTGATCCAGGATATTTCAATGCTGAGTGACTTTAAAACTCCTAGCTGAAACAGTCTGCATGTACATAGGAATTAGTCTCAACAGAGTAACTTGAACAGTTTCCCCATGTTATCATTAGTTTTTGAGTAGTTATTAGGTACTTTTGCATTCATGATCTCACCTGTTTCTTTTAGAATTGAATTAAGTCAATACCCCTTTAGCCAAACATGGAGATTTAAAAAGGTGAAGAGAACATACACAAAATTAGACAATGTCTAGTGGTGATAATACTTCCCTGAAGGTTTTCAGTCAAACCTATCTCAAATTCTTCTCAACAAACTTGCAACTCTCTCTGCCTAAGACTGACCCCAAGCCTTCTGCTCAGTGGTGTTTGGGAGCCACCTTATACGGGCCCATGAGAAGAGAGGCACAAACCTTCCCCACTCTGCACTTGAGAAAGTCACTGTCACTCGGCCACGGTGGATGGGTTGAATAGTCCTTATGTGAAATGCTTCGGACAAAATCCAAAATGTTTTGGATTTTGAATTTTTTTCAGATTTTGGAATATTTGTATACATATAATGATACATTTCATGGATGAGACTCAACTGTAAATACAAAATTCCTTTATGTTCCATATATATCTTATATATAACCTGAAGGCAATTTTATACGTTTTTAATAATTTTGTATGTGAAGCAAAGTCCGGATTATCTTTTGACTGTGACCCATCACATACAACCAGGTGCGGAATTCTTCATTTATGGTGTCATGTCAGTGCTCAAAAAGTTCTGGATTCTTCTGGCTTGGCGCCTGTAGCTCAGCAGCTAGGGCACCAGCCACATACACTGAAGCTGGCAGATTCAAATCCAGCCCAGATCTGCCAAACAACAATGACAATTATAACCAAAAAACAGTCGTTGTGGTGGGCACCTGTAGTCCCAGCTACTTGGGAGGCTGAGGCAAGAGAATCGCTGAAGCCCAAGAGTTTAAGGCTGCTGTGAGCTGTGACACCACACCACTCTACCAAAGGTGATATAGTGAGACTTTGTCTCAAAAAAAAGTTCTAGATTCTGGAGCATTTTGGATTTTGGACTTTCAGATTAGGGATGCTCAATCTGGATTTATACCATGTATACTATAGTTTCCTAGGACCACCATAGCAAGTTACCACAAGTAGGTGGTTTAAAACAAGTGAAAAAAAACATTTTTTTTTTTTGAGAAAGAGTCTTGCTCTATTGCCCCAGCTAGAGTACAGTGGCATCATGGTAGCTCACTGCAGCCTCAAACTCCTGGGCTCAAAATAGTCTCCTGAGCAGGCTGATACTATGGGTGCCAGCTACCATACCTAGCTAATTTTTTTTCTATTTTTAGTAGAGACAGGGTCTTGCTCTTGGTTCAGAGTGGTCTTGCACTCCTGACTCAAGTGATCCTCCCACCTCAGCCTCCAAGAGTGCAAGGATTCAGTTAGCTGCCTTCCATAGTATTAGTACAATAATGAAAGTTCATAGAAAGATTAAAAATTACCATCGCCTTTAGAAGCAAAACATAACAAACCACTATTTGTTAGAATCTGTGAGGAATTTTCCACTTAATACAGAGCATATGGAAATAATTTGCACAAAATGTGGTCACCTGCATATATATTAATCTCTGAAATAAAACTGTAGATCTACATAAAAACTGGTTGAAACAGTTAAGAATGTAAGTAAAACTGAGAACAACAACAGTAGCAACTGAATACCAATTTCATTACCGGGAACTTACCCAATAGGAATGAGTAAATATAATCTCATCCAAAGAAAATTAATTTTGACATTTTGTTGTATATGCTTCCAAACTTGACAATACTTTTTATTTGTTCCCATGTCTCATACATAATATGGCTTCGTGGTTCTCATTTTGGGGAAGCGTTTTGGGGTATTTTTTGGAGGGGTATGTTTTTAAAGAGGCCAAAATTTTTCAAAAATGCTGTCTTCTTAAGGTAAATGATAGGGAGGGTGGGTCTTTCTCTGAGTCTTTGGGCGGCACGCCTCCTTGGATTCTGCAGTGTTCTGCCCTAGTTCATAGCGCTGTTTGCAAACAGACTGTGGGGATTATTCTTCGCTCCGCTCTGGCCACTTGAGGGCCATCTCAACCTGTTCCAAACACTCACCGTCCCCAAACCACGTCACCGCGAGCCGCAGGCATCCGCGGAAATGCCCTAGCCAAGCTACACTGGTCTCCTGGCCGCAGCGCCCACGCTCTGATCCCCTCTGCCCGGCCGGCCCTACCCCAC
>NW_003852456.1:2854363-2854590 GCF_000181295.1 Otolemur garnettii
GTACATATTGAACATGTACAGATTTTTTTCTTATCGTTATTCCCCAAACAACACAGGTTAACTACATGGCAGTCACGCCGTATTAGACAGTGTAAGTCATCTGGAGATTTAAAGTGCACGGGAATGTGCGTGGGCTATATGCAAATATGACGCCATTTTACCGAACACCTGCAGATTTTGATATCCGCGAAGGTCCTAGAACTGGGTCCTCACGAATACCAAGGGAC
>NW_003852456.1:2855146-2857324 GCF_000181295.1 Otolemur garnettii
GAACCCGCCACCTTAGGTGTATGTGGCTGGCGCCTTAGCCACTTGAGCCACAGGCACCAAGCCACACAGTGCTTTTATGCGCGGGAGAGAGGCGTTTGCACCTCCCTGCGGCGGGCCCAGCACATTGCTCTGCAGTGCCGCCGTCCGCGGAGTTGCCAAAGATCCCTCCTAGCCAGAAATAGGCTGACAGTCGTGGCTGGAGTGATGTGGCGGATTTCTTTTTCAGGGACTTTAGTGGGACATTGGAAGGTCATAGGGGAGGCTGCTACATATTTTACCCTGAAAACTCCGGCAGGTTTCCTTTAAGGACTGTCCCTGGGTAGCTTCAGGCTTTTACAGATGGGACCGGGGATCCCTATGAAGTCTTTTTCCCCCCACTGTTTGTTTGAAGACAGTATCAGGGGAGGTAGTTATACTGAAGGGGAAATGACAAGTCTCTTTAACGCCACCTTTTGTCTGGTGTATGTATGTAATTCTTGGGAATCCACGATCCCTACCTGACCCCACCACCACCACCACCACCACCAAAAAGAACAAAAGGCTTGATACAAAGGCCTTTAACTGCCTCAGCCCTGACTGTACCCCGCACACATGGGACAGCCGGGCGTGGACACCCATGACTGGCCCTGCCGTCCTAATGGCTAGAATTGGGGCTTTGCACGTCCTGCTGGATGGGGGTCACTGCAGGACCTTTTAGGGATCCTCCCTTTGTCCCCAAGACAAAAAGTGAGTCTTGGCTTGATCAATTTCTTGAAAGTTTATTTTTCTAGGTAAACGGTCACTCACCACGAAGGAAAAGAGCACATCCTTGGTTTTATCTCTAGAACTAGAAAGCTCGTTAGTAATACGATAAACACACATAACGAAACGGTGTGTATGAGGTCAGGAAGTTAGGTTTGGGAACTCGTTCCTTAAAAAGTGCTCCATACCTCCCTACTGAATATCACCATGGTTACCTTCTAGGTGCTCCCCTTGAGAAGAGGCTATGCAGGATGCCAATCTAGTCCACCCTTCAAATAAAATTTCAGAACTGTTTTTTGGAATGGCTACCGGGGCTGGTGTCCTATTACCCTTGCTGTCCTAAATGTCATCAAAAGGCCTTGCTTTCAATATTTCCTTTATTTTGGGGTAAAGAAAAAAGTCATTGGAGGCCAATCAGGTGAGTAGGGAGGATGTTTCCATACAGGTATTTGTTTACTGCCTAAAAATTTCCTCACAGTGCCAAGAGAGCTGGTATGCTGTCATAATGCAAGAGCCGTGAGTTGTTGGCCAAGATTTTTAGTTAAGATTTTCCTGTTTTTCTCTCAATGTTTACTTGTCTGCTATGCTTCTCACAGAAACCATTTTGACGCACAATTCAACAAATTTCTGCAATGTTTTTGTCAATTCTGGGCATAGTGGTGATCATGAGCTTAACTGTCAGACCTTATAAATAAACTTATATGATTTAAAACAGGAATAGTATATATGCAAGGTCAGGCAATTAATTTTGTAAGCTGATCCTAGAAAAAGTGCTACATATCTCTTTGTTGAATATCACTATGGTCACCAGATGGCCACGGGAAGTACTTTAAAGCTGACACTAGTGATAGCAATGAGGTACAGAGCACTTTTCTAGAGCAAGTTCTCGAACTTAATTGTCTGATCTCATACACTGAACTTCAGGTGAGCTAGCAAGAGCATTTTACCGCACAGACCCTAGCCTAGAATCCTTCACAGTGGGTCCCAATCCCAGCTTCACCCTTACTGTTGTGCAGCTTTGTCATCAGCTCAGTGTCCTGAATTTCAGCTTTCTCATCTATAAAATGGCAGTCTCCTTAGCTCCTACTCTGACGGCAATTATGGGAATTAACTGTGTCCATCTGCCTGTGTGCCTTGCACTTCATCTATTCTCACAATAGAGACAGATCTCTGTGTGTGGGTAACACTTTCAAAAGTAGTCAAGGTGGCACACTAGGTCATATAAATTTTTTATAAGTTTAAAGGAGTCCAGTATAGCTAAAAGGACCTTCCCTGTTTGTCCTGGATATGACATCAGGTCCCTTCCTCAGAAAGCCCCCACTGTTATTTCTATGTATGTGATAATTTTATAACCTGGGGAGATTTCCCAACCAGAGAGGAGGAATCACAGCTGGCTGTTAGGACAGTGACATCATGCAGTGAGGCTCAGTCTATTTC
>NW_003852456.1:2857843-2863755 GCF_000181295.1 Otolemur garnettii
CAACAAAGCAAAACATGAACTCTGGTCAAACCCAAGAACATATCAGCATAGGTACAGACCAGTCCCCTGGCTCCTCAGGGTGGAGGCCTCCTCTATAGCCAGAGAGCTTTTCCTGACCCACCACACACACCTCCCCTGCTCCCTCTCGGCTCAGCCTGTCCTGGAGAGCAGGATTCCCTGTGGTTCTGGCACTTCCTCTGCACCTGGGTACATTCTGAGTGTGGCTGTAACTTCCTAATTTTTCCTAGCCTGGGGTCTTCTTGAAAGCTGACAGTAATCATGATATTCCCCTGCTTTAAACCACTCAGCCAATTCTTCCTGCCCCCAGGAAGTCCAATTTTCCTCATATGGCACCGAAGGAACCCCCTTGAAACCCAGGCCTTCCCTTCCTGCAGCCTTATCCATCCCCGTCCTGGCCCTTGCTCTGTGCTGTCCCCACACAAAAGTTCTCCACGCTTCTCAAAGGAGCCATATTCCTTGTTGTGTCAGGGATCCCCCCTATGCTGTTCTCTCAGCTCCAAACACCATTCCCCATGCTCACTTCCCCATCACCTGGGTAATTCCAACTTGTTCATCTGGTGTTCTGAGTCAGTCACCATCCACAGGAAGCCTGTCCTAGCTACCACGTCAGATCAGCAGGCTGCTGAGCATGTGCTTTTGGGCATCTGTGCATCCTTTGGCACAGCCTCCTCGCCCACTGGACTCCTGACACTGGTTCTAGGCACTGACATGTGTCCCTTAAAAATCCATAGGTTACCAGGAGTAGTGGCTCACACCTGTAATCCCAGCACTCCGGGAGTCCAAGGAGGTGGATTGCTTAAGCTCAGGAGTTCAAGACCAGCCTGAACAAGAGCGAGACCCTGTCTCTAAAAACTAGCTGGCGTTGTGGTGGGCACCTGTAGTCCCAGCTGCTTAGGAGGACGAAGCAGGGGGATCGCGTGAGCCCAGGATTTTGAGGTTCTTGTGAACTATGACACCACCACATTCCACCCAAGGAAAGAGAGTGAGACTCTGTCCAAAAAAAAAAAAAAGAAAAGAAAAAATCCACATGTTGAGGTCTTCCCTAGTAGAACATAACCTTAGTTGGAGATACAGTTTTTATAGAGCTAGTGAAGTAAAATTAGGCTGTTAGGATGGATTATACCTAACGCAATATAACTAGGGTCCTTCAAAAGAAGGGAAATTTGGAGGCCCACACAGGGAGAAGAATACAGAGGCAGGGGTTAAGGCAAGGCTTCTACAGGACAGGGACCTCTGACAGTCACCCCCAGACAACCAGAAGCCAGACAGAGGTCCAGAACAGATTCTCTCTCTTGGCCTCGGAAGGAACCAACTCTGCTGACACCTCCATGTCAGACTTCCAGCCTCCAGAACTGTGAGACAGGACATTCTCCAGTTTGTGGGTCTCCGTTACCCTGGGAAACTAATCCAGCAGCAATCATGTCTTTATTTTGGGAGTTTTTGCCACTGCTTCTACAGAGCTTAGCATAGCAACTGGGACCCAATGGGAGCGTGATGCATATTTATTGAAAGAAGAATTTGTACTCTGAGGAGCAGGGAGGAGATGCTTGAGGACGCAGAGCAGGAAGAAGAAAACTAAAATCATGTGCTTAGTGCTGAGTCAGACTTGTAGACATCAGGCCCCAACTCAGGCGGGCACAGTCAGCACTGGGCAGCCCTCCTAGGAGTCTTCCAAAGCTGGAATCTGTTTGTTTTTTGTTTTTCTTTTTTTTCTTTTTTGGAGACAGAGTCTCATTCTGGGCCTTGGGTAGAGTGCCGTGGCATCATCCTAACTCACAGCAACTTCAAACTCCTGGGCTTAAGTGATCCTCCTGCCTCAGCCTCCCCAGTAGCTGGGACTTAAGGTGCCCACCACCACACATGGCTAGTTTTTCTACTTTTAGTAGAGATGAGATCTTACTCTTGCTCAGGCTGGTCTCAAACTCCTGAGCTCAAGCAATCCTCTGGCCTTGGCCTCCCAGAGTCCTGGGATTAAAGGCATGAGCCACCGTGCCCAATCCAAAGCCTGAATCTTTTAGAAAAGAGAGTTGGTTCAGGGGGAAAAAAGCCCAACAGTCTGTGTGGAGTGTGACAAGTAATTTGGTATAGAGATAACATGGAACGCAGTGGTGAGGGTCTGGGTAACTCCTAGGTCAGAAACCAACAAATGAACTTCAAGGGAGTGATCTGCCTGATCAGGCTTGGGTTCTAGAAATTTCTCTTTGGCAAAGCGAGACTACAGGGGGCACGACTCACCTCACTGCCTTCTGTGGACGTTATGAGCTGGGGGAAATCCTTCCTGTGAGCTTCAGCTGCAGGGCAGGTGGCAGCGCAGGGCTGAACCTTGCTGAGTGACACCTTTTTGTGTGATATAGGAAACACTCACAGACCAGCTCCTGTTTTGTCCTTTTCGTGGGTGTTATCTCCTCAACATGTGTGCTGTGCTAGTATTTCTTTTTTTGAGACAGAGCCTCAAGCTGTCGCCCTGGGTTAGAGTGCTGTGGCATCACAGCTCACGGCAACCTCCAATCCTGGGCTTAAGCGATTCTCTTGCCTCAGCCTCCCAAGTAGGTGGAACAACAGGTACCAGCCACAATGCCTGGCTATTTTTTGGTTGTAGTTGTTGTCATTGTTTTGCAGGCCCAGGCTGGATTCAAACCCACCAGCTCTGGTGTATGTGGCTGGCGCCTTAGCTGCTTGAGCTATAGGTACGAGCCCTGTGCTAGTATGTTTAAGCCCAGACCATCTTCACCCTCCTAGAATCTGCCACTAATTCTTGAAAGTTGGTGGGGGGCAGGGGGGAACCACATGCTTTTCATCGTTCCTCAAAACTGCTAGCCTGTATCAGTCATTCTGTGACGCCAGGGCAGGAGCCAAAGACATCTGTACCGTGTTTCTCTCTCATTCACAGTTCTGTGGTCTCTGAAAGCAAAGCAGAGCAATGCAAAGACACAAAGGCCACCGGAAAAAATCAGAGGGAGGACAGGGGCCCAGAGGACAGACAACACCCTTTTTATACGGGAAACAGGAGGCAGAAAAGGGGCTCCATAGGCCTGGCTGGCTCCCTCCCCTGCATGAGGCACAGTCTGAGCAAAGTAAAAACATCTATTTGGATCCAATCTTCTTGGTCTCATTATTTTTGTCACTTCTCAGAATATGTGCAGGTGCCCTGAATGCAGCATTATAGGGAGGAGAGGTAGGCTCGCAAAGCCCAGCCTACAAGCCAGAGAGGGACAGTGCATAAACAAGGCCAGCTGAGCTTTGGCCACCACAGCTCCTATGAGGGGCTAGTGTATCATGAGACATCATTTCTGAGTCACCATCTGGGCCCAGCCTGGCACTAGGCCTGCAGAAGCCAATTAGAAGGACTTGCTGAGCATGGTGGCTCAGGCCTGTAATCCCAACACTCTGGGAGGCTGAGGAGGGAGGATTCCTTGAGCTCGATAGTTCAAGACCAGTCTGAAAAAGAATGAGACCCCCATCGCTACTAAAAATAGAAAAGCTGGGTGGTGCCTGTGACTCAGTGGGTAGGACACTGGCCCCATATACCAAGGCTGGTGGGTTCAAACCCGGCCTCGGCCAAACTGCAACAAAAAAATAGCCAGGCGTTGCAGCAGGTGCCTATAGTCCCAGCTACTCGGGAGGCTGAGGCAAGAGAATCGCCTAAGCCCTGGAGTTGGAGGTTAATGTGAGCTGTGTGACGCCACAGCACTCTACCAAGGGAGATAAAATGAGACTCTGTCTCTACACACACAAAAAAAATCAAAAACGCTAAAAATAGAAAAGCTAGCCAGGCATTGTAGTGGGCCTCTGTAGTCCCAGGTACTTGGGAGACTGAGGCAGGAGGAGAGCTTGGGCCCAGGCGTTTGAGGTTGCTGTGAGGTATGATGATGCCACAGCACTCTACCCAGGGCAGCAGAGTGAGACTCTGTCTCAAAACAAACAAAAAAAAGAAGTATGCAGTGCTGGCCCTGCAGGCCTTTACAGCACACATTTGCCCTTGCAGACCCCAAATGCCAGAGAACGCATCTGCTGACCTTTAGCTGATGACAGGGGCTGCTGCTGACATTTGCAGCGGCTCAGAGCAGTCCTGATGGGTCATCTTTGTGTGTGTGTGTGGGGGGGTGTGCTTCACAGGCACAGCAGGACAGGTGGGTGGCTCGCCACAGAGCAGGGACACTACCTGCATTGAGGGGAGCCAGCGACTGATGACACAGAATTTCCCTGCTGCTCTGGGTGGGCTTAGATAGGCTTTTCTCTGACTTCCTCTCCTAGGCCCTTGGGCAATTACCACCAAAGCAACAGAAACCAAGTGTCCTATTTTGCTCCAGTAGAAGGTGCGTAGTGGAGGAGTGTTGACCCCACACCCAGAGAGGCACTGCTGGGGGGCCCACATGGCCAGGAGTCTGCTATGCTACAGACAGCGTGGAAAGCTCACCTTTGCCTTCCTACTAGGATGCTTGTGGGAATTTAGCAAGAGAGAGAGTTGAACTTTGGCTACTGACGTGTTTGTAGGATAGTGTATGAGAGCAGAGGACTGAGACAAAACTTCCAACTTCAATATAATAGACATCTATTAAGCCCCTACTGCGTGCCACGGCTGTGCAGAATCTAAAGAACTATCAGGAACAGCCTTTCAAGCCCTCTGTGCGTGTGTGTGTGTGTGTGTGTGTGTGAGTGACAGGTACATAAACACAAGTCCAAAAAGCTGAATCATAATTGTATTAAAAAGAAAAAAAAGTTATGGATTAGAGACACAAGATCTGGGTTTCAGTCCTGGATTTACTTTATTTATTTATTTTTTTGAGACAGAGTCTCACTTTGTTGCCCTCGGTAGAGTGTCCTGGCGTCACAGCTCACAGTAACCTCCAACTCTCAGGCTTAAGTGATTCTCTTGCCTCAGCCTCCCAAATAGTTGAGTCTACAGGCGCCCATCACAACAGCTATTTTTTAGAGATAAAGTCTCACTCTGGCTCAGGCTGGTATCAAAATTACGAGCTCAGGCATCCACCTGTCTTGGTCTCCCAAAGTGCACTGTAGGCGTGAGCCACCGCACCCGGCACTCTGGATTTACTTTTTATTAGCTGCTTCCTTGAGTGTCCTTATCTCTTCATCAGTGATCATAGCTCTTTTCAATATCCCAGGGCTCAGGAAGGTTAAGACAGGTCTGCAAAACCTGTCACCAGAAGGAAAGTGTGATAGCAAGAATGAGCCTATTGGAAGCAACAGACTTTGGGTGACAGTGATCTGTCAATGCAGGTCCATCATTGGTAACAAAGATGCCCCCTGGTGCCAGAGGGCACTATATGGGGGGAGGCTGCAGGCTGCGCATATATGGGAGCAGAAGACATGGGGATTCCCTGGACTTCCTGCTCAATTTTGCCATAAACGGGAAACCAGTGTAATAAACAAAGTCAATTCAAAAGGAGGCCAAAGCCTGTGTGTGTGCACCCCTCCTGAACCTGTGCTGGCATCTCTATTTTTGCCTGGATTCATGGGAACCTGAGTCTCCTGGAGCTGCTGTGACGCAGCACCATGACGGGGTGGCTGAAAATGACAAAAATGTGTTCTCTGTCGCTTCCATGGGCTGGAGTTCAAAATCTAGGTGTCGGCCAGGTGTGGTGGCTCAGGACTGTGATCCCTGTGTTACCGGAATTTTCTCTTCAGTAGGTCCTTGGTCTCACAGATCAGTGGTAAGATAGGATTTTATTAGAAAGGAATGCAGAGGAAGTAAAACGCACCCGAGCTTCTGGCAGGGGAAAGACCAAGTGGGGAGTCTCTCCATGGACTTTTTATCTAGGGGTATTAGGTCTTGAGAATTGCACTTGACCAGGACTTGGCAGGTGGAAACATGTTTTCAACGTTAAAGAGCATTATGGACAAAGGAATGAATGCAGTCCCTCAGGGCAAAA
>NW_003852456.1:2864647-2865921 GCF_000181295.1 Otolemur garnettii
CAGGGTGAGGCATAATAGCAGATAAATACTAAAACTTCAGACCCAGCTGAGCACAGACTGAGTGATGGTGGGAAGGTGGGACTTTGCCCAACACTAGGACCTCCAATGTGGTGCGGCCACAAAAGAGACCAGGAAAAAGGCACTCAGCTGCTTTTTGCATGGGGGGCACAGGGCACCTCTCTTGTTTGATCTTTTTTTTTTCCTTTGTCACCCTTGGTAGAGTACTATGGCATCATAGCTCACAGCAACCACAAACTCTTGGGCTCAAGTGATTCTCTTCCCTCAGCTTCCCAAGTAGCTGGGACTATAGGTGCCTACCACAATGCAAGGTTATTTTTAGAAATGGGGTCCTGCTCTTGCTCAGACTGGTCTTGAACATGTGAGCTCAGGGTAATCCACCCACCTTGGCCTCCCAGAGTGCTAGAATTACAGGCATGTGCCACCACACCCAGACTCTTGTTTGGTCTTGAAATGCTAAAAGAACCACAGGAGGACGCCAGCCTTGGGAAGCCCCCTCATCCTCTCCAACGCCGAGAGGACTCTGGAGGGTCCCTGCCTCTGAGGCTGCTAACTCCAAGTGTGGGCACCTCACTTTCTGGCCCAGGGTGGGCATGTGGCCCTTTCTCCAACATTCCCCTCTTCCCACTGCCTCACTCAACCCATCTCCTCCCTCCACACACAGAGACAGCATGGAACCATTTTGCTGGGAGGCTCGCAGTGTTACAGGATAACAAAATGGGCGCATGGCGAGTTCTGAATTTTCTCGCTTAGGAGGTAATAGCTTTGTGGCTTTTATCATCAAATTCTGCTAAACTCTGCACAACCCTGTGCCCTCCTCCTTCGTCAGTGTAGAACGAAAGGGGCAGGATTTATGAGGGAGATTTAGTTTCAACCCTTCTCTGCAACTCGAGTTCTCTGCAACTCACTTTCCTTACTTCTCTAATCTCCCTGCCTAGTCAATGGGAGGATCAGATGACCTACCAGGGGTGCAAATACTACTGGCTATTTATTAATGAGCACCAAAAATGGGTGGGAGCAAGATGGCTTAAAAAACTTACTTACCTGTGAGTTGAGTATAAATACCCTCTTGGGATGTTCGGTCTGTTCCTCTGCAGGGCAACTACAACTCCAGTAAATGATTTCTCAGATTGTCAAGTGAATAAGGCCAGTTGGTGAATGGGTAATATGTGGAGAGAGGCCTTTTAAAGAATCATAAATAAGGCTCGGTGCCCATAGTTCAGTGGTTAGGGCGCCAGCCACATACCTGGCCTGGG
>NW_003852456.1:2866269-2867361 GCF_000181295.1 Otolemur garnettii
CTGTAGTCCCAGCTACTTGGGAGGCTGAGGCAGGAGACTCGCTTAAGCCCAGGAGTTGGAGGTTGCTGTGAGCTGTGATGCCACAGCACTGTACCCAGGGCGACAGCTTGAGGCTCTGTGTCCCCCCCCCCAAAAAAAAGAAAGAAAAGAAAAGAAAAAGAATCATAAATAAAATGATAAAATCAATTCATTTCATTTTATTGTTAATTGATTACCTATAATTATTATTATTGATGACCATTATTTCATTATCAAATAACATTTATAAAATACCAATTACTTTATTAATATACACATATTGATTATGCATTGCTTTATCATAGTAATAAATTAGTGCATAAATAAACAATGACGTGGGTTGAAGGAAGCTACAGCAAAAGATGGAAGAAAATCAGAGAAACAGGAAAAGGCTTCCAGAGAACCATAATAATATATATTCTGGCACTGAAAATGTGCACGCATTCTCTTCTACAATGTGTTCTCAGCACAGATGTTTCAAAACTTCAAACCATTGTACCTGAGTTTTTTTGTTTTTTAATGAGATAGTCTTCCTCTGTCCCCCTGGGTAGAGTGCTATATCATCACTGCTCACAGCAACCTCAAACTCCTGGGCTCAACAGATGCTCCTGCCTCAGCCTACCAAGCATCTGGGACTACAGGCACCTGCCACCAACCCCACCCAGCTAGTTTTTCTGTTTTTAGTAGAGACAGGGTTTCACGCTTGCTCAAGCTGCTTTCAAACTCCCAAGCTCAAGGGATCCTCTGAGCTTGGCCTCCCAGAGTGCTGGGATTACAGGCATGAGACACTTAACCCACAGGCTTGACTTTTTCTTTGGGTTTTCATTTTGAAGGCTCTCATGTCACATAAAACTTGCATTAAATAAATTTGTATGCTCTTCCCATTCTATGCTTGTCTGTTACAGAGGCCTCAGCCATGAGTCTAGCGTGGGTAAGAAGGTTATTGTTCCTCTGCTACCGTGACTAAATAAGGAGCTTCTCGTCCCGTTTCTTTTTCTTTTTAATTTCAGGATGTTACTGGAGGACACGTGTTTTGGTTACATAATTTGCTTTTGTACATTTTTTTTTTTTTTT
>NW_003852456.1:2867533-2871520 GCF_000181295.1 Otolemur garnettii
TTTTTTTTTTTTTTTGGTTGCAGCCATCATTGTTGTTTTGGCGGGCCCAGGCTGGATTCGAACCCGCCACCTTAGGTGTATGTGGCTGGTGCCTTAGCCACTTGAGCCACAGGTGCCGAGCCGCTTTTGTACATTTAAAGCAAAACTTGTTAAACGTGCCCTTCACTCAGAGTGTGTGCATTGTACCCGCTAGGTGTGAATTGACCTAACCCCTTCTCCCGCCTTCCACCTACTTGATTTCTGCTGGGTTTTGCTTCCATATATGCACATGGGTGCTGATCAACTAGTTCCAATTTAGTATTGAGTACGGTGGTGTTTGTTTTTCCATTCTTGTGATACATCACTCAGAAGAATGGTCTCCAGGTCCATCCAGGTTGTTACAAAGATACTAGCTAACCATTTTTTTTCTAATGGCTGCATATACCCCATGGTATATATATACCACATTCTGTCAATCAACTCATGAGTTGATGGGCACTTGGGTTGTTTCCACATCTTTGCAACTGTGAATTAAGCTGCTGTAAACATTGAAGTGCACATGTCTTTTGAATAAAATGTCTTTTTTACCTTTAGGTAAATAGTCAGTAGCAGGATTGCTAGGTCAAATTCATCCAGAGTTTCTTTCTTTCTTTTTTTTATTTTTCCAAATTATTTTATCTTTAATAACCTGGCAGAAATTTCAAATGTGGGGGGAAAAAAAAGAGTCAAACTTGTTCCCTTTCTAGGAGATGCCACCGTGACTACCGCACACAAGCATGATCATAGACCATGAAGGCTGCGGACTCCAAAGAGCACAGCTGGAAAAATGACTTCATGACAGACAGCAGAATTTGGTTATGGAGTCTCCGAGGGGTAGCAGGAGGCAGAAGAAACATGAAATTTAAGGGACCTTTAGAGGACAGGCCACGGTTGCTGGGTCATGAGCACCTTGAATCGTTTCTTGATGGTGATTCAATGTCAAGTATTTGTCATCCAGGGAGAACTGAGCCGGGTGGACTGAACAGGTCTGTTGTCCCATAGGGTCAAATTTCCTCAGTGTATTGATCCAGTCTTCTTGCTCATTGAGGTAATACTGGAGAAACATGACCACACTTAAATCCAAAGTTCCAATTCTGTCTGCAGCTCCGTCCGTTTGACTGCCTCTCGTGTTCCTCATCCAGAGTTTCTGATTCTAAATCCAGGAATCTTTCTATAACATCAAACTCAATGGTAAATGAGGAAAGTCTGTATGAAAGAATGATCACTGTAGTTTTTGATGCATCCAGAAAACTCTCCTCCACTTTCCTAAACAGCACTGCTTGGAGCTGGGTCAGCCCAAGGCCTTATAAGTACAACTTGTCTGCAGTCCACTGGCATCAGTCCCATCCTGGCAGTCACCCTCTCTGTCCCCACCCTCTGGCCTTTCAAAAAAAAGGGATTTGCCCTCCTAAGGAAACATTTACTTTGCCACTGACAAAGAGCAAAGGCACTCTCTGAAAACGTTGTTAGCTGTCCCTTAACACCTCCGTGAAATCATTTCACACATGACTGCTCCATGTGACAGTAAGTTCGTGTTGGCTTGTTTTCACAGAGTGGTTAAAAAGCTCAGGTCAAGGTGAAAATTAAAAAAGAAATTTTAAATCCATGGTAGCTCTCTCTGCATGACTTTTTGTGGGAGTAGTGTGTTGTAGTCAGGCCTGTGCACTGTCTGCAGTACACACTTACCCATGACACATACATGGACACACTCATGTTGTAGTTATGAGTGTGAAGCAGAAAAACAGAAGCTTTAAGGCTGGGTGCCTTGGCTCACACAAGTAATCCCTGGGAGGTCGAGGAAGGTGGATCCCTTGAGCTCAGGAGTTTGAGACCAGCCTGAGCAAGAGTAAGACCCTATCTAGAAAAACTAGGCTCAACCACATACACCAGAGCTGGTGGGTTCAAACCTGGTCCGAGCCTGCCAAACAACAATGACAGCTGCAACAAAAAATAGCTGGGTATGGTGGCAGGGACCTGTAGTCCCAGCTACTTGGGAGGCTGGGGCAAGAGAATCGCTTAAGGGGTGGCACCTGTGGTTCAAGGAGTAGGGCACTGGTCCTATATACTGGAGGTGGCAGGTTCAAACCCGGCCTCAGCCAAAAACTGCAAAAAAAAAAAAAGAGAGAGAGAGAGAGAAAGAATCCCTTAAGCCCAAGAGTTTGAGGTTGCTGTGAGCTGTGACACAATGGCACTCTACCAAGGGCAACATAGTGAGACTGTCTCAAAAAAAAAAAAATTGAAAAACTAGTCAGGGATGGTGGTGGGCCAGTGGTCTCAGCTACTAGAGCAGCAGTTCTCAACCTCCGACCCCTTTAGGGATTGAACGAACCTTTCACAGGGATCGCCTAAGACCATCCTACATATCAGATATTTACATTACAATTCATAACAGTAGCAAAATTACAGTTATGAAGTAGCAACAAAAATAATTTTATGGTTGGGGGTCGCCACAACATGAGGAACTGTATTAAAGGGTTGCGGCACAAAGAAGGTTGAGAACCACTGGCTGAGGTGGGAGGATCACTTGAGCTTAAGAGTTTGAGGTTGCTGTGAGCTATGATGACACCCCAACACTCTACTAAGGGTGACGGCGTGAGACTCTGTCTCTAAAACAAATAAATAAGTGAATGAAAATTAAAAAAAAATGCTTCCTAAAGTTGCAAGGAGTCCCCTTTCACCTCATTCCCTAGCTCAGTGCCATAGAGTTGGGGTTATAAGTCCTTCTGATATGACAGCCGAGGAGTCTTTTTGTTGTTGTTGCAGTTTTTGGCTGGGGTCAGATTTGAACCCACCACCTTCGGTATAGGAGTCCCGTGCCCTACTCCTTTGAGCCACAGGCACCGTCCTGAGGAGTCTTATTATTCATGGTAAAGAGCCAATATATAGAAATACAATGACTGGGTCCGTCTGCTATAAAAAAGACCTTTGATAACAGGTCCATGCTTTCTCCATGTTCTTCCAGCTTCAAGGCTTCTGAAAAACCTTCTTAGAGGAAGAGATGCCCACACTGTGCCTGGCCCATGTGGACACATACAGAACTAGGTGGCAGCTACAGGCTTCTCTCCTCTCCCAGGACATCATTATTAGCTGGTATGTTATAATGAAGGGAAGTCTCAGGCTGAATTCAGCCATAAAATAAACATTTAGAAGCCAGCAGTCACCAAAAAGTTGTACAACCAGTTCTGTAAATTGAATGAAGTGCTGGTTCTCTGCTCCGTGGTTACTTTAAAGCAGACAAATGCTTTAAAGCAGATGCGACAATATTCTAATAGCATATTTATTATTTTTAAATTTTTATTTATGGTTGAATCAGAGTCTCATTCTATCACCCACACAAGAGTGCCAAGGTCTCATACTCAAACTCTTGGGCTCAAGCCATCCTCCTACCTCACCCTCCCCAGTAGCTGGGACTACAGGCACCTGCCACCATGCCCAGCTAGTTTTTCTATTTTTAGGAGAGATGGGGTCTCCATCTTGCTCAACTGGTCTCAAACTCCTGAGATCAAGGGATCTTCCTGCCTCAGCCTCCAGAATGTTGGGATTACAGTTGTGAGCCACTGTGCCTGGCCCTAAAAGCTCAATTTAGCTAGTTACAGTCAAGTGCAAGAAGACCCTCTGCTCTCATTCGCTGTGGATACAGGACCTGCTTCAAATCCTAATAAACCAGAGACAACATTTGGCAGGGCATATGACAATGAAGTTCGAGGACTTGTCCTAGAAAAAGTGCTACATGCTTGACTCTGAATATCACTGCCGTCACCTTTCCAGTGCTCCCCTCAGCTATCTGGTGACCACGGAGGTTGGCCTCTGGAGCTCACATGGCCCTTCTGGCACATTCCTAAGCCAGGATAAGTCACAAGTCCATCCTAAATGCCAAGGAGTGAGGAAAGAGACTATACCCCTGGGTCGGAGGAATGGCCAAGCCACTTTGCAAAGTGTGCACACCAAAGAGAGAGGGGTATGTAGCCA
>NW_003852456.1:2871693-2874282 GCF_000181295.1 Otolemur garnettii
ATTCAGAGCAATCAAACAAAAGGGGCCCAGCTGCCCTGAGCTGGCGTGAGAAGGAAGTTCCCTGTGCTTACCTATACAAAGAAAGCAGTCAGAAGTAATCTGAGACTAGCCAGTCTGTTCCGTGTGCTCTCCCGTTTCCTTGTTCCTGCTCTAACTACCTTACAAAAATCCCAACATCCTGCCACCCCCAGTGCAGCTCCTGTCTGCTTTGCAGACTGGATGCTGCCTGGTTTATGAATCGCTAAGAAAACTCAATTAGATATTTTAGACTTAATTTGTTAACATATTGTTCTTTAACACCACTAAACAATGTACTAGTGTCATTAAAAGTATAGTCATGTGTGCATAATGATGTTTCAGGCACTGACAGGCCATCTTTCTATATATATATTCACATTTTTCTTGTTGTTGTTTGTGGGTTTTTGTTTGTTTGTTTGTTTGTTTTTGAGACAGAGCCTCAAGCTATCCCCCTGGGTAGAGTGTTGTGGCATCACAGCTCACAGCAACCTCCAACTCCTGGGCTCAAGCGATTCTCCTGCCTCAGCCTCCCAAGTAGCTGGGACCACAGGCGTCTGCCGCAACGCCCAGCTATTTTTTGGTTGCAACCATCATTGTTGTTTGGCGGCCCGGGCTGGATTTGAACCTGCCAGCTCAGGTGTATGTGCCACCTTAGTCGCTTGAGCCACAAGTGCTGAGCCTGTTTGTATTTTTTGAGACAGAATCTCACTCTGTCGCCCTGGGTAGAGTGTGGTAGCATCATCATAGCTCACGGCAACCTCAAACTCACGGGCTCAAGTGATCCTCCTGCCCCAGCTTCCCAGCTTCCCAGAATGGTGGAACTACAGGCATGAGCCATCATGCCCACTTAGAATAATGGTTGCATTAACGTCTTTGCCTTGTTGCAGGCTACAGAGTATATGACAAGGAACTGAATTTTCTTGTCAAACTTTGGGGGTAAAGTCTTGCTCTTCCCTCCCTGCAGTAAGCTCTCAAGTGCAAATGGAGAAGGAGTTAAACAAATTGCAATTCTAATATGATTTGTCCTAAATTTTAATTTTTGGTCTATATGTGTGTGCTGGTCACTGTCCAGTCAGCAAAACAGAAGCTGATTTAGGAATTTTCATTACAGGAATATTCACCTAGGAAATTGTCTACACACGTACCGGAGGACTGGCAGAGAGATGAGTACCTTGCAGGAAAATACTTGAAGGATTGTAGTGTCACCCAGAATCCAAGATTGCTTTGTGCCAAAGCTCCAGTGAGACCTGCTGGTCCGCTGCTATTGTTGGAAATCTTTCAGGAGGCCAGAAGGCTAAACTCCCACAGCCTAGGAGTGCTGTGCTCCGGGGTGCCTCTGGCCTCTGCTGCTATTGCAATTCTGAAACCTGAGCAGGAACTCACAGTCCGCTATGGCCACTGCTGCAGCTGTTGCCATGACCACTTCCACTGCTGAAGACTTCAGCAGAAGTAGAAATAAAATGGGCTTCCTTCCACCTTCCTCCCAGCTCCCACCAGCATCTCCTACCGACTGAGCCTAACTGGAAACCGGCCAAATGTGCAGTCTGGGAAATGTAGTTTGCAGGCTTCCAGCCCCCTACAGAGAAAGGAGGGAGCCAACAGACAAATAGCCAGCACAGATGTGTCTCATAGAACCGCTGCTCATGTTAATCTCCAGATGTTTCCCATTTGGGCCTATTTGAAGCACAGTGAACATATGTTGAATGTTTCAAAACTTCTAATAGAATCCTATCACACCATGTTTAACCATCTAACAATCAAGCCCCTCTTCCTTCTGGCCACTTCCTCTCCTTGGGTTTGGCACAGGATGTGTAAATTCTAGGAAAAACTTGCACTCACCCTCCACTTTGCAAAATACCAGTGGAATCTTTCTAGTCTCCTGGTTCTTATCCACTTGAAAGTGCTTCATTAAATACTTGACGTGCCATATATATTATCTTGGCATCTTATGCAAAGATAGTGTTTCCCCTTAAGTGGTTTCAAAAGATGTTCCTGTTTTTTTCTTCAAAACAGTCCATTTTCTGGCCATACCTATAATCCCAGCACTCTGGGAGGCCGAAGCATGTGGATCCCTTGAGCTCAGGAGTTCAAGACCAGACTGAACAACAGGGAGACCCTGTCTCTACTAAATATAAAAAAAACTAGCTGAGTGTGGTGGCGGGCCCCTATAGTCACAGCTACTCCAGAGGCTGAAACAGGAGGATCACTTTAGAGCAAAAGTCTTAGGTTGCTGTGAGCTATGATGCTATAGCATTCTACACAGGGTGACAGAGTGAGACTCTGTCTCAAAAAAGAAAAAAAATTGTCCATTTTTCAAGATCGATCATATGTTAGGCTACAAAACATGTCCCAACAAATGTAGAAAAACTGAAATAATACTGTGTATTTACTCAGACCACAGTGGAATAAAACTGAAATCAATTCCAAGAGGAACTGCTCTCAAAATTATACAAATACATGGAAATTAAACAAGAAGCTAACTGCTGAACAATCCTTGCTCCAATGATGAAATCAAGAAAAGTAGACCTGGCTTGGCTGTAGCTCAGGGGCTAGGGTGCCAGCCATATACAC
>NW_003852456.1:2875211-2879920 GCF_000181295.1 Otolemur garnettii
GTCACAGCTCACAGCAACCTCAAACTCTTGGGCTCAAGTGATTCTCTTGCCTCAGCCTCCCAAGTAGCTGGGACCATAGGTGCCCACCATAATGCCCAGCTGTTTTGTGATTGAAGTTGTCGTTGTTTAGCAGACCTGGGCCGGGCTTGAATCTGCCAACTTTGGTGTATGTGACTGGTGCCCTACTCACTGAGTTATGGGCACTGAGCCTGAACTCTTGAGCTCAAGTGATCTACCTTCCTGGGCCTCCCAGAGTGCTAGTATTACTGGTGCAAGTCAGGGCCTGGCCATACATTAAAAATATTTAAAAAGCCAAGGGCATCAAACAAAATCAAAGATGTACACTAAAAATATATTACCGTTTTCTAAAATATCTTTCTTTTAAAATTTAGTGTCACAGACCAAATTTCCTATCTACAGCTTATAGTCATAGCCTCTACCCCTCCCCCCAGTATATCCTGCCAATTCCTCTGAAAAAGAAAAGTGGCCAAAAAGGAAACTGTGTCCTATTGGAAAATTTCCAGCTAAAAAAATCCCTTCTATCTGAACTCTTTGTCCTCCTAACCTAATTCTGTGAAAGAGCTTAGAGGTCAGAGCATTGCACATGGTAAGTCAAACACAGCTCAGAAGTGGGGGTGGGTAGCGAGAGGGTGGGAGACAGAATACCTAAGGTCACAAAATAAGCTCTTCTAGCCCAGTTTTCTATTCTAGGTCAACATCACCTGTAGATATTCATTTCATTTCATGAAAAACCATTACTGGGAAGCAGCTGACACCAAGGGATTTCTTCTCAGTGATGAATTAGGGGCTGGTTTTGGTATTTGATGTCTACGACATTTTCAGCTAGTGACCAGAAAAACAATGATGGTGCTGGTGTAATTTCTCCATCTCTGAACTGGTAACATATGGGTCACTCAACAAGATTTTTTTTTTTTTTTTGAGACAGTTTTACTCTGTACCCTGGGTAAAGCGCTGTGGCATCATAGCTCACAGCAACCTTGCTGTCTCAGCCTCCCAAGTAGCTGGGACTATAGGTGCCCACCACCACACTCGGAGAGTTTTTCAATTTTTAGTAGAGATGGGGTTCTCACTCTTGCTCAGGCTGGTCTCGAACTCCTGAGCTCAGGTGATCCTCCTGGCTTGGCCTCCTAGAGTGCTGAGATTACAAGTGTGAGCCACTGTGACTGGGCCCACTCAACAAGATTTTGAAATACATCCCTAGTAGACAATGTCTTAGGAGATTTTAAAGACAGATCCCTTTGCAACTCCCAGCAAACTCCACAGGCATTTTCAAAATGTTGCTTCTCCATGTTCAGCTCCTCTTTCATCTTTGGAAGCCAGTGTTTGCTGTAGAAATGACCTTCTCCCATGCGCTGGGGTCCAAACAGAATTGGATGGCTGGCCAGTGCACGCCCTTCTGGCTCCGGGCCCAAGAGCCTGTGCTACTTCCCAGTGGTGTCAGATTTCTGTCAATTCAAGATCACACCCAGAAACCTGAGGAAATATCTCTTGTGGAGTGCAGTGACACCAACTCCCCCCTCGTCTGATGTTTGGATTGGCTTCAACATATAGCACCGTTCTTCAACCTTTTTTATCTCACAGCACACTTGAACCTATAGTTGAACTTCCGCAGCACACTTAGACTATGTTGATAAAAAAAAAAGATTAAAATAAAAAGAATATACTTAATGTGCTTCAAACTTCTTTCAGAAATAATTTAATTAATGATCTTTAAAAATTTTCCCGGCACACCTAAGATCCTCTCACAGAACACCAGACACTTGCACAAGGCTGTTTAGTGCAGCTCAATTTACAATAGCTGAGAGGTGGAGACAACCTAAGTGCCTATCAACCCATGAGTGGATTAATGAACTGTGGTTTATGTACACCATAGAACCCCATTCGGTCTTAAAGAAAGACAGAGACAATCTTTTATATGAACCTGAATGGAGCTGAAGCACATTCTTCCTAGTAAAGTATCACAAGAATGGAGAAGCAAGTATCCAATGTACTCAATACTAATATGAAGCCTGTAGATGACCTAATACACTCCCATACAAGAGAAAAACCTGATTCAAGCTGGGGGTGGGGGAGAAGGAGAGAAAGGGAGGGAGGGAGGGGAGGGGAGAGGGAAAGGGAGAGGGGGAGAGGGGGAAGGGAAGGAGGGAGAGCATAGGAGGGAGGGGGATGTGTGGGCTCCCACTTAATGGTCTCAATGTAAGGGTACATGGCACACCTGGGTGAAGGGCACAACTACAACAGGGACTTTACCTAAATTAGGCAAACATTGTACCTAATCATTTGTACCCTCATATTAATCAGAAATAAAAAAGGAATAATTGCAAAAATAAATAAATAAAAATAAAATTCACATGTAAGCTTTTGCCCAACATTTTAATCTTAATAATCTGAAGTCCATAGTGTCCCACACTGCGCTTTGCCTCATGTAACTAAGGGTTGCAAAGGAGACGTGTCCTTGCACCTCCTCCAGTTCCACTTGTCCTCCTGGACGCTAATGGCAGGTGGAAGAGCTTGCCTTGTGTCAGGGGAACTTTCACCAAAGTCTCTGCTCTTCTGCTAAATTAACAAAGCAAAGGCCTCCTCTTCTGGGGCCTGCCTTCCCCGACAGAGGTACCAGGGCACGGTCTGTCCCACTGAGAATCCAGAGCAGGCAGGAGGGCAGTTTAGTGTCCTTCCACTGAGAGAAAGTGCATTTTAATGCCTTGACGTGGATGAGCCGCCCTTCAGCAAAAAATTGGTTTCTCCCTGTGATGTGCACATTTATTTTCATTTTTTAGGTCACTTCCTGGTAGTGGCCAGGACTTGTACTGATGACAGAGACACTTCTTATATTTCTCCTGCTGGCCTTGATGCATCCTGAAAGCCTTTTCCCTGATGACAAGGTGAGACCCAGAGGTCGGGGAGGCCAGTGGCAGAGTCTTCTGGCACCCAGGACTGGGCCATCTCCACTTTAATCCCTGGTCATCTGAGTCTACCAAGCAACCTCTGTGTGTAGTCCTATGTTTTGGTCAACTGCTTTCCTGAGCATAGACTGCAAATAATCACAGCATACAAATAAAATGAAATCAGACACCAGCTGGCACAGTGGCTCATGTCTGTAATTCCAGCATTCTGGAAGGGTGAGGCAGGTGGATCCGTTGATCTCAGGAGTTTAAGACCAGTCTGAGCAAAAGCAAGACCTCATCTCTACCAAAAATGGAAAAACTAGCTGCATGTGGTGCTAGGCTTCTGTAGTCCCAGGTGCTGGGGAGGCTAAGGCAGGAGGATTGCTTGAGCCCAAGAGTTTGAGGTTGCTATGAGCTATGATGATGCCATGGCATTCTACCCAGGGTGACAGAGTGAGACTCTGTCTCACAGACAAACAAACAAAAACAAGAAATCAGACACTAGATAAGAAATGCTCCGAAATGAGACACTAGAAAAGGAACGCTTCCAAAGTTGATCACTCAGCACCTGTTCCTACGCTCGATCACTTCCCAGGCCTTGGCTAATGTGAATTGTGGACTTAGTTGCTGCTTGAAATTCCTTCTATTCTGCTTTCACAGGGTCCTCCCTTCCTCAGTGTTCAGAGTTGCATAGATGGCCAGACAATCCTTCTTTTTGGCAGCATTTTTTTTTTTTAGACAGAGTCTTATTCTGCCACTCTGGGTGGAGTGCAGTAGCGTCATCACCACTCACAGTAATCTCAAACTCCTGGGCTCAAGTGATCCTCTTGCTTCAGCTGCTGAGTAGCTGGGACTATAGGTGCCTGCCACCACACCCAGCTATTTTTTTCTATTACTTTAGTAGAGATAGGGCCTTACTCTTGCTCAGTCTGTCTTGAACTCCTGAGCTCAAACAATCCACCTGCCTCATCCTCCCAGAATGCTGGTATTACAGGAGTGAGCCACTGTGCCTGGACTGGCCTCTATTTCTAAAAAATATGTAAGTCCTTCCTGTTGCCTCCAGCCCCACTGTACTGTGTCGTGTCAGCTTCCAAGCTTGTTTCTGGAGCACTGTCCTTGAACACAGGACACACAGAAAAACACTGCCTGGTATGGCTGCTGGTGTAAAGGGATAATCAGAGTCCAGGGGATTAGGGAGGCTGTGGTGTTAACTGAAGGTCAGGGTCCACTGTGCCTCATGCCACTCCTTTGGCACACAAAGGCCACCCCAGCTTGCAATCTGATACCTTGGAAACAGGTTGGGCATGATGCCACAGGACCTGCTGGACCAGGTGCTAGCAGATATCCCCACCTGCAGGCCTGCTTAACAGAGCAGGGCTGAATGTAACGCCCAGAGAAAGTCGCTGCCACGATTCTTCATAGCTCTCACCTTTAACAAGGCCCCATGTCAACCACACTTACCAGCTCCTCTTATGAAAGCCTCCCTAAGGACTCACCATCACCCTTGATGAGACTCTTCCACGTGAACTTCAATCCAGCTCACTCACACACTCTCCTGGTCAGCATTTAGTATAAGCCACTGTATGTACCTCAGGTCTCATCGTTATTTGTTCAATGAGCAAGTGACAGAGTTGTGTGCACGTCCCAGTCCCAGATCCCTCCCTGCATGTCTTGTGGTTGCCACAGAGCAAGGGGCAGCATGTATTCCTGTACAGCCCCTCCTCAGCTCTGCCTCTCGGGAGAGCTGATGGTACAGCCTCAGCTCATCACCACTCTCAGCAATCTCAGACTCCTGGGCTCAAG
>NW_003852456.1:2882420-2888086 GCF_000181295.1 Otolemur garnettii
GAATCAACAGCACTGAATGAGCACTGGGCTGTGGGGGTGAGGAAGAGAGGCTACAAAATGGGTCTGAGTTCATCGCACAGTCAGATAGAGGAGGCCTCTGAGGGCCCATCTGCCCCACAGCTGTTACCTAGATGAGGCCTGTTGGCTCATAGCACCCTACTACAGTGTTTTTCAATCTTTTTTATTTCACAGCACACTTGAACCTATAGTTAAACTTCTGTGGCACTTAAATTATGTTGATAACAAAAAGTAAGAGAAAGAATATACTTACTGTGCTTTGAGTTTCTCTCAAAAATAATTTAATGAATGATCTTTAACAATTTTTTGGCACACCTAAGATCCCCTATGGCACCCCAGTGTGCTGCGGCACCCCAGTTGAAAGTCACTGCCCTATTGTGCGCAGAGGGCTTTGAGTCATTTGAAGGATGTTGGCTGACAGAGCAGAGAAAGTACACATCCTCTGGACCCTGTCCCAGGTCTTTATTTCCTCCATGACCACCAATCCCACCAAGACACAGGAGGCTGCTTTGAAGGGGAAATGACAGGGGTGAGGTGGCTTGAAGGTGGGGGTGCCGTTGCCTCGTAGAGAGGGGCTCTGCAGCTCCAGCAGGTAGGCCAGGGCCAGACATACCGACCACAGACACCCACGTGTGACAGTGCTGCTGCATTCCTCCCTCCACCTAGAAGATGACCCTGCAGTCTCATTTATTTTGAAGGCTCCACCCAGGCCCACCACCTTGGCAAGTGGGCTACCTGCTCACACCCTCCAGTGAACACACAGTCCTCATTGCTTCTACCAAATCACAGTCTGCTCTGAGTCAACTTCTCCCGGCAGATCAATATTAGGAAGTCATTTGTAAAATGTTCAAGATGACCAGATAACAGGCTCTTAGACACATGAGTAACACACACAACCAAAGAAAATAGCTCTTTCTCCTCTTCCTCATTCCCTTCCTCCTGCTTCTTTCTTCTCTCTTTCTTCTTTCCTTTCTGATAGGCAGTCAGCCGAGGCAGGAGGATCCCTTGAGCTCAGGGGTTTGAGACCAGCTTGAGCAAGAGTGAGACGACATCTATACTAAAAATAGAAAAACTGGCTCGGCACCTGTGGCTCAAGTGGCTAAGGCGCCAGCCACGTACACCCAAGGTGGCAGGTTCGAATCCAGCCTGGGCCCGCCAAACAATAATGACAGCTGCAACCAAAAAATAGCCGAGCGTTGTGGCAGGCGCCTGTGGTCCCAGCTACTTGGGAGGCAGAGGCAGGAGACTAGCTTGAGCCCAGGAGTTGGAGGTTGCTGTGAGCTGAGATGCCACAGCACTCTACCCAGGGGGACAACTTGAGGCTCCTGTCTCAAAAAATAAAAAAAATAAAAATATAAAAACTAGCTGGGCATGGTGGTGGGCGCCTGTAGTCCCAGCTACTCAGGAGGCTGAGGCGGGAGGATTGGTTAAGCCTAAGAGTTTGAGGTTTCATTGAACTATGATGCCCTGGGAAGTACTCTACCCAGGGCAACACAGTGAGACTCTGTCTCAAAAAATACATAAATAAATATAAATAAATAAATTTTGAATAAGGTCATGGGAGAACCAAAGCATAGGGAGTGATCACAGCAACATGCATACAGATGTAAGGGTGGTGTAATGAGAACCTAAAAGACAGAAAGAAAGTGCATTTATGCCTCAATACACAAGAAGGGCAAAGGAGTGCTTACCTTATTTAAGTGGCCCCTAGCACTCTAGGAGGCCAAGGCAGGAGGATCCCTTGGGCCTGAATTTGACCAGCTTGAGAAACATAGTGATACTATATCTCCTCAAAAAAAATTTTTTAATTAGCTAGTTACCCTTGCTATCTAAATTCTAGGTTACATGAGCACACATAAGACACTTGGGGTTTTGTTTGTTTTTGAGACAGAGTCTCACTTTGTCACCTGTGGTAAAGTGCTGTGATGTCATAGCTCACAGCAACCTCAAACCCTTGGGCTCAAGTGATTCTCTTGCCTCAGCCTCCTGGGTAGCTGGGACTACAGGCATCTGTCATAATGCCTGGCTATTTTTAGAGACTGGGTCTCGCTCTAGCTCAGGCTGGTCTGGGACTCATGAGCTCAGGCGATTCTCCTGCCTCAGCCTCCCAGAGTCCTAGGATTACAGGTATGAGCCATCACATCAGATCTTAAGACATTTATTTTAAGCCACTAAATTTTGAGGTGACTTCTTATGCAGCAAAAGTAAATGGGGCACCAGGTATGAGCAGTATACATACTTACACTGAATTTTTCTTTTTTTTTGAGACAGAGTCTCACTCTGTCACACTGAGTAGAGTGCTGTGGCATAACTCATGTAACCTCAAAGTCCTGGGCTCAGGCAATCCTTCTGCCTCAGCCTTTCAAGTAGCTGGGACTATCAGTACCCACCACCACATCTGGCTACTTTTTCTATTTTTAGTAGAGATGGGGTCTTGTTCTTGCTTAGGCTGGTCTGAAACTCCTCAGCAATCCACCTGCCTAGGCCTCCCAGAGTGCTGGGATTACAGGCATGAGCCACCACGCCCAGCCTCCACTGAATTTCCTGTCTGGGAAGTTTTCCTGAGTCAAGGATCTGAGGACAGCCCTTACGTTAACAGAAATTGCCTTCTAAGGCAATGAGAGGACAATTAGGGGCTTCTCTAGAGTCTCAGATACAGTGACAAATGAGAAGAATTGCGATAAGGATCAATGCTGTGAGCGTTGTTTTATTTCAAGCAAGAGAAAAACACTTTCTGAGAGTAGCAGAATTCGGTGCTTGGGGACCACTGCCTCCACTCCACATCTGCCCTCCAGGCTGAGCTGACCCAGGCGAGGGGGGAACTCAGCTGGCCAAGGCAGGACAGTCCCCTGCAAGAGGAAGACAGCAAAGAGGCTTATAGGCAGGCAGGATTTCCAGGCAGTCCTATGCAAAGGCCTTCTGTGGCTTCTTACATAAGTCTTTTTAATGCTATCTGTAGATCTCTCTCTCTCTCTCTCACACACACACACACACACACAGGGCCCAGCTGACAGTGGACAGGGCTTCCTGGTGACTGGGCAAAAAGGTATTGTTGCTGGGAAGAGAAGGGAAGTGGATGTTTCCGGTGAGTTCTGCCTTATGTGGCTAAAATGTGAGGAGTTGGCAAACGTCCCACTCCGGGAAGTCTAGGGGCCAGGCTGACAAGGGGAAGGAGAGTAACCCCCACCCAGGTTCCTGAAGTGAGACTGGGCTGCGCTTACCCACGGACCCCTCTTCACTGGGGAGGGGCTGAAATGAAAAACAAACCTATTGACTCTGCCCTGTCACCCGGCTTGTTAGGTGGTTTGAAGATGGTGTTTCAGACATGGAGGAATCCAAGTGATTAGCATTTTGTATTCTTTGTTCAGAACATCGAAGCTATTTTGCACAAACTAGTATGGAAATAGAAAGTCCTTAGGGATTCTGTCCCAATTAAATTAATTTATCAATAAATAATTACGGAGCAGGTAACTCCTGTTTATTTGAATAAAGGCATTCTAAGAAAGAACCTTCAGTGAATGTTTCCTTTCTTTTTTTTTCTTTCAGACAGTTTCACTCTGTCACCTGGGGCTAGAGAGAGTGCTGTAACATCACAGCTTACAGCAACCTCAAACTCCTAGCCTGAGGCAATCCTCCCTCCTCAGCCTCCTGAATACCTACACTGACTACAGGCACCTGGCTGGCACACCAGCCACACCACCTGGCTTGTTTTTCTACTACTTTTAGAAGAAATGGGCTCTTGCTCTTGCTCAGGTGAGAGTTTAAGCAATCCACCCAACTGGGCCTCCCAGGGTGCTGGGATGACAAATGCCATGACGCCCAGCTGGGATGTTTCTTTCTGTCCTGGCTGGGGTTTATCTTGCTGATAAATCTACTCACCCTTCAAGGCTCCAGATGTATACTTTAAATACTTGGCTCGTCGCCCGTAGCTCAGTGGCTAAGGCGCCAGCCACATACACCAGGGCTGGCGGTTTCGAACCCAGCCCAGGCCTGCTAAACAACAATGACAACTACAACAACAACAACAACAAAAGAGCCAGGTGTTGTGGTGGGCACCTGTAGTCCCAGCCACTTGGAAGGCTGAGGTAAGAGAATCAATCATTTAAGCCCAAGAGTTTGAGGTTGCTGTGAGCTATGACGCTACAGCACTCTTAACAAGGGTGACAAAGTGAGACTCTGTCTCAAAAATAAATAAATAAATAAATAAATAAATAAATACTTGGCCTTCTTGTCCATGTCCTAAAAGGTGTGAACAGGTGCTGATGTGGACTTAAGGTACCTTGCTCTGTCTCAGTGTGATCACCCACCAGACACCTTGTCTGGTCACTATAAGTTAGATCAAATCTGCAGCATCCTGGGTAGACATCCCAGGAAAATTTGGTCACAAGTCATGTTGTATTGCCAGGCAAGGTGGCTCATGCCTGTAATCCCAGCACTCTGGAAGCCAAGGTGGATAGACCCCTTGAGTTTAGGAGTTTGAGACCAGCCTGAAGAAGAGCAAGACCCTGTCTCTACTCAAAATAGAAAAACTAATTGGGTGTGGTGGCAGGTGCCTGTAGTCCCAGCTGCTCGGAAGGCTGTGGCAGGAGGACTGGTTGACCCCAAGAGTTTGAGGTTGCTATGAGTATGATGCTACTCTGCCCAGGGCAACAGAGTGAGATGGTGTCTTTAGAAATAAAATAACAAATTATCTCGTATTAAGGTAATAAACCTGCAATCACACATACACCCTCAAACCTCAGTGGGAAAGCACAGTTGGAATTCATTTTCCACTCATGCAGTTCCCAGCTGGCACAAAAAAGGAAAAGGGGGGGACCTACATGATCCTAGAGAGCCCCCAGTTGAGCACCCCTCCCATCAGCATGTCTCCCAGAGCTGCCCAAGGCCCTGCCATCCCACCCACAGACGGGATCTTGAGAGCAAAGGCCTGGAGGGAGGTTTCTATGGGCCAGACCCGGACGTGGTGCATCACTTCCACCCACCTTCCGATAGCCAGAACTAGGTCACATGGCCCAAATTAGATGCAAGTGTTTCTGGAACATGTTATTCCTGGCTGAACAGCCGCCTCCTAGCAACATAGAAGAGGAACAAAGTTTGCTGGTGAACAACCAACACTTTGGATGTATGTTTCCACTATGCTCCGTCCCCAAGCCTGTGGAGACCACCACAGACGATTCAATCTGCCCGGCCCAGCAGATCCACGAGACCTCGCTTTGCCATCGTGGTCTGTAGGACACTGGTCTTCAGCAGTACTGCGGGGCTGGGAGATGGTCCTTTCGGCAGGGACGTGGCAGAGACAGATGAGGCTATGATGACCCAACTCACGCTGGTAGCACAGGAGTGTCACAATCCTTCCTACTTCCAGTGCTCATTCACCTGAGGAGTCTTATTAATGTGGGAGGACCTCCCAAACAAGAAACATGTTCCTGTGGGCCTCAGCAATGGACACATGAGCATGGGCAGTGCTCCCCGGGGAACTTTGGGAAACTAGCACCAGGTATCAAGATGTGCTGTGTGGGCTCGGCACCTATAGCTCAACCAGCTAAGGCGCCAGCCACGTACACCTAAGGTGGCCGGTTCGAATCCCCAGCCCGGACCCGCCAAACAACAATGACGGCTGCAACCAAAAAATAGCCGGGCGTTGTGGC
>NW_003852456.1:2888177-2890941 GCF_000181295.1 Otolemur garnettii
TGTGAGCTGTAATGCTATGGCACTCTACCCAGGGGGACAGCTTGAGGCTCTGTCTCAAAAAAAAAAAAAGATGTGCTGTGTGACGAGGGTAGGCCCTGGCCAGGGTTTCTTAGTAATACATTTTAGCTGTTCCTTTTTTTTTTTTTCTTTTTGAGACCGAGCCTCAAGCTGTTGCTCTGTGTAGAGTGCTATAGTATCACAGCTCACAGAAACCTCCAACTTCTGGGCTTAAGTGATTCTCTTGCCCCTCAGCCTCCCAAGTTGCTGGGACTATAGGCGCCCGCCACAACACCTGGCTATTTTTGGTTGTAGTTGTCGTCGTTGTTTGGAAGGCCTGGGCTGGATTCAAACCTGCCAGCTCTGGTGTATATGGCTGGGGCCTTAACTGACTGAGCTTTAGGCACTGAGCCTAGCTGTTCTTTTTCTTCTGGGAGTAGCTACTAGTGATACAAGATCTGGATTTCATGCTAAGGGCTTGTTCAGAGATCTGTTAATTTATGAAATGAATTGTCCTTCTTGGTGGCCTCATCTGTACAACTCTAGATCATTTTTAAGTAACAACAATATAAACCACCACCTATCATTATCCCATATGCCACTCTGTGCAAAGTACAGCACAATTTTTACATCTATAATAGCAACAACAGTCTGAAGGTAGATGTTATTGTTTTCATTTTACAATGAGGTATCTAAGCAAGGTTAAGCAACTCATTCAAGGTAAATGATGAGTGGCCCGGCTGAGACTCAAGTGCAGGCCTAGGTAAGTCTAACATCTGCACTTCTGGCCAGGCGCAGTGGTTCCCACCTGTAATCCCAGCACTTTGGGAGGTTGAGGCTGGTGGACTGCTTGAGTTCAGGAGTTCATTACCAGCCTGAGCAAGAGCAAGACCCGGCCTCTACTAAAAATGGAAAAGCTAGCTGGGTGTGGTGGTGGGAGTCTGTAGTCCCAGCTACTCAGGAGGCTGAGATAGGAGAATCGCTTGAGCCCAGAAGTTTGAAGTTGCTGTGAGTTTTGATGCCATAGTACTCTACCTACAGTGAAAGAGTGAAAAAACTTATCTCAAAAATAAATAAATAAATAAATAAAATCTGTTCTTCCTCCATGCCACATGGTGAAGTACCACCAGTTCCCAGAATAAATGCTTAACATAAACAGGCAAACACCAAGGCCTTCATCCATCCCTGGTAAAATTCACCCAAGTAAGGCTTTTTAAGAATGTTCAGGGCCAGCATGATATATTCACCTTGGACCCCCATGTGCAACAAGTTTGAAGAAAATGTGATCATAGAAAAGTTCAGTGTTTGTTATACATGACCATGCATATCAACAACATAATCTCTGGCCACATACGCCCTTCTTCAGCCATGCCCAGGGTCAGATGCAGAGACACAACAGGTGTTTTGGATTCTTGTAAGTGTTCTTGTCATCATCAGTAGAAGGTCCACATCCCTTTACCTTGCATATCTGTTTCTCTACAATCACCAACCTGGTGAGGTGTCCCTCCTCTTTCTCCAGAAATGTTATGAAGGCTTCATTGATTTAGTAGCCAGCTGGTCACTAAGACAGCCTTTTTTTCAAGCCACAGAACATTTTTAAACATAGTTACTACAGCCAAGAATCTCTAACATGTAGCACCACCTTCTCCACTGAAACATTTCTGTGTATGTCTCTGAAGACTTAAAGCAAAGGCAGAGCATTTTGTTGTTGGAGATCACAACAAAGAAAAGCACACTGCACGTCCCCTTGTTCCCTTCCTGTCATTATTAAAATAATGACTTCATTGACTGGTGTACTTGATATTGCCAGGCACTATGCTGAATGCTTTACACACATTGTCTTATTCAATCTTTATGATAATCCTACTTAGACTATAATAATATTATTTTCATTTTTGCAGAAAAAAAGCAAAAGCTAAGAGATTAAGTGAGCATATAGCCAACGACAGAACACCCGGGGCCCAGGTTTGTCTAAATGCCTCTAAAGCTCGGGCTCTCCTCTCTGCAGTAGACACCTGGAGATTCCAGAGCTGCTTCATAGGCGGCCAGCTAGAAGGAAACTCGGGCACAGAGCAGGAAGCCGTGCAGCACTCCATGGCAATGGCACTATTGTGCAGTTACAGGAAAGGGAACACAGTGTCCTAAAATGGCACAAAGACTGCAAACAAGACAAGTAGAATCTCTTGGAATTGGTGCTAATCCCTTGCTGGAGGTAGACTCCAGAAAAAGCCATTTGTGTAGCATTTGGCAAGGTAGCTTGGCCTCCAAAAATACTAAAAGAAAGTGATGAGAGCAGAGGCTGTTCTGTGAGTACATGTGCATGTAAGGTAGTTTGTCCTTCCCTGGGCCAGTGGTTTCTTTGCTCTTATCAGATCACAAATGCTTGCTGAGCTATTTAAAAATTCTAAGGAAGACTGGACTGAGCTCCTATAAAGAGAATTCCAAAGCTGACACTTATTGACAAGTGTTAATGGGAAGACTGAGCAACAGGTGCTCACCTGCACTGCTGGCTGGAGCACTGTGGGGAGGCTCCCGGGGGAAAATTGAGGTGAACAGGGGTGAGGTCTGTACTATGGGCTGGACTCCAAGCCTCCTTCATTGATAAGAGTCTCTAGTAATTCGGTCATCCTTCTTGTCTAAGTACTGAGAAGGAGACACTCTTAAAATGGAAATTGCCCAGACAGATGTCAATTTTCCCTACAAAAGGGGAACTTCTAATCTGTTTGCAGATTTGAACTCTTGTGTCTACAATTTCTTTTTTTTTTCC
>NW_003852456.1:2891149-2893743 GCF_000181295.1 Otolemur garnettii
TTTTTTTTTTTTTTGTGGTAGAGATGGGATTTCATTCTTGCTCAGGCTGGTCTTAAACTCCTGAGCTCAAGCGATCCTTCTGCCTTGGCCTCCCAGAGAGCTGGGATTATAAGTGTGAGTCACTATACCCAGCTGTGCCTACAGTTTCTCAAAAACAATGAGCTGAAAATAATCAATATGGTAAAGAGGCATATTTGGAGGTGGCATATTCTGGTTCCCTACAGCAGTAAGAGAAGGCCTCAATGAGAAACTGAAATTTGAGCAAAAACTTGAAGGAGATGAGGAGGAAAGCCATATGGCGATCCAGGGGAAGAAAGGTCTGGGAAAAGGGAACAGCAGGTACAAGTGCCCTGGGGCAGGCACATACCTGACTTCTCCCAATGAAAATCCCCAGGCAGGGAGGTGGGCACCTGGGATCTGGTCCTTGTTCTGCAGATTATTTCTGCTGTAGGAACCAATTTTCCTCATCTGTTCCATGAAAAGATTCAGCAAGGAGTGACCAAAACTTCTTTTAGCTCATACCTTGGATTCTAAATGCTCAAACATCATTGACTCCTCTTCTTTGGAGACTGCCACTTGCTTTTCTACCCATACGATCCACTTGTGCTTACGTTCACCCTTTCTCCATCCACTCCACATAGGCTGGAAGGGCCTGGCTTCTGCTGATGTCTCCATCACCTGCTACAGCTGACGCCATGGCCCCACCATCTTCTCTAAAGAGACCCAATAATCCTGCTCATCTAAAATCCTCATCCCTTCACCTATCAATGGCCAACGCATGTGGCCTGACAAATACCCTATGCCCCCAATTCTAAGATGCTGTTGGTTGTGAGATGCTCTATCAGTTTAATAGCAGTGGGAGAAAAAAAACAGAAGGGAGAGAGATTAAAAGAAGGAAAGGAGGGAGGGAGGTAAAGAGAGGAAAAGATAGAAAACCATAGAGGGCATGGAGGGGGTGGGGCAAGCTTCCTGTACATATCCTTAAATGACTTCTGTTTTCATTTATCTATGCAATTGTATGATGCTTTCAAAGTTTAACTCTAGCCCAGAGGTTCTCCACCTGTGGGTTGAGACCTGCAGGAACTGTATTAAAGAGCCGCAGCATTAGGAAGGTTGAGAACCAATGCTCTAGCCTATTACATAAACAGAGACTAAATATTCTTCAAAATCATTTTGGAATTCACAACCTTATAGAAGACACCCCGCTTCTCAGGTGTGCTCATGAGCTAGGGCTCAACACCCCGCTTCTCAGGTGTGCTCTTGAGCTGGGGCTCTTTAGTACACAACACTGATGACGTGATTCGAGGGCATCACAGAGAATTCCAGTCATTGGTTGGCATTTCCTCTTTGGTTAAACTTATGATTTTGGTTTTTATTGTATTGTATTTATTTATTTATTTTGAGACCGTCTCACTCTGTCGTCCCAGGTGGTAGGCTGTGGCATAATCATAGCTCATAGTAACGGATCTCAAACTCCTGAGCTCAAGTGATCACAGCCTCTTTTGAAAATCCCTAGAAGTTTTGATAGTTTTTAGAGCCCAATTAATAATTTTTTTCACAGTCACAGAGATTTTAATGTACTGTATCCCTTATCTGAAATGCTTGAGAACAGAAGTATTAATGATTTATTTATTTATTTTTTGAGACAGAATCTCACTGTCACCCACAGTAGAGTACCGTGGTGTCACAGCTCACAGCAATCTCCAACTCCTGGACTTAAGCGATTCTCTTGCCTCAACCTCCCAAGTAGCTGGGACTACAGGTACTCACCACAATGCCCAGCTATTTTTTTGTTGCAGTTGTTTAGCTGGCCCGGGCTGTATGTGGCTGGTGACGTAACCACTGTGCTATGGGCACCAAGCCAACGATTTTTTTAAAAATCAGGGGTGGCATAAAGCAGTCACATCCTGTTTCCCCGCACTTGGAAAATTGCATAATTTACTCTGCAGCGGAGCAAGAGTGGGGCAACGTGTCATGCCTGGCACATCCTGGGTGATCTTACACACACATGGTAACTTTTGTTTCAATACAGTAAAGCAGTGTCATTTTTATGAAGACATTTTCAGTGACAATCAGGGATGTGAATCTCAGTTAACAGTGTATGATGCCACCAATGCATATAACAAAACAGAAGTGACAAAACAGATGAACGGATCCTCTGTGGAGCTGGCTGGGAGTGTGCGGCCACCAGCATTGCCAACCGTGTCTGCACCTCCCTCCTCTGCCTGGCAGTTGGCAATGTCTTTTGACAGGATATGCATGAAACATCCCATTTGATAAACACTCACATGGGAGAAAACAAAATGAGTCTTGCAGTGGAAGAAACGGGCAGTTTTCAAAAGTCACAAGGCCTTGGAGAAGTCCAGCCGGCTGACGGGGAGAGCTGTGTCCATCACTCCGAGGATTGCGCTTCCCCCTTCCCTTTCTGCCCACGTGACTCCCATCCCCCTTTCCTACTCCAATCCTGGAGGTAACAGAGTTTAAATCGCAGCCTGGAGAGAAAAGCAACCCCAAAGACTGCAGTTTGGGGGAAGAAGATAGCAGTTCAGCTTATTTCCAGCTTCTTGTCTGAACTGCCATGAGGCTAATTTCTT
>NW_003852456.1:2895142-2896513 GCF_000181295.1 Otolemur garnettii
ATAGCTTGAGGCTCTGTCTCAAAAAAAAAAAAAGTGCATTTGGAAGAGTAGATGTCTGATCCCAATAAAAAGTCTTCACTGCTTCACATGGACATTAAGTGACAAGGACCATGTAAACACACCCATGGATATTAAGAAATATCACCAAAGTCATTGGCAAATAAATGAGACTTGAACCCAGGCTTGTATGATTTCAAACACATACACTCTTGGCTGGTCGTTGTGGCTCATGCCTGTAATCCTGACACTTTGGGAGGCTGAGAAGGGAGGATCCCTTGAGCTCAGAAGTGTGAGACTGGCCTATGCAAGAGTGAGATCCCCATCTCTACAAAAAATAAAAAAAATTATCTGGGTGTTTTGGTGGGTGCCTGTAGTTCTAGCTACTCGGGAGGCTGAGGCAGGAGGATCACTTTAGCCTAAGAGTTTGAGGTTGCTGTGAGCTGTGATGCCACCACACTCTACTCAGGGTGACAGAGTAAGACTCTGTTGCAAAAATTTACAAAACAACCCACCATACACTCTCCCCACTACGTAATGTTGCCTTCCCATACGTACTGGAGAAAATGGGATGAAGATGCCATTCTCTGCATAGTCTCAATTTGGACTTTTCTCTGCCTCTAGTATTCTCAGCAGAGTGGCCTCTCAAGGTGTGATGGGTGCCCTGAGTAGGCCCTCTCCCTCACTCTCACCCCCATTTTCTGAGCCTCCCTCTGCTGCAGAGACTGGTGTTCCAGAACCACATCTCAGTACTACTCACAACTGGGATTCAAATTATGAATTAGGTCCAATCAACGCAGGTACTTGCAAAAGGGATGGAAGCCAGGATGAGGCAGGAGTCACTGTCCTGGTGATTTGGCAGTGACCATTAGCAAAGATAACTACATACACCAGGACACTCTGAAGCAGTGTCTCCATGGTGAGCCACTGACTTCACGGGTGTCATGAGACAGTTTGGGCAATGTCCTCAATCAGTTCTTTCCTACCTTCACACTGGTGGCAGGGGTGGAGGCACCTGGAATGGCAGCCCCTCCAGCTCCCCACAGTTGGAAACCCCAGCTCTTCTCTCATCCATTCCTTTCCGCTTAAAATAGCTAGTGTGGTTTCTGCTTCCTGCAACTGAGCACTGCTGATAACGCTGTTTCCCTCTTTCCCTCTAACTGCTGATTTTTGCAGCCTCAACTCTGTGATCAATCCTTTAAGCTCTTAAAATGAATGCCTGAAGTGTCTCCATCACTGTCTGTCTCCCTCACCAGCTTTATTTTTCTCCTGTCACCCAGAGACTACTTTTCTTTGTTGGCTGAGTGTCCACCCTACTAGAATTTAAAGTCCACTAGAACCAGGACTTGATTCTATTCACTTCTTCTTCTTCTT
>NW_003852456.1:2897160-2900922 GCF_000181295.1 Otolemur garnettii
TTGCCTGAATATTTTAGAGTTGAGTCTGTGAAATCTCTTCTGTATTTCAGTTACTTTAAAAATAGGATCACGAATTTCCGAGACAAATGATTATAACAGTAAAGATGGGCTGGAGCTCACGTGTTTGAGAACAACCTGAGCAAAAGTGAGACCCTGTCTCTACTAAAAATAGAAAAACTAGCCAGGCACAGTGGTGGGCACCTATAGTTCCAGCTACTCAGGAAGGCTAAAGCAAGAGAATCGCTTAAGCCCAGGAGTTTGAGGCCACAGCACTCTACCCAGGACGACAGAGAGAGACTATCTCAAAAAACAAACTAACAAAAAAGTTCTATTCATTTTACAACCCTGGAGAAGTCAAGCTTTGGGAGACAGATGAGTGGACTCTGAAAGAATACGTGTCAATGTTAATTCTAGAATGCTGAGTTCAGTGGCTCACACCCGTAATCCCAGTACTCTGGGAGGCCAAAGAAGAAGGATCCCTCGTGCTCAGGAGTTCGAGGCTCAGGAGTTCGAGACCAGCCTGAGCAAGAACAAGACCCCTGTCTCTACTAAAAATAGAAAAACTAGCCACACCAATAGTCCCTGCTATTCCAGAGGCTGAGGCAGGAGGATTGGTTGAGCCCAAGAGTCTGAGTTGCTATGATGCCACCGTCACACTCTACCCAGGGCGACTGAGTGAGATTCTGTCTCAAAAAATAAAGAAAGAAAGAAAGAAAATTTAATTCTAGGCAAGAATAAAGCCTGAGTCATCATTAACCATAGGGAACAGACCCTCATCTAGTTGCTGACATTATCCTAAAGCTTCAGGCAGCGTGTCCCAAGTAGAACTTGTGGATCCGAAATGTCGACACCTTTGAACTGACACCTTGATCCATCTCAGATCCTCCACAAGCTATCAGCAGATGGAACATCCTGGGTTAGCCTCTTTCCCTGGTGATTCACGTAGAGGGATGTTCAGGGTGTTCACGTTGCAAAACATTTTTCTCAATCCACGTTGAAACTCAGAGGTGCTGTCACGCTGGAAATGTTGTTGGCACCTGCAGGAGCAGCTATGTTTCTAAAATCAGCTGTTTTCACCATCCAGGCAGCTGCTTGCCACAGTGGTGTCTTTGCAGCTGTGCACAGAAGGGGTTAACTGAGCAGCCGTTGCACAATCCCAGCAGAATGCATTCCACGGAGCCAGTAACCTCAGTCTGAACATGTTTATAAAGCAGATACGGAGAAAATGACCAAACCTCCAAGGGCGGCTTGTTCTGAGGAGCAGAAGCATGCCTGCTGCTTTTCTTATAAAGAAACCTGGGTCAGAGAATTCTAGAACATGCTCTTTTCAGACTATGTGTCTGAAACATCCCATCTTGATCCTTTCACAGTATGACCCGGTTCTTGGACAGACTTAACATTTTTGTTCAAACTGTTTATTAGGCCTGACCACTTCCTTCCTTCTAGATACTATTTTCAGAAGCACAGACAAAGCACCCTGCACCTGTTATCATTGTGGCCACAGAAGAAAACCACCACTACCCCCTCATCTGTCTGAGCACAGCAGGTCTGGCCATGCTGGAACCCAGGGGATGAAACCAGGTCCATGGGGCTGGGTGGGGCCCAGAGGCCAGGCAGTTTCAGGAGGGGACACCAGAGAATTCATCATCTTCCTGTACCTCCGAGCCTGGAGATTCACACAGCCCAGGGGTCTTCTCCAGGGGTGCAGCTGGCCACGTTCCTGAAGGGCACAGCCGAGGGGCGCAGCCCTGTTCCCTTGACATTGGGAATGGTGAAGGCAGGGGAGGAGGAAATCTGGTGGCAATTGCCTAACAGGTCCCTGACCTTGTTGCACAAGTTGGGACACAAAAGAAAAGACAGAACCTCAGGAAGCTGACAGCCCAGTGCGGGACAGACAGACACCCACCTGAAATGCCCTGGGGAGGGGTCCACTGCAACCTGAGGACAGAGGGAGGGTTGGTCAGGTTCCTGTCCTGGTGGCTTCCACTGTCCTGGCCCTGAACACACCATAGGATGGAGTTTCAGGAAAAGGGAGGAGGCTGAACACCTGCAGGTCAAGGCCAGCTTCTGCCTCCATTCTCCTTCCAACTCAAAGCAGCTTTGGAGACATTGGATATCTGACCCCTGCTTGCCGGAGGCCCACTTTGGCTATGTTTGCAAACCTTTTTCTGGTTCTTTGTCTCTCTTCAGTAGAAATTGGGCAGAATGGCAGGGTTCTTAACTTTCACCTTTCATCCGGGCCAGTTTGTCCCAAGCTGTAATAACAGAGGGCTTTTAAAACCTAGTGAATCCAGCTTTCAAAGAACAACCCCAATGCCAGGCATGGTGGCTCACACCTATAATCCCAGCACTCTGGGAGGCTGAGGCCGGTAGATGCCTAGAGCTCAGAAGTTCAAGACAAGCCTGAGCAAGAGTCCATCTCTAAAACTAGCTGGGTGTGGTGGTAGGCGCCTATAGTCCTAGCTACTTGGGAGCTGTGGCAGGAGGATCACTTGAGCTTGGAGTTTGAGGTTGCTGTGAGCTGTGACGACCCCCGAGACTGTTTCAAAACAAAACAAAAGAAAACAACCCCCCTCCAAAAAGAACAGCCTCAAGCAAAAGGAAATGTCTAATGTTCCACCTCTCTGTGAATTAGGGTCAGGAGGCCATTTGGGGCTGAATACCTTTTTCATTTACATGCAAAGTACCTTACAAAAGCACCAGTTTGAAAACTCCTGACTCCCGAAACCAAAGCAGTCACCTTCATCCTTCCTCTGAGGCTATGTCAGCAGTATCGACACACAACAGGTGGTGGTCTAGCGCATTTTGCATTCTGGAGAAATAGAAGGAAATGCTTTTAAGGTTTTGACATCCAAGAATTTGTTTCTTATCCACGTTTATTTCTTCTCTACAAATACATTTAAAATAGACTAAACACTGTCTTTGGCAGGTAACTTCATCAAAGCTTAGGAAGATTGCCCTGGTTGAGCATGGATTTAGACCTTTAGGTAGCATTTTGGAAACCCTTTGTGTCAAGGTGTGCTGGAAGTGCTGGGTGGAAGCACTTGTCCCTGCATTGTTCACAGCTGTACAACGAGGAGCTCCTTATCAAGGGCGTGACCCACAGAATGGCTGCAGAGAATGGAGGCTATTGTCCCAAAGGCAATTACACTTAGGTTCTCTCATACAAACAGGCGACACACACAACCAAGCCCATCATAAAAGTGTATCAGCTCACACAAAATGCCAACTAAAAATAGCACAATACTTCCTCTAAGGGACAGCAAAGGGTTTGAGTCCACCAGAGGCCCCATCTTCTTTTTGTTTCCTTCTCTGCCTCAACTCTAGGTTCTGTGTTACCAGATTATTCTCTGAGGCTACTGACAAATGTCAACTTCAAAACAGTACAGCCTTTCGCAGAATCTATGTTTTTTTTTCAGCATGGTTCTCGTTTCATGGCCTAATTGGCAATGGTGTATCATCTTTGGTACTTAAATTGTGCGTTTCCAGATCTTGAATTTTGTTCCACTGGTCGTGTAAGTCTGGTTACTAAAGACTTGAGATACAGTCTCACTCTGTCACCCTGTGTAGAGTGCCATGATGGCCTCACAGCTCACAGCAACATCAGACTCCTGGGCTTAGGCGATAATCCTGTCTCAGCCTCCCAAGTAGCTAGGACTGACACCGGAAAAGTGGCGCCCCAGCCAGCTCAGCCGAGTGGGGCTTGGGAACCTGCCACCCCTGTCTTGGTGGCAGCAGCCGGCAGAGGAACCGGCAGATTGG
>NW_003852456.1:2901120-2912012 GCF_000181295.1 Otolemur garnettii
GCATCCCTGATTGGTCCATTTTCAAAACCTATTCACGATTAGTCTATTTTCAAGCCCCAAAAGCTCAATGGACAACTGCCCCTATATAAGCCAGAGACCCTGAGCACAGACTTGGGCAGATCTCAGGAGATAGAGCAAGGAGGTCTGGCTCTGTAACACTTGTATCCTGCTCTATGAGATTTGCCCCTTTATAAGAGCTGTAAACACTCACAAGGGGGTTCGCCCCTTTCTAAGAGCTGTAAACACTCACAAGGGGGTTCGCCCCTTTCTAAGAGCTGTAAACACTCACAAGGGGGTTCGCCCCTTTCTAAGAGCTGTAAACACAAGAAGGTTTGCTCCGTTATAAAAGCTGTAAACACTTACAAGGAGGTTTGCTCCTTTATAAGAGCTGTAACACTCGTATTATAAAACCTATCTTACTGCTAATCCTACTCTACAAGGAGGTTTGGCTTGTTATAAGAGCTATAACACTTATACCTGTTGAATAAAACCTATCCTGTGGTCCGTCGCTTCATTCTTCAAACCGCAGAGACCAAGAGCCTGGAAATTCAGTATCAAAAATCCAGTAACAGGACTACAGACGCCCATCCCCATGCTCAGCTAGTTTTTCTATTTTTAGTACAGATGGGTCTGGCTCTTGTTCAGGCTGGTCTGGAACTCCTGAGCTCAAAGGATCCTCCTGCCTTGGCCTCCCACAGTGTTGGGATGACAAGGCATGAGCCACCGCACCCGGCCGATCTAAGTCATAAAGAAAGGATCTCATCCATTTGGAACCTGTGAGAAGAGGTCTTTTTGTTGTTGTTGTTGTTGCAATTTGGCTGGGGCTGGGCTTGACCCCACCACCCTCAGTATATGGGGCCGGCACCCCACTCACTGAGCCACAGGAGCCGCCCATGAGAAGAAGAGGTCTTAACTGGAAAGCACAGAGCATCTCCTAGCTCTTTAGGACTCTTCTTCCCACTAAGAAATTGAGACAGCCAACAAAGGTGCTCTCTCTCACAGGACCAGGCCACCACCGGTGGGTGGCATTTCAACAACAGCTGTAAACCAGGAAAACGGTTCGGCTGACTTCTATTTAGGGCTGGATAATTTTATTACTGCTCATTGCATCTGCAGCCACACATGGAGATAGGCATAAAAATAGCCCTTTGTCCTTTTGTGGAAGTCACCTTTTCAAATATTAACTTAGCAATCTCCTCCACAACCCACCAGTAACAGGTAACCAGCTTAGTATTCTGATTTTACAGATATCTTGGATGCATGTGAGGTCAGTGGATTTATGAAGGTCAGGTCTATGTCTTGCAGTGCCACAGAGGTGACAGAGATGGGTGTCCTTGAAGTCACGCATCTTACTCCAAAACACATACTCTAAGTTTTGAGGAAAGTGCCTATGTCAAAGGCTCCAAGTCATAGAAAGAACAGTGATTGACATGGAATCGGAGCCCAATAAATAGTATCTCTTTCTTCCTTTTTTTTTTTCAGAGACAGAGTCTCACTCTGTTGCCATTGGTAGAATACTGTGGCATCACAGCTCACAGCCACCTCCAGCTCTTGGGTTTAGGTGATTCTCACGCCTCAGCCTCCCAAGTACTGGGATTACAGGCACCTGCCACAATGCCCGGCTATTTTTTTTTTTTTTGGGTTGCAGTTTGGCCGGGGCTGGGTTTGAACTCGCCACCCTCGGTATATGGGGCTGGTGCCCTACTCACTGAGCCACAGGCACCATCCCCCCCATTTTTTCTTTTTTGAGAGAGTCTCACTTTGTCATCCAGGGTAGAGTGCAGAGGCATCATAGCTCACAGCAACCTCAAACTCCTGGGCTCAAGTGATCCTCCTGCCTCAGCCTCCCATACAGCTGGGACTACATGTGCCAACACCATGTCCAGCTACTTTTTCTAATTTTGGTAGAGATGAGAGTCTTGCTTTTGTTTGGGCTGGTCTTGAACTCCAGAACTCAAGCAATCTTCCTGCCGCGGCTTCCCAGAGTGCTGGGATTACAGGTGTGAGCCACTGCACCCAGCCCCTTACCTGTTTTCTACAAATATCTTATCTGTGTACCCTGTAAGCGATAAAAATACAAAACTCCTATGAAATCTTCATGTATCAGCCCGTGGATGAGGACAGGGAAAGCACAGAAGCTGAGTGGAATCTGCTCAAAGCAAAGAGCAACAGTGCCTAAAAGACCCCCTCTTGATAACGAACATCCCCAACATAAAGAAATGATAAATTTTAAGATGATGAATATGCTAAAAAGGAAAAATGACCAAACTCCATTGTCACACCTGTCTTGGGTTCTCCGATCCTGAGTGAAAGTGATTTTACTCTAAGTCTTCATTTTCTCCACACAAAACAGAGACAGATCCCCATTCTGGAGCACATACTGCTGAGTGCAGAAGAAAACACGCGTAAAACACTTAGCACTGGGCCTGGCACGGGGTCAAGGCCGGGAGAGGATGTCGTGTTTGCAGCTCACACTAGGAACCTCCAAGGTGCCTTGTGGTCAGCAAGGGAAAAATTTTGGGCTCCAGGAAGAAAGAATACTTTGTCAGTCCTGTCCCCCAATCATGCTCTTTCAAAGCAGACAACAGACAAAGCCAGGAGTGATGCCCATTAAAAATTTAACTATATATCATATTCATTTATTATCAATCCACAGGATAATCTGATTGCTACACAAGCTCATAAAAGCTGTTCTTCACCTTTACAAAATTAAAAAAAAAAAAAACTTGTGCCACAAAGATGTAATAACAACTGCTGATAAACAAGAAAAGGAATCTTAAAATTATAAATTTGCCGTAGAAAAGATAAAAAACAATTATATCTTATTTAGAATTTTACCTTGAATAAAATATTCCCCACCCCCCTCCCAGTATAAAAAATAAAAAAGCTTGCTCTGGTTAGAATTAGGAGTACTTTTGTCTTCCAATCTGGGAATTTGCATAATATTTCCATGATCGTTTTTTCCTTTGTACCGCGTGGCATTCAAGCATGGCAGATTAGAAAGATTCTCTCTCTCTCTCTTTTTAAAGCAGTCTTAAAATGGGACATCTGTGGAGAAGTTCATTTTCTTTTTCTCCCGCTGGATGTAGAGCAGAGCCTCTGAGGGGAGGAAGAGGAGGAAGGGACCTGGACAGGATGGGGTGGGGGCACAGGGCAGAGGGGGAGGCTGGCTGCACTGTGACAAAGAGCAAGATCGAGAGAAGGCCTATCTGTAAGTGCTTAGAGATAAGGTGCGAAGCAGACTGCAGGCCACTAGGACCGCCCTATGTACATATTCACAAGAATAAAAAATTCCAGCTCGTTCACATTTTCTCATCCGTTCTGAGGCATCCACTCCATCACGCCGGCCTTGCCCGCAGGCAAACGCAGTGCCTCCACTGCCCATGTGGGTGTTGGTCCTTGAACTCGAGGGAGTAGCCCTGGAGGTCCAGCAGGCTCTAGGAACACACGTCCATCAGTGGCTGGAGTCCTGAGTTAAATGAGTGTTCTATTGTCAAGGCTTTTTTTTCCCTTAGATTTATCTAAAATAGGTGTCGGAGAGAAAAAAAAATAAAAATAAAATACAAACAAACCACAAAACAAAGCCAAGAAATCCCAACAACCACCAGGAAAGGTCAGAGGCTTAACAGCTCTTGACTCGGGCCTGGGTGATGTCCGATGTCTTCTTAATGACGCTGGCCCGGGTCTCCCGGTCTGGCCGACTGCTGCTGGGTGCTGGCGTCACGGGCGGAGGGATGGCGAGATCGGGGAAGGGGGGCCAGGAGCTGTTGTAAGGCAGTGGATAGCTCTCCTTTTTGATGGTGACCTGGAGGTCCGGCTTGTTGGAAGTGACGAAGGTCACCATGCCTGGGAGCGGGCATGAGCTCTGCGTCCCCGTGTTGCTGAGGTACTGTTTGCCTTCAATGTTCCTCTTCCACCAGTGTGGCCGACCCTTTCACAGAAAATAAGTAAGATATCAATGTCCTTTTCCCTTCACCAGATGGGCTGTGCGAAAACACACTGCAATTTCTGTGTGCTGGTGCTTTCACAGAAATCTTTAAGAACTGCGGGATAAACAGAACTTGGTAACGCTACCTTCCTCTGCTGAAGCCTTTGCCCAGATATTCATACCCTAAGCAACTGTTTCTCTTCCCTCTTTTTAAAAAAAATCAATTCCCATTTGCTACTTCTCAGAAATCCCGCCCAGACTATTCCATGAAGGCAGCAGCTTGGTTCTGCCCCACCACTGCCGGGCCACAGTGGCCCATCTGTCATGGGGATTTGGTGCCTCACTGCTGGCCCACTTAGGTCTTGTGTCAACTAAAGGAAGGAAGGAGCTTAGTGACAAACAGTGAGTGCCCCTTGACTGCGTTCAAACAGGGGTGGCTCAGGGCTTCAGGGAACCTAGCAAGCGGCTGGCTTCATTCAGAGAAGGGGCTAGAATTGTGACCTTGGAGACACAGGGTCCGGACACATGTGAGCATGTGGACCTACTGCCCTTCCTGCACTTTACCGGAAAGGGTTCAGGACACCGGGAAGCCACCATTTCAAACCAGCATGAGCCTCTTTCCCTGTCTGCCTTTCCCTCCCTTTGTCAGGCATCAAGAAGAGCCAGAGCAGGCGGTGACGCTTCCCGTCAGCATTACAGCCTCTTCCTGCCACTGTGTGGCCCCGCCCAGAGAGAGAATGGGAAACAGGCCCATTCGGGATCAGGGCTGGACCTGACACCAGCCTCAGGACCCGGACGTGAAGGGCAGGGGCTCCGTGGACAGGCGGGGGACTTCCTGGTCACTGCTTCTGGCCGTGAGGGATGAACTACGTCTGCCTGTAAATGAGGATGTTTATGGTGATAAAATCATAACATTTCCTGGCCTCAACTTCAATTCCCTTTTCCTGCCGTCTCAGCCTCCCTCCTGGTGGTGACATTTACTCTCAGTTCCCTGCACTGGATTTTATAATCCAAATGTCCACAGCACGGTAAATTTTAAGTGACATATATTTTACAACACAACTAAACTCCAAAAGTGAAACTCAAAGAAAGTCAAGGCACGTGACCCCCAGTGAGGACACCCCTGAGCTTGTCCCCAGCAGCGAGTGAGCGGCATGGGCAAGGGGTGGCGGCCAGCTTACCTCGGTGTTCTCCTCATCACTGGGCACGCTGTCAGTTGTTTCACTTTCTGTTCAGAGAGAGAGAAACACAAGGCCATCATTCCTGCCACTTGGGCTGTCCCCAGGCCTGGACTGTGTTTACAAAAGGAGAAACAGGCAACGCAAGGGACTCATCATGTCGCTTCCTATGTAGGTGGGAGTGGCTCGAGCAGATTTTAACTCTAGTCTTGGAGCTCCAGAGAAAGCCAGGCTGAGAGGTGAGGGATGCTCACTCTGCAAGGGCCAGCTGTGTCTACACTACCTGGCAGGGGGTGCTGGTCTCCGAGTGCCCCCCTCACTGCAGCTCTGTTGGCCATGCCCACACTGGTCCCCTCCTCCAGGCCACACTGACCATTTCACTTACAGTTCAAGGCAGACTGGACGTTCTCCAAGTTTCCGGGATCATCCCCATTCTGCTCTGATCCCTCCTCCACCTCAGACCCCTTCAATACTGACATCCTGGGTTCCTAGAGCTGCATCTTCCCTGGGGTTACAGTGTGATGTGTGATCTGGGCTACTCTATTTTCTTCACTCCATGGGGTTCACTCTGGGATCCTCTGTTGAATGTGGGTGGGATCAGTGACTGCTTCTCACCCACAGGAAACCTCTGAGGTGATGGGCAATCTGCAGGACGTGTCCAAGGTCACATTCCATGATGCTGAAATTTGTCTTGTGAGGAGACTCGCTCTTTTGCTGGCCTTGCACAAGGAAGCAGCCGTATGGGAAAGGCTCATGTAACAATGAACTAAGAGCTGGTTCCAGCCAACAGCCAGCAAGAAACTGAGACCCTTGGTTCGACAACCTTCAGGAGGTAGATTTTGCCCACAACCATGTGAACTGGGAAATGGACCCTTCCTCATCTGAACCTCAGATGAGACAGCAGCCCTAGGCAGTTGAGGGTTTGTGATACTCTGAGGCAGACAGAGGACAGAGCTATGCCACCCCTGGATTCCTGACCCACAGTAACTGTGAGATGTGTGTTTCAAGCCACTAAGTTTGTGGTTACAGTGTTACACAGTGAGAGATAGACAACTCATCAGTCCCCGTCCGGATCTGGACTGCCAGCTATGAGACAGAGCAAGTTTCTTAACTTCACTGAGGTATAGTTTTCTCATCTGTAAAATGAAAGAATTACCACCTTCCCAAGATGATCACGTGATAAGCAAGTGAGGGGGTGTATGGCAAAAGGCGGGGTGAGGGGCACACAGCACACACTCAGCAAATCACCATCGTTCAACTCTATTTGCATGACAGGCCGCATTAAGAGAGTTGGAGTCAGTAGCTAGCAATTACGTATCACCAGTACACATTTTAAAAAAGATTTTTTAAATATAAAAAGATAATAATTTCTTTTTTGAGACAGAGTCTTAATCTGTCACCCTGGGTAGAGTGCTGTAATACCATAGTTCACAGCAACCTCAAACTCCTGGGCTCAAGTGATCCTCCTGCCTCAGCCTCCCTAGTAGCTGGGACTACAGGCACCTGATACCATGTTCAGCTCATTCTGCTGTTTTTAGTAGAGATGGGGTCTTGCTCTTTCTCAGGCTGGTCTTTAACTCCTGAGTTCAAGCAATCCACCCATCTCAGCCTCCCAGAGTGCTGGAATTACAGGTGTGAACCACCGTGCCTGGCAAGAAATTATAATTTTATAACTCCTTCTAATCCTATATCAGACAAAAATATTTCAATTATTTCATGCAAATTAAAATATATAATAAAATCATCAAGTGAATTCATATTTATGTTTTCTCTTTTAAAACTGTAGGATAGGGGCTCAGTGCCCATAGCACAGTGGTTACGGTGCCAGCCACATACACCGAGGGTGGTGGGTTCAAGCCCAGCCCGGGCCAGCTAAACAACAATGACAACTACAACAAAAAATAGCTAGGTATTGTGGCAGGTGCCTGTAGTCCCAGCTACTTGGGAGGCTGAGGCAAGAGAATTGATTAAGCCCAAGAGTTGGAGGTTGCTGTGAGCTGTGATGTCATGGCACTCTACCAAGGGTGACATAATGAGACTCTGTCTCAAAACAAACAAACAAACAAAACACTGTAGGATGGGCAGCCATCTGGGTGGTGTAGCTCAGTGGTAGAGCATCTGCCCTGCACACCACGGGTGGCAGGTTAGAACCTCGCCTGGGCCTGGTTAACCAAAAAATCCCAAAACAACAACAAAAAAACCTGTAGGATAATTACACGGAATCCACCACCTCTTTCCTCCTCAAAGGAGGAGTATTGGGGTGGCAGAAAAGCTGGATTAGAAAGGATTAAAATGAGAAAAAACCAACAGTGTAGTTTTTCAGTGTTCATAGCCATTGAGAAATGAAATCAGAGGGGGACATTCTGAACCCACAGACCTCTAGAGATCACTCAGCTGGGCTCACTCATTTTACATTTACCCAAAGAGAAATGTGCAGGGCGTCTTTTAAAATTCATCTTTTTTTTTTTGAGACATAGTCTCACTTTGTCACCCTGGGTAGAGTACTGCGGTGTCATAGCTCACACCAGCCTCAATCTCTTGTGATCCTCCTGCCTCAGCCTCCTAAGTAGCTGGGACTATCGGCTCCCACCACAACACCCTGTTATTTTTAGAGACAGGGTCTTGCTTTTGCTCAGGCTGGTCTCGAACTCCTGAGCTCAGGCAATACAACCGCCTTGGCCTCCCAGAGTGCTGGGATTACAGGTGTGAGCCACCGTGCCTGGCTCTTTATAACTCGTAGGGGACATTCAGAGAGCGCTATGGCTGGTGCTGCCCCAGAGCCTGTGTTCAGGTCTGGTTTAGCCCTCACACGGGTCCTGACTCAGGAAGCCGCTGCTGTGGTTTGCCCATCATGCAGAGGAGCTATTGCGCTCTGGTGCCTTCCATTCACCTTACCCCTGCTAGGGGACTGGCCACCAGCTTTGGACACTAACCCTTTCCACCACCCAGAGCATAGGCACAGCCCAGGCTCCCTGTAAATTAGAAGCTGAAGAACTAATGAGCTGTCTGTGCCACAGCTTCGTTCCTTCAATAGGAAAGCAAGGATGCTGGCTGCACTGGGCCCAGAAGGAGCCTTCCTGCATGTTCTCAGCCACTATTCTCCATCAACGTCACACAGGCCTGGGTGATGGCTGAAGGCTGTCTCTGAGCAGCTAGAGGACAGCCGTTCTGGGCCTGTTTCCCACCGTGTTCCCGGGGTGGGAACAGCAGATGCCCAGAGCAGGTCTCAGCCTCAGCAGGTGATGAGCTATGAAGACAAACTGGCAACACCAGGCATAAGAAATGTCTCCACACAACACACACACGAGAAGCAACAGGAACGAAAACGCCCCCACCCCGTCATGTGACCCTCAGGCTGGCTCAGGATCCTTAGGAGGCAGGAATCAGGACTGCCACTCCCAAGAAGAAAAATGAGGAACAGAGACGATGTTGAGAAACTTGCCAGAGTTGCCAACTGAGTCAGCACAGAGGAGAGAAAACAAAACTGTGTTTCTGATGCCAGGGGCTTGTGCACTGAGCACGGCACCTCGGCTGCCCCGCTGCTGCTCTGGCCTCTGACAAAATTTCAAGATCCGCTTTCCATTTCTACGCTTGGCTTTCTCTATAGCCGAGGTTTCTCTTCCTTCTCCATACATGTTCTGACTCCCTTCACTCCTAATTATCCTCCACAAATATCATTGCCTTCTGTTCCTTTCTCCTTCAAATAAAAACAAAGAAATGCCACCTGCCCTGGTGGTAGAGTTTAGCATAAGCTGCCTTCTAAAGAAACGCCATCAAGCTGGGTGTGGTAGCTCACACCTATAATTCCAGCACTCTGGGAGGCCGAGGCGGGCAGATCGCTTGAGCTCAGGAGTTCACGATCAGCCTGAGCAAAAGTGAGACCCTGTCTTTAGTAAATGTACCAAAACAAAACAAAACAAAAATTAGCTGGGGGTGGTGGCAGGCACCTGTAGTCCCAGCTACTTGGGAAGCTGAGACAGGAGGATTGCTTAAACCCAGGAGTTTGAGGTTGCTATGAACTGTGATGCCACAGCATTCTACCCAGGGCCACAAAGTGAGACTCAGTTTTCAAAAAGAAAGAAAAAGAAAGAAAGAAAGAAAGATAGATAGATAGATAGACAGACCAAGGATTTCTTCCTACCAAAAATACCCTCCATGCGTTTTACTAGAAGACTTAGTGAAATCATCCAAACCAGAGTCCTCTTAATCTCAAAGCCCTTGTATATTTGCTCCCTCAAATAAAATGTAAGTCTAACATGGTTTCCATAAAAACCAGAAGTCTTCCCTGACAAGTGCTGGTCAGTAGGTAGTCCCTGCTTTTTCAGTTATGACCACTTCATCTGTCCTGTTATGCTCTCTTCTCAAATCTGTTCTCTATTTCCTCTCCCAAAATACTATAGTGGCTTTCTTGTACTAAATCATCAACCACCTAATAAAATCCTAGTCCCACAGATCACACAAGAGGCCATTTCTGGGTAGACATGTAAAGATGAAATGGCTATCTGCTACATCAGGGGTGTCCAACCCACCGCCCAAGGGCCAAGAGCGGCCCACTAGGCTGTGAATGTGGTCCAAGATGAAATCATAAGCTTACTGAAAACACTTGAGTTTTTTAGTGATTTTTTTTGGTAGAATTTGATCACACAGTTCTCCAGTGTCTATTTTACAGATGACAACGTTGTGTTTCAAGGCCATGTGAAATAAACATACGTACACCCTTGTAATGCACCCACACATGTGGCTTCAGTTTTACAAAGTGTGTGGCTTCTAGTGAGTTATCTTCCAAGCAGACAGCTGAACTGACATGACACCATTCGATGCTACGTGAGCTGGTGGTAACTTGGCAGCAATTATCAATAATACTTCAATCTACCATTGCAATATTAGGTGTTTAATGTTATTTAGAAGTCAGATAAGTGTCTTACTTGGTTATTAAGGTACTTCCACACCTTCACGGTGCCTCTCACATCGCCTGCCACACCTTACAATCCACTGGCCTCCATCTCACCCTGCACTGGTAGCCGAGATGTGGAAGGGCCCACACTTTGCTCTCTATTTCCCTATCAATTAATTTCCATGATAAAAGTAAATATAGTCCCTTATCTAGTATTATTTTTTTAACCCCACCATGGCTTCTATAACATCTCATGGAGAAGTGGATAGATGACTACTTTTCTTGTTGAGGCAAACAGTAAGGCTTAATTTATAAGGAATTTGTGCAGATTTTCAGACTATAATTTAAAAAGGCAGGCATTAGATGCAAAAACATGGTACCAAATTCGATGCATATGAAGGATTGTGTCATAAGGACAAAATGACAAAACTGAAAAAAAAGTCTTGTCTTTGCCACAAGAATTTTTTTTAAAAAGTCTCCTGAACAGGTGAATGAAGATCTTTGAGACAGAGCCTCAAGCTGTCCCCCTGGGTAGAGTGCCGTGACATCACGCTCACAGCAACCTCCAACTCCTGGGCTCAAGCGAGTCTCCTGCCTCAGCCTCCCAAGTAGCTGGGACCACAGGCGCCCGCCACAGTGCCTGGCTATTTTTTGGTTGCAGCCATCATTGTTGTTTTGGCGGCCCGGGCTGGATTTAAACCCACCACCTTAGGTGTATGTGGCTGGCGCCTTAGCCATTTGAGCCACAGGCGCTGAGCAGTGAATGAAGATCTTAGAGGAGGCTGTGAAAAGCTGGAGCCAAAGAATTGTGTTGTAGAAACTGGGCAAACAGCCTGTGCTACTGGGGAACATAAAGTGAGAAGGTGAAAACGAAGTCTGAAATGAAGTTCAA
>NW_003852456.1:2912193-2917388 GCF_000181295.1 Otolemur garnettii
GAGGTCCTCCCCTGGGGAAGCTCTGCACCAACACCAGCACCTAGTTCACCCTTCAGAGCAATTCCGGAACTTCTTATCTGGAATGGCTGTTATCAGACAAAGGTCTGATAATTAAGTTAAAAAACTTATAAGCAGCTATGTTGGCAGCACTATGCAAACAGCTTGGTAAGGTTTCATAACTCTGGAATATCAGTGTCTCACCGCTGTGTGCGTGGCGACGTGTGCAATCTTACTGAGTGGCGTTCATTATTGTGGCTTGCTTTTGTGTGCCATCCAAGGATAGCTCTGATGGCCATTCCAGAAAAAGAGTTCCAAAATTTCTTTGAAGGGTGGACTAGGCATTGTCATTGGTGTGTAGCTTCTGAAGGGGAGAACTTTGAAGGAGACTGTAGTGATTTTCAACAATGGGGTCATGTAGCACTTTTTCTGATAAGAGTTCTCAAGCTTAATTGTCATTGGTTGTACAACCAGAAAGCTGCCTTTCCCGGCAGAATGTTATAAAATCCGTGACTGAAAAACTTGCTTTAGCCACACCAGTCACAGACAAACTCCTTACACGTCTGCAAGCTCTAGGAAAGCAGCAGTGACGGCATACTTTGGCTCCATGCACTAGGCCTGCTTCCAAAAGGTCCTGGAGAATTGAGACAACAAAAACAGTGAGAAGAAGCAAAGGCCAGGCTGAGAAGCCAGGCTCTAGAACAAAACTCCCTGCTGCTTGTCAACCTGACACTAAAATCCTTTTCAAGTCTATGCAAATAAATGTCTTGAAGAGGGTACTGAAATTTTCATTTCTCTCTGCACGATTGGCTGTTCCCAAGATTCTTCTGCTAAAGTGAACGTCACTGCTGGAAGAATGGCAAGAAGAGGTCTTTCTAGAATCCCCAAGATTTCAGAAAAGTCTTATTCAACTGATGAACACGAGCGTCTATTCTAAAGTTCCCACCCCCTTAAAAAAAAAAAAAAGCAAAAAAAATCACATGAAGTGGCACATAGTCAGCCAGAATCACATAGCTATAAGCTAAGTGGCTTAGTGTTTCATGCTTTGGTTAACTCCACTGTTAAAATAAAGCATAAACATTTTGCTCTGCCTCCTCTGATGGGTCCTCATGAAAATCAAATGAGGTCATGGGACGCGGATGTGCCCTAAAGGGCAGAGCCTCCTGGAGCTGGCAGGGGGCAATCGGCCACAGGTGGGCTTTAGCTGTGCTACAAGTCCTCTGTCCCTGGACACCCTGCTTCGACCCATCAGCCTTAAATTCTCCATTTTAAAAGAGGGGATAATGGCCAGGCATGGTGGCTCACACCTGTAGTCCCAGATACTTGGGAGGCTAAGGCAGGAGGATCGCTTGAGCCCATGAGTTTAAGGTTGCTGTGAGTTTTGACACCATGGCACCCTACCGAGGGTGACAAAGTGAGACTCTGCCTCAAAATTGATTAATTAATTAATTAAAGAAGGCGGGTAATGACAGTGCCCAGGCTGACAGAGTTACTCTTGTGATGACCCCCAGGGCACAAAAACCATGCAATAGATGGGAGTTTCTGTTACTGGGGACTGGCAAAGATCAGAAAGTGATCGGCACATCGAGGAGTTCAAAGTATGTTTGATGAGTAACTGAGAAGCTCCTCCTATTTGACAGATCACAGCTTCCTGTGGCCAAGCTTGGCTCTCAGCCTTCTTGCACTGCTATCAGAAAAGCAAGCGAAGAACTTGTGTAAGTGAAATATGCCAGTCACAAAAGGACAAATCCTGTGTGATTCCACACATACGAGAACAGCCAGATTCACAGAAACAGAAAGTAAATAAGTAGTTGTCAGGGGCTGGGTGGAGGAGAAAAATGAAAAGTCAGTATTTAGGCTGGGTGCAGTGGCTCGCACCTGTGATCCCAGCACTCTGGGAACCCGAGGTGGGTGGATCACTTGAACTCAGGAGTTCCAGACCAGCCAGAGTAAGAATGAGACCCCGTCTCTACTAAGAATAGAAAAATTAGGTGGGTGTGGTGGTGGGTGCCTGTAGTCCCAGCTACTTGGGAGGCTGAGGCAGGAGGGCCACTTGAGCCCAGGAGTTTGAGGTTGCTGTGAGCTATGATGCCACAGCATTCTACACAGGGTGACAGAGTGAAACTCTGTCTCAAAAAATTTAAAAAAAAGAAAAAAAAAAAAAGAAAGCATTTGTAAGTACAGAGTTTCAGTTTTGTGAGATTAAAAAAAAAAACCTCTGGAGATCAATGCCAGTGATGGCTGCTCAGAGTGAATATACTTTTATGCCACTGATCTGTACCCTTAAAAATTGCTCAAGTGATAAATTTTAGGCTACATGTATTTTACCATGATTTTAAAAAAATTAATAAAAAAAAGTTGGCATTTGGGAAACATGAGGTTAGGCAGAGTGGCTGACATAAACAAGTAGTCATTAGAGCTGACCCTACTTCTCTTTTTTTTTTTGAGACAGAACCTCAAGTTGTTCCCCTGCGTAGAGTGCTGGAGCATCACAGCTCACAGCAACCTCCAATTCCTGGGCTCAAGCAAGTCTCCTGCCTCAGCCTCCCAAGTAGCTGGGACCACAGGCGCCTGCCACAACACCTAGCTATTTTTTTGGTGGCAGCCGTCATTGTTGTTTGGCAGGCCGGGCTGGATTCGAACCTGCCACCTTAGGTGTATGGGGCTGGCGCCTTAGCTGCTTGAGCCACAAGCGCCGAGCCCTGACCCCACTTCTCATGCTGGTTCTGGGCTAGTTGCTGGGTAGCACCCTGGCTGGAGGACACAGCGTGTAAAGAACAACGGGGAAGAATCCCCAAGGCACTTGCCAGTGCTGTGGTTTCCTGTGATAGCACCTCTGCTTCTTATTTTTAATATCTGCAAGAAATAATCCTGACTCAGAATTTATACTTCCTACTTATGACTGAGTTCCCCAAAATTAAATGAGGATGATGAGCAAGACCATATAAAACAAAGGTCAGTGAAGAAATGAGCCGTTATTTCCCCCTGTGAGGACAGAACAACCACCTGAATCTGCTTCTCCTTCCTGCAACTCTGTCTGGCCCAATCCCTGCAACACTCATGTTGCCAGTTTCTTGGGGAATTTGAAATGGGCTCCATCCCCAGGCCCAATGTCATGCTGTGCTAAGTAGAGAAAGAAGGGGGAAATATGCAGAAGTGACCAGTAATCTTAGCAGAATGGCCGAACTGAGCAAAAAGCTCAGGGGCTAAAGGTTAAGTTGAATTCCTCATCACTTACTGGCTGTGTGACCCTGAGCAAGCTCTTCCCTTCCAAATGGGAAGGTCCCTGAAGAGGTGACATCGAAGGTCCTATCTGGCCTGGTCCAACTGAGATTCCCTTCACACATCCTGCCACTTTTCTGATGATTTGTGCAAATAAACTAGATTCTGATCGGCCACTACCCCAAAGAAAATCTTTTTATCTGTTAGTCACACACACAAACGTGATGGGCGACAGAGTGAACAGATGCTTGTGACCACATCTTCTAACGGAAAGAAAAGCATCCAAGAAGACGTCGGTCAGGAAAGTTAAGTCAAGAATAATTCCATCAGGAATAATCCCTAGGACAGAGGAGAGACTGTCTGTGGTGGGGTGACATGGGTGACCCCGGACCCTTGGACTGTTCTCTGGTCAGACCCTGAGCTTCCCTGCAGCCCACTAACCTGCGTAGGAAGACACGGGGGAGATCTGCAGAGGGTAGAGCTCACTCATGCTGACCGGCTGCTCATCACTCTCCGTGGTCACCTCTACAACTTGGCAAATGTCCGGTGGGTTAGCGACAATCTCTGGATCTTCAATGTTGCTGTCAAGATGGGACGGTCCTACAACTTCAAAGAAAACAGAACCATCATGCAGCAAGTCTTCACAAGGATGTCACAGTTCTAGCACACACTTTCAAGAAAGCAAGGCTTCCCCAAATCAGCCAAGTCACCAAGACTCAGACCGTGGCCACCACCTGTCCCCTGTCATGGGGGCTGACGAACAAGCCTGGCCTGATGTCTCCAGCCTGCCTGCTAAGGGCATACACAGGGGGCTGCATCCCACCCAGCTAAGCAGAACTCCCCACTTGGCCAGGCCACAACTGAGGCTGTAGGACCAGAGGCTACACCCAGCCCCACCCTGGGACCACGGGTGGCAGTGCTATGTCCCACCACCAATTTCTGCTCTCTGCTCCTAGTCTGAAAGAAGGCACTGTGCTTGTTTTCTGAGTTCTGTGGTCCAAAGAGACACTGTCAAGCTTTAACAAGGAGAAAGACCACGAGCACCCCCCGTCGTGTCCCTTCTAGTTGCGGACTGCTCTGCTCACACTCCCAGCCTTCCTCCTGGGGGGAGTCGGCTCCCAATTTTCAGCAAACACTGGTTGCATAAACTCCCCAGAACACTGATGAGATGAATTCTGATCATTCTGGTTCTGAAAACTGTCTCAATTTTTCTTATTCAACTTTTTACTTTGAGACAATTACAAATTCACATACAGACAGAAGAATACAGAGAGATTCCGTGTGCCCTCTCCTCACCTTCTTCCAAAGGTGACATCTTTCAGAACTATAATACAGTGTCACAATCTGGATCCTGACATTAATAACTGCCCATGTTCAGACTGCTTCAGTTTTACTGAAACTCCATGGTGTATGCGTGTGTGCCCGCACACGAATGCCTGCTATTAGATCCATGAAATGTTATCATGTACGTAGTTCCGTGGACCTAACGAAACTACAAAATGCTGAACAGTTTCCATCTCCACACATCTCTCTTGTTACTCTTCCCTAACAACACCTACCTTTCTTCAATACCTCCCCCTTCTACCTCCTCATCCCTCACCCCTGGCAACCACTAGTATGGTCCTCATTTCTATAATTTTTGCCATTTCAAGGATGGCACAAAAGTCAGCCCATACAGAAAACTTTCAAGATTGGCTTTTTTTCTTTGGCATAACTCTCTGGAAAGTCACCCACATAGTTGTGTGTATCAATAATTGGTTCCCTTTGATAACTGCTGGGTACTATTCCATTATATATATTTACCACAGTCTATGTGACTGTTTCAGCCACTGAAGGACTCTTGGCTGAGCCTCATCTTTGGCTATTAGAAATAAGACTTCTGGCTCGGCACTGGTTACAGCACCAGCCACATGTACTGAGGCTAGCGGGTTCAAGCCTAGTCCAGGCCAGCTAAATTACAGTGACAACTGCAACAG
>NW_003852456.1:2917674-2946386 GCF_000181295.1 Otolemur garnettii
CCCAACTGTCTCTCAGAGTCACTGTACCATTTCACATCCTCACTAGCAACGTCTGAGGGCTATAATTTCTCTACATCTCTGCCAGCATTTGATGTTGCCACTGTTTTTGATTTTAGCCATTCTGATAGGTAAGTAATGACGTTTCATTATGGTTTCAATTTGAATGTCCCTAATGCCCTACCTCCATTTTTAAAAGAACCAACTTTAAACAGCTGTAGGCAGCTGACTGGCTGATCTGTTCCTGAATATTAGCTCTGACAGATAAAGGGGAAGAAAACAGTGTGGTAATGACAATGTTTTCCCAAGCTCCTCGAAGCACTTTGACACCATAACCAACGTTTTACTCACACCTGTATAAGTTAACATTTCAACCATGAGAATGACAGGGAAAGGATCATTATCCCATTCCACACGAAGAAACCCAGGCGCAGAGAGGGAGGCTGACTTGTCCAAACTCACAGAACTTGGACTGAGCCCAGTGCTGATCCCTGTCGTTCTCTCACCTGCCTACAAAATGCTCAGGTGAGGCAGGAAAGGGGGACACAGTCTAGGTGCCTTGAGGAGTCAGCCGTCACCAACAGGTTCTTAGCTTTTTGTTGTTATTTTCCCTTCCCTTCCCTTCTTTCCTGAGACAGGGTCTCACTCTGTCAGCCTGGGTAGAGTATCCTGACATCATCACAGCTCACAGCAACCTCAAACTCTTGGGATCAAGTGATCCTCCTGCCTCAGCCTCCCCAGAAGCTGGGACTACAGGTGCCCATCACCACACCCAAATAGTTTTTCTATTTTTAGTAGAGATGGGGGTCTCACTCTTGCTCAGGCTGGTCTCAAACTCCTGAGCAAAAGTGATCCTCCTGCCTTAGACACCCAGAGTGCTGGGATTATATCTGTAAGCCACCATATATCTGTATGCCTGGCCAAAGTATTTTTTGTTTGTAAGTCAAGTTCCTGTTTTAATTAAGCTTTGTGTGGTGTGATGCAAGTACTGTCTTAATCCTACTCAGGGAAGATTTTAGAGAATAATGGGAATTTTTGTTTTTTTTTTTGAGACAGAGTCTCACTTTGTTGCCATTGGTAGAGTGCCGTGTGGTCATAGCTTACAGCAACCTCAAAGTCTTGGGTTTAAGCAATTCTTCTGCCTCAGCCTCCCACGTAGCTGGGACTACAGGTGCCCACCACAATGTCGGACTATTTTTAGAGATGCGATCTCACTCTGGCTCAGGCTGGTCTCGAGCCTGTGAGCTGAGGCAATCCACCTGCCTTGGTCCCGAGTGCTAGGATTACAGGTGTGAGCCATCAGGCCTGGCCCAAGGATAATGGGAATTTAATAGAGAAAAGGAGGGGCACAGAAGAAGCAAGGAAAGGAGACGTAGGACATGATAAAAAGTCCAAAAGCCACAGTGTAAAGAATGGAAGGGAAATTGGATGCTATTTAAGTTTTCCTGGCAGGGATAAAATTAAAGAAAAGACAGTCAGGCCACACATGGCAGGCAAACTCCCAAATCCTCATTTCATCCTCATTTGACTATGAAGCATCAATTATGCAGCGCACTACACACCCTGACAACAACCAACAAGTCTCTCAAGTCTCTTCTGCCTCTTCCCCTCCATAAAATAAAATGGCAAGAAAACGCAATAATGTCCTGTCCTATCCCAAGTCTTAAGAAGCAGTCAGTGGGTGGAAATCAAAACCAAATGGGGGGGGGGTGTTTGAGGGAGGGGTACCCACAATATGTTACATACCGTGACAATAAAGGTTGTTATACATTTTATTTAAATCAAGGCCACTGACCCGGCACAGTGCTCATGCCTGTAATCCTAGTACTCTGGGAGGCTGAAGCAGGTGGATCTCTTGAGCCTCAGCCTGAGACCAGCCTGGGCAAGAGCAACACCCCATCTCTACTAAAAACAGAATATCTAGCCAGGCATGGTGGTAGATGCCTGAAGTCCCAGCTACTTGGGAGGCTGAGGCAGGAGGATCACTTAAGCTCAGGAGTTTGTGAGCTACGATGACACCACAGCACTCTACCATGGGTAACAGAGTGAGACTCTGCTTCAAAAACAAAACAAAACAAAACAGATCAAGGCCACTTTCACTGCTGATCCATCAAGACTCATTTCTTTTTCACCCTGTTTCTCCTAGCAGGGAGGCAGCAGGCTGTCCGGGGCTGGGCCACATGCAGCAGCAGAGGCTCAGGCAGCCTCCTCCTGGGATCCACCGCTTTGTTCTGACCAGGAATGCTTTTCCTCCCTGCTTTTCCTCAGGGAGGCTCAGCTCAGTTGTCAGCTAACAAAGATGGCCTGCCCTGTACCAGACACTGTCACCACACAGCAGATGCAGAGAAGAACCCGGTGGTCTGAGCGAGGTCTGTGCGCACAGTGGTGGCCAGCACCCAACAATCTAGACAGCCAGCTGAAGGCAGGAGAGAAGCAAAAAGGAAAAAAAGAAAACGAAGGGAACCGTGTGATAAAAGCTGAGGAAGAGCAGGCATCAAAGGGGGAGTGACACAAGGGAGGAGGAGGAGGTAGGACAGATATTCAGCGTGCCCCTTTCCCACCACCCCAACACAGGCCAACTGCTCTGCTCGGAGTACCTCTCACGCACTGTCCCTGCAAGGTCCCCTCTGCTCGGCCACAACTACAATGTGATGCGACCTTGCAACACTCCCTGACCTTCTGACTGGCGTAGCTGGGTAATTCTACAGATTAATTCTCGTCTCGTCTCCTCAAAGCAAACTGCAGCACCTGACAGCCAAGTACCTGCCTTAGAACCTTCCAGGCCCACTCATGACACCGGCTCACGTTTGCACCCAAGAGGCGTCTTTGAATACCTGGGGAGTAAATGAACGCAGGAAAGTGCTCGGGCTTGAGGACTAGAGCCGGAGCTCTGCAGCAGTTTGTGACAGTTTGCAAATACGGGCCATAACAATTCGTGTGCTCTGGACAACCTCAAGCCTTCTAGTCAGTGGATGCTTTTAGAGCCAAGAGGTGTGATAAAGACACGACAGGTTGAGGGTATCAGGTACTGGGGGTTGGTGGCTGGGAAGGACAGTATTTCAGGGGATGGAAATGTTCAGTCCTGAATATAGCAGCAGCTACACAACTTAGAGAATGGTGTACTACATGTACTATATTGGGGGCTTATTCCACCACAGTTCACTTACATGTGACTGAAAAAAATTAATTAGCACCCTACTATGTCGCCCTTGGTAGAGTGTCATGGTGTCACAGCCACAGACTCAGATTCTTGGACTTAAGCAATTCTCTCGCCTTAGCCTCCCAAGTAGCTGGGACTACAGGTGCCCGCCACAATGCCTGGCTATTTTTTGGTTGCAGCCATCATTGTTGTTTGGCAGGCCTGGACTGGATTCAAATCCGCCAGCTCTGGTGTATGTGGCTGGTGCCCTAGCCTCTGAGCTACAGGCACTGAGCCCTTACTGAAATTCTTAAGTATATCCTGAATGCTGGTGACCAGGTTGGAAAACTCAGTTTTTGTTTCTGGGCTACAATCTGGGTACTCGGTGAATATGATAACATCATCTCCAAGACCAAATTTCACCCCAAGGAGACGCAGCATTAGGCTTCTGTGAGGGACAAGCTCTTTGCTCCATCCCAACAGCATTCAGGGCACTTTAGAAACTTCCCGAGACACCAGTCAAAGCAGGGGAATCCCAGCCCCTGCTGCTGGTCAGCCTCAATCCCTCTCTTTCTCTCTCTCCCTGCCCTCTCCTTTCTCCTTCTCTCTCTCTCATCTCTACCTCCCTCTGCTCCCCGTGTGATTTCTCTGAACCACCAAGTGGCAGCAACACTGACCTCTGACAACTGAAAAGTCACATTAATACCAAACTCACCTGCTCCAGCAGTAAGGACAGGAGCCATACTAATGACCAAACCTGACTAGTGCCCTGACCACTGGCCTTTGGCTCTCCCTAGCCTCTGAAAGATCTCACAAAACTACTAGGAATGCATGATCATGATGGGTTCTCGAGACAGAGTATAACTCCGTCACCCTGGTAGAGTACAGTGGCATCATAGCTCACAGCAACCTCAAACTCCAGAGCTCAAGCAATCCTCCTGCCTCAGCCTCCCAAGTAGCTGGGCCTACAGGCGCTACCAACATTTCCAGCTAGTTTTTCTATTTTTAGTGGAGACAGGGTCTTGCTCTTGCTCAGGCTGGTCTCAAATTCCTGCACTCAAGCAATCTTCCACCTCAGCCTACCAGAATGCTGGGACTACAGGCACCCAGCCTATGATCCCTGTTTTGGACATGATGAACCAACAGCATCACAGAGAACTCATCAAGGACCTCAAGGTCTGGACTAAGTGGCAGGATTAGGATGCAACATCCGTCTTACCTGCTCTGCAAAGTCCACCCTCTGTAATATGGTCTTCCTGACAGAAGGAGTTAACGGAGTCCCAGCCCAGCTCCTCCCGGCTCTCCAAGCCCCTCTCAGGATAAGAACTTTTGAATCTCACCTTACTGCATCTCTGGGCTCATAACCAACCATGACATTTCTTTTCAATAGTTCTCTACTGGGTGCCAAGGAAATTCTCAAATGGTTGGAAGCACTAGAGACCCACTAAGCTCCTCCAAGCTTATTAAAGTCAGCCCATCTGAAGAGTCATCCACAGGAATGTAATCTCATCTGGACCTAGCTGCTGAGAATTACAACAATATTATTCATGGCTCGTTACTGACGAACCAGTTTGAGTCCTTAAAAGGTCATTCTTACTTTATTAACAATTTTTGACCAAACGTGGGCCCCACCTGAGAGCAGCCTCTTCCCAGGGCTTGGAGAAAGTACTTGAAAAGAGACTCTCATAAAGATCTTTGGTGAGGGGGGTGGCCTGATCCTACAATTTTACAGGGGAAAAAAAGCTAAAACCTAGAGGTCAGAGATATTGCTAAAGTCACCTGGGAAGCTGCAGAGTCAAGAATGAAACTTATTACCAAGGCATGTTAATAAAATCAGCCTGTTCGCCTGGGTCATAAAGAAAAAATTTCCCCCTGACTCCATCAGAAAAAGTGAGCAAAACTGTTAATACTAGCCCCATGACATAGTATAGTGGGAGGCTATTTTTCTTACTCAAAAATATTTTGAAATAAAAAAAAGTATTTTGATACAATGCTGATAACATCATAACCATATTGTACCATTTTACCTCTTTCTGGCCCCAGAGTGATTTATTTGTATACCTCCTTTGATTTTTACAACGATAAGGTGGGCAGGGTCAGTATTAATCACTTCCATTTTACATGTAAATATATATATTTGCATTTTATAAGTTATATATGTTATTCTAATTTCTATACAAATCAAATCTCAGATCTAGGTCTACAACTCAAGACTTCTAACTCCTCATCTTGTGATCATTCTTAGTAAAACAAGACGTGGTAGACTGAGGTGCTCCAGGCGAGTGATAGGAGAGACAGCACCTCCACGGAAGGGGATCTGCCCTTGCGTGGGCCAGACAGCCCCAGCGGCAAGCTCTGCCCCCTCTCCAGGGCAGCAGAAGGGCAGGAGGAAGCAAGAGTGTAGCTGGGGCAGCACGTTCTCTTTACCCCCAGGAGAAAACGGCATCATTTGCCATTACACAGAGGCCAGCAAAGGATGAGTCCCAGTAAAAACTCAGGAGAGTTAACCTGTTGTCTTGAGGGCCAATGATCCAGAGCAGAAATCCCAGCAGACTCGGGCTGTCAGCTCCCACCCACCACTGGAACTGCCCACTGGCCCTTCCTTCCAGTGCTGTGTGGACAGAGTCGACAAATCCCACCCCAACCTCACTGTCCACCAATGGCCACAGGGACGTTCCACTGTTCAAAATCCTTCAAATTTGAAAGCGGGTATAAAAGCAGCAGGCAGGGCCCAGGCCCAGATCACCCCAGACCTCAGATGACATTACAGGGCTGAGGTCTTTCTCTTGGGGGTCAATGGTTACCCCAGCATTAAAAAAGAAAACAACTCACTCTGTGTGGAGGATGAATGGGAAAGAGCAAGATGAAAACCAAGCCCAGATGAGAGGGAAGGGAGCCCCTGAAGCAGAGCCAGAAGTGGGAGGGGATGGACTTGAGAAATACGGTGAGGAACCGAGGACCTGAGAGTCATCAATAAGGTGTGGGCGGGAAGAGAGGGGAGGCGGAAAGTATACATAGTCTCCCCAAAAGATGCCTTCCTTTCTTTCTATTTTTATTTTTTGATACATAGTCTCACTGTCACCCTAGGTAGAGTGCCATAGTGTCACCATAGCTCACAGCAACCTCAAACTCTTGGGCTTGATTGATCCCCTTGCCCCAGCCTCCCACGTAGCTGGGACTACAGGTGCCTGCTACAACATCCAGCTAGTTTTTCTATTTTTAGTAGCAACGGGGGAGCTCATGTTTGCTCAGGCTGGACTTGAACTCCTGAGCTCAAGCGATCTGCCCACCTAGGGCTCCCAGAGTGCTGGGATCCATAGGTGTGAGCCACCACTCCTGGCCTCCAGCTTTCATAACTAAAAATTTCTTAGGGTTAAATGAACAACAGCCAAACTCCACTGCCCAGGCCTGCAGTTTGACTCCTGTGGCTGAGGAGGCACCCACAGCCTCACCTTGGTAACCAGGTCCAATCTGCACGAGAAAAATAAAGTGCATTACGGGCTCTGAGTCTGGGTGCGTTGTGACATCTTGGTTGGCACCTGGCATGGAGCTTCATAATGCTGTGAGTTTTCTAGGGGTCCCAATAAAACCAGAGGCCTTATCTCTGGCCCTTGCTCCTAACAGGTGCAGCCTTCCCAAGAGAAGGGACCGGTCATAGCTGATAAGCATGGAAGATCTCTTAAGACGGGGTGCGTACTCACTGAAGATCCACTCACCCCAGAGCTACCTTTTTTTTTGAGACAGAGTCTCACTATGTTGCCTTTGGTAGAGTGCCATGGTGTCACAGCTGACAGCAACCTCAAACTCTCGAGCTTAAGTGATTCTCTTGCCTCAGCCTCCCAAGTATCTGGGACTACAGGCACCTGCCACAACGCCGGCTATTTTTGTTGCTGTTGTAGTTGTCATTGTTGTTTAGCAGGCCCAGGCTGCGTGTGAACCTGCCAGCCCTGGTGTATATGGCCAGCGCCCTAGCCCCGAGCTCCCAGAGCTACTTTTTATCTTATAGGTAAAATTTCCCATCTTAACCGCTAGGAAAAATGGAACAAAGGAGATGGGAAATGGCAAAGACACGGTTCCAAAGCCCTGTGTCACCTCTGCCACACACAACAACCTGAAACCCCTATGGACTCTGGCACCAACCTTGAGTTAAACTTTAGGGTACTCCCGGCCACCCTGAAGTCTGTCCCCATGAGGTCAATCTGCGCTCATGAGCCTTCAGGACACACCCCATTGCTGCTCCAGTCTCTAAGGTTGGCTAAAAGAGCCGCTTAAGCTTTGCTTTAGAGGAAGTCAGTCAAATTTGGAAGCAATTACCAAACCCAGAAAAGTTCAATAAAATGCACTTCGGGCAGCCCAAATGAAGAAAAAAATCCCCAACATGTGAATTCCTAATTGCTGTGTGTCTGGTTGCTTGGAAGTAATGAACGGTGACCCTTGTCTCACCACGACCTTTGCTTTATTGAAGGGTGGGGTTGCCTTTGATGAAGAAATACAATGGGCTTACAAAGCATTGCCCAGGAAGTTGCACAGAAGGTGGGCACCTGCAAACACCCTCCACTGGCCTGGACAGAGTTTCAAGGCAGCCCAGCAAAAGCCCTGCTAACCTGGGCAAGGGGCCAACTGAGCACTGTCAGGACAAGTCAACACACTGCCGGCTCCCTCCCTTTCCTAAAGACAGAAGTTGCCACACACAACAAAAATTCAGCACTAAAGGAAAGTAAAAATAAAAATAGGCGGTTCTTCTCCCTCCCTCCCCTTAAAGTGGAAAGCAAGGATAAGTCTTTGAGGCATTGAGCCCATGGACATGATTATACAGAAGAGATGGGACATCTAAAGACATGTCCTCGCTCAGCGACACTGCACTCCTCCTGGGCATACACAGCTCATTCAGTCTGTTTTTTTTCTGAGTCTCACTCTGTTGCCCTAGGTAGAGTGCCACAGCCTCAGCCTAGCTCACAGCAACCTAACTCCTGGGCTGAACTGATCCTCCTGCCTCAACCTCCGAAGTAGTTGGGACTACAGGCGCCTGCCACCACACCTGGCTAGTTTTTCTATTTTTAGTAGAGATGGGGGTCTCACTTTTTTTTTTTTTTGGAGACAGAGTTTCATGCTGTTGTTCTGAGTAGAGTGCCATGGCTGTCACACAGTAACTGCAATCTCTTGGGCTTAAGAGATTCTCTTGCCTCAGCCTCCCAAGTAGCTGGGACTATAGGTGCCTGCTACAATACCCTACTATTTTGTTGTGTTTTCTAGCAGACCTGGGCTGGGTTTGAACCCATCAGCCTCGGTGTATGTGGCCAGTGCCCTAGGGTGGTCTTGAGCTCCTGAGCTCAAGCGATCCACCCGCCTCGGCTTCCCAGAGTGCTAAGATTACAGGCATGAGCCACCTTGCCTGATAGCTAGTTCAGTCTGGAAGTACATTCAGCTATCATGGAGAAGAGGAAATGTCGCACCCCTGAGACTCTCCCCCGGAGTCTAAATTTGGTTCCTTGCTTATTCTCCGCCATTTCTCCTCTTCTGTCCCCACAAATGGTAACGCTGCGGTCCGGCTGGGGGTTTCTCTGGTTGCCATGTGTCTCCTTCCATGAAAACAGGAATTGGGCCTCCCTGACCTATTTCCTGCCTACAGTACTGAGTTTGGTATTTGGGAGGCCCCGGGAAATACCTGTGCATTCAGAGTGTGCCCTTGGGCAGTGTGTCTCTGCGCCTCAGATTCTTTGTCTGTAAAATGAGCACCACCACTGCTGGGGAGAAGCTGCTGAGAGGACTTGTGAGAACACTTCCCTCTCCTGGGTTCCCAAGTTTTTATTAAAAGAAAACAAACACTTTTTATTGCAAACACTTTTGTCATGTCCATCAACCCAGGAAAGGATTAACAAACTGTGGCACATGTATATACCATTCAGTCATAAAAGATAGAGACTTTACATCTTTTATGTTTATCTGGATGGAAATGGAGAACACTCTTTTTAGTAAAGTATCACAACAATGGAAAAGCAAGTATCCAGTGTACTCAATACTAATATGAAGCCAGTAGATGAACTAATACACGCCCACATAAGAGAAAAACACGATTCAGTTCAAGTTGGGGGGGGCGGGGAAGGAAGGTAGAGGCAGGAAGAGGAGAGGAGGTGGGGGCATGGGGACAATGTAAGGGCACATGGCACACCTCCAGGGCGCAGGACACAACTACAACAGGGACCTTACCTAACAAATGTAAACACTGTAAGCTAATCGTCTGCACCCTCTTATTTATTTGAAATTAAACACACACACATACACAAAAGAACACTTTTGTCCACCTGACCAAACAGTAAGTCTAAAAACGGTAACCATTAGCCATTAGGAAACAAATACTTTTTTATTCAAAGGAATTTGTTCTGTAACTTTTAGATTCAGTCAGAAGGCCACACCCGAGGATCTAGAAAGCCATGTGTGGCCCCAAGGCAGCAGGTCCCCACCCCTCGCTCACCCATCTAAGTTCCTTTTTTTGGATCCATGAAGGCCTTTTATTTTTCAGCCCTGAAATCCAAGGGCTGAAACTTGCATCTGGAGATGGTTCCAAGACCTTCTCCCACTGCCCGGGTTATTTGAAGATCCCCATTTTACAAATCTTTAGATCCCTGAGGGCTGTCCGTGTGTCTAAAAATAGGAGATGTCAAAATAGTTTACCTATGATGTTCACGGTACTATCCACTTCATTTTTTATCGCTGAAGTCAGGACCGCAAATTCAGGAGAAAGATCGCTTACTCCATTACCAAGCCCCAAAGAGGACTCAACTGGTTCTTGCTAGGAAGAAGAAAAGAAAAAAGAATTCAGAACACTTCCTTTTCCCTCTCTTAGTTGAAACCATACCCTCTGTCCGCTTTGTTTAATGCTAGGGTCATTCATGCTCAGGGGCCACACATGTTGCTGACTTCTTTACATCGGCCTGTGTTGAGAAGCAGGACTCTGCGTGCAGTGTGCACTGGTTATTCTGTTTCCCTCCAGGAAACAGCACCAGTGTGTCTGGCTGGGCTTAGGAAATGCCTCCACTTGTAGACCATGGCTTTGGGGCCCAGCAGGGCTGCATGACCTTCTGTGTCACCGTCCGTGTTAACTATGGCACTGCACAGGGAGTGCCCCAAAAACTGACACCTGGCTTCTCACTAAGGCACGCTCCTCCTTCACAATATGTCTTAGGAAAAGCTTTGTCTCCATGACTGGCCCGAGAACAGGAGCCCAGAGGAGCTGTAGGTGACTTCTCCTCAGATCCAGTCCACCATGGACTTTGGCCTCTCCAGCGCCCCACGCCTGGTGGCTGCCCAGTCACAGGGCCACCCTTGCAGCTGAAGCCTACCTCTCCCTGGCCCCAGTCCAGTCAGGCCAGGCCACACTCACAGCTTCACGAGAAAGCCCTGCAGGAGCCCACAAAGCCCATCCCACGAGTCTACGCGTTCGTACTAACAAGTAATGAGAATAGATCCCTTTTGTGGACTGACGCTCTGAATTCCTGCTTCATTCAGAGGCCCCCATGCCCTCTGACAGTGCCAGCCACCTCTGGGGAGGCCAGTCCTGAGGGACAGTGGCTTTCTGCATTTTGATGGGGAGCCTTTCCTTAGAGAAGCTTGCATTTGCTTCTAGGACAGCAACCATGTCGCGTCAGAGTCACGCTGCCTGCTAGGGAGCCTGCTGTGAAAGAAGCAGGTTGAGGGAGAACCAGCGCTGGGAGCAGAGGCCCAGTGTGGAGGCTGTGACTGACTGTGCTTTGCAGAGTCAGGAGGGGGACACTGCTCTAGGGCATGGTGAGCGTTCTCACCTACACATTTAGGCACTAGGCATTTAGAATCAATGACTGCCCCCCCAATATCCTGTAGAAGTCACACAGGGAAAGAGGGAAATAATCCCCTCCCTTCAGAATCCCATCTGGGAAATTCCTACCATAAAAACCATGGCTTCAAAACATCACTTCACTCCATGGCTTTTTCTTAAGAAAAACCACTCACTCACACACACACCCACACACACAAAATGTAACCTACCTATCTGTACCCTCCTATTAATCTGAAAAAAAAAAAAAAAAAACCCAGTGCATGGTTTATCAGATGTACCCAAGGCCATACCTATGGAGGCCCAGAGCAGACCCACTGGGCAGGACTATTGCTCCTTTCTCCTTGAGCACCTTGCAAAAAAGCTCACATGCCAGTGACCTGAGAGTCACCAGTTTTTGTTTCCCTTAGTGACCAAACTTTTTTTTTACTTTTGAGACACTGTTATAAGTGGGATTATAAGCACCCACCACCACACCCAGCTAGGTTTTCTGGTTTGTTTTTTTTTTTTATGGTTTTAACGTAAATATATTTTTTTATTTTGTTACAGTTTGGCCAGGGCTGGGTTTGAACCCACCACCCTCAGTATATGGGGCTGGTGTCCTACTCACTGAGCCGCAGGTGCTGCTCAAGGTTTTCTGTTTTTAGTAGTGATGGGTTCTCGTTCTTGCCCAGGCTGGCCTCCAACTCCTGAGCTCAACAGATCCAGCTGCCTCAGCCTCCCAGAGTGCTGGGATCACAGGCGTAACCAAACTTCCGAACCGCATCTGGTCTTCCTAACTTCACCTGCACTCTGTTGGCATCTGGGGTCTGCCTTCCACTCCGTGTGGAGAATCTAATTCCCAGGCAGGGTGGCAGGAGCCCAGCTTTGAGACCAGACAGGCTAGGGGCAAAGCTCGGTGTCCCTACATCTCACGAACTGTAGGACCTTCTTTTTTTTGAGACACAGCCTCAAGCTGTCGCCCTGGGTAGAGTGCCATGGGATCACAGCTCACAGCACCTCCAACTCCTGGGCTCAAGCGAGTCTCCTGCCTCAGCCTCCCAAGTAGCTGGGACTACAGGTGCCCGCCACAACACCTGGCTATTTTTTTTTTTTTTGGTTGCAGCCATCATTGTTGTTTGGCGGGCCTGGGCTGGATTCGAACCCGCCAGCTCAGGTGTATGTGTCTGGCACTTTAGCCGCTTGAGCCACAGGCGCCGAGCCTGTCGGACCTTCTATAACCACCACACGCCTCTCTGAGGGCACTTCAAACAGCTATAAGCAATACTAGGACTTGTGTCATGAGGATAATGGGAAGATTAAATGAGATAAGCACATACATGGCACTGATTTAATAATAAGTGCTCACTGTTTCCAAGGTCACTGATAAAAACTCTGCTGTCCCAAACCTAATGACCTTCCTCGAGCCCCTTGCCCTTGACCCCGTGCCCGACTGGCAGGGCCACACTCTCCCTCTCTGCAACTGGACCGGCTGACGCTGGCAGTTTCCTTTCTTGATGGCTTCTTCACTTGCCCCTTGTTGGTCCCCTCCCCAAAAGATGCCCCACCATTCATCATTCCATTCCCTCAGTTCTCTCAAAACAAAAAAAAAAGAAAGAAAGAAAGAAAGGAAAAGAAGGCACAGGTATCCGAAGGAATTGCAGAAAGAACCACTCATTTGTCCGCGTTTCTTCTGCTGCCTTACGATATTTTTAATCATTCTGCTTCCAGGTTTCTTAAAAAATTAAAGAGGCAGTCAGACTTAGACATACCTAAACACCTAAATTAGTTCCGATTTCTCAGTGGAAGACCTTGATGTGTTTCACATGATCTGCAGTTTAATTAGTGGAAAGTGATACTTTCATCACTTTACACTTGAGAAAACTATGACTCAGATACTAAATTAATTTTCCAAGATCGCACTGCTTTCTGCCTGAGGGGACACAGCAGCTGAACTCAGTCTTGGGTCATGCAACACAGTTCAATTCCAGAGGTCTTCTGCCTTAATAAACCCGGCGCTAATGGAGGCTGAGACAGATTCTTCTGAACACTGCACTCCTCTCCGCGTTCCTGACTTGTACACTTCCCTAAAGGAATCTTGTGTCTACCGATGAAGACTGGGACAGACTATTCTTAACACGATTTACACCTCTCGTATCTACTTTTTATAAAACCTGTCATAGGGTGGGCCCTGTGGCTCATGCTGATAATTCTGGCACTGTGGAAGGCAGAAGCAGGTGGATTGCTTAAGCTCAGGAGTTCGAGACCACCCTGAGCAAGACTGAGAACTCCCATCTCTACTAAAAATAGAAAAACTAGCTGGGTATGGTGGTGCATGTCTGTAGTCCCAGCTACTCAGGAGGCTGAGGCAAGAGGATCGTTTGAGCCCTGGAGTTTGAGGTTGCTGTGAGTTATGAGGCCAGGGCACTACCCAGGGTGACTGAATGAGGATCTAAAAAAAAAATTGATAACAAAATAAATGAAATAACCTGTCATTTTAAGGTAATCAGCGCAAACCATCTCACTGTTACTATCTCTGCTGGAAGGATAGTACCATCAAAAGTATAGTCAAAATGTAGCCAGTGCTTCCTGAAAGGTCTCCATCCAGGATGCAGAATAGGCCCAGGGAGAAGGATCTGCCCTAAACCCAGCCCGAATTTCCCAAATTACTGAACAGAGAGATATCTAAAGCTAACCTATATTAAAAAACTACTGACCCCAAATTAGAAAAGGGATGCTCCTGGGGCCTCTCCTGATCCCCTTGGCTCAAATGTGTCCCCTGCCCCCCCCACCCTCCCTCCCCAGCCCTGCTCGGTTCCAGCACAGCCTGGTCTGGCCAATCCTGAACCGGCCTCCTCCTCCAGTTCCCTTTCTCACTTCAAGTCAAGTCTCTCCTGCAAGTCAAGTAGCTCAGAGCTTTCTGGGTTTCTAATCCTCTCGCCTCATTCCAAAGATAAACCAAGAGCTCCATTTGGGCCCCAGCTCCTGCATGGTTCATGAATTCTGCCAAATATTTACATTCAAGCACCTTTTCTGTAATTAGAGAACCCAGCGTTTGGTATACAGTTCAAGGGATTTTTTTTTATTTTATATATGTTTATTTTCAATATAAATTTATTTAAATCACTTTGGACTCAGCATGTCCTTAGGTTTTACCCACTGATCAAACTGCTCTGCTGTGAGATAGCCAAGTTCAATAGCGCCATTTGTCACTGCTCCAAATAAATTTGAAGCTCTGGCTGCTCATGATGCTCTGGTTGAGCTCAGTGGAGCCATGAACACTACTGCTTGCAGTCTGATGAAGATAGCAAATGATGTTTGTTTTCTGGGTCTGGTCCTCAGTCAGGTCTAGGTGAACTGATCTTGCCTGAAAACGAACCAGGAAGCAGTATCATGCCAAGCAAAGTGAACCCTACTCAGTGTGAAGCAATGACCATGGTTGCAGTTCAAGGGATTTTAAGCAAAAGCAAACCGGCCTGGGGGAGAGAATTCAGGGGAAGCCTTCTTCAGACCAGCAAAACCACACACCACTGCAGAGAACACTCACTGAGATGACAATGACTGGTTGGAACTTGGTCTTTGGGGCTCAGAAATGTCAGCTACCATCCTCTGTTTACATATGTCTGTCCTTACTGTCCTGTGCCTTGTCTATTCCCAGGGATTGACCTGTTTCATGATATTTTTTGAAACACATATACAGAGTTGGACAATTAAGTTCTGGAACTCATCCTAACAGAAGTGCTATGTTTCTCATTGCAAAATGTCACTATGGGCACTTTTTTTTTTTAAGACAGACTCTCTCTCTGTCACCCTGGTCAGAGAGAGCTATGTTGTCATCACAGCTCACAGCAACCTCAAACTCCTGGGCTCAAGCGATTCTCCTGACTCAGCCTCCCAAGTAGCTGGAACTATAGGCACCTGCCCCCACACTTTGTTAGTTTTTCTATTTTTAGTAGAAAAAGGGGTAGTAGAGATGGGGTCTCGCTCTTGCTCAGGCTGGTCTCAAACTCCTGAGCTCTGGCAATCTACCTGCCTTGGTTTCCCAGAGTACTGAGATTACAGGCGTTAGCTGCTGCGCCTGGCCACTGTGGTCACCTTTGAAGTACTCTACTTTGCCACCTGGTGACTGCATTGATACTCAGCAATGACATATGCAGGGCTTTTTCTAGGATGAGTTGCAGAACCTAACTGTCAGACCTCATACAATGACAGCTCTGATAGCCATTCCACAAAGAGCTCCAAAAGTACTCTGAAGTGTGGACCAGGCGCTGGTGTCAGCGCACACCTGGTGATCACTTGGGATGTTGAGCAATGTGGTACGGAGCACTTTTTCTAAGATGAGTTTGTTTACTTAATTGTCCAATGGTGTATTAACTGATGAAGTACAATCTACTATTGCTCTCTTTTGTTTTACTTACTCTTACTTCCCTAGATAGTGGCTTAGTTCATGTAAAACGTGGCTCACTGAGCATACAGAATATACTCACAAAAAGAATATCAAAGAATGCTGAGGCAGAGTTTCTATAGCAACTACTCGGCCAATGGACCTTGGGTCTTCCAGTCTCAGGGAGACTATCTGATTTGTTGGGAGGCGGAGAGGAACATAGCATGGAGATCAATGATCTGAGTGACCCAAGAAAGATTCAGACCCTTGGCCAGCATGTTCTAAACATTGTTGGCTAATTAAAACTTCAACTCAACTTTAAGACTTGGTGAAGGCTTGCTTCAACAGCAAGTCTGCAAGCCTAGTCACCTCCCACAACACAAATTTTCTCAGTAGAAGAAAAACTACCAAGTCTATCCAGTCACATATTTGCACAGGACATATTAACTCAGAGTGTAGGTGTGTTTTGATGTACAATAAAAAGTAAAGTATTAACAGCTCAGTAAGGATAAAGTCCTTTGATTGTGCAATTCCAGATGCCTTGGGAAGTTAGCTTTTTCGTTTTTTAATTGAGACAGAATCTCACTGTCGTCCTGGGTAGTGTGCCATGGCGATATCATAGCTCACAGCAACCTCCAACTCTTGGGCTCAAGCGATCCTCTCGCCTCAGTTGTTTGTATTTTTAGTAGAGACAGGGTCTTGATCTTGCTTTAGGCTGCTCTCAAACTCCTGCTGGGATCCCAGGCGTGAGCCACCGTACCCAGGTGGGGAGCTAACTTTTAAAACACTCCATAGAAACCTGAAGTCAACACAATGGCTTGAACATCCATGAACCATAGAACTTGGCAGGCCACTCATCCCTCACTCATTTCCCATGTTCCCCCTGCAGGCATAATGCAAGAAGACTTCAGTGCAAAAGTTAGCTCGTGCACGTGTCTGATGAATCTCACCTGCCTCTGCTCAAGGTAAGTTTCAGGTAGTAACCACACCATAATTGCAGAAAGATTTCATCACAATGCACACTTTGCTAAGATGGACCTTGACCCCACGAGGCTGTCCTTAGGGGGAACCTCTCACCTACTTCCCTGGGGCAAATATGACCAAGCCCAACCACGGCTGTGCCTCCCACAACCTGCTCGTGTTGGTAGGCAGAGGAAGGTGCTACCGACGCTGCTGTGACTGCAGAGATCCTGTACTTACAAGAGCACCACATGTCATCAATTCTGAGACACATGTTTCCTCACACTTCCATATCCCTGAAACCAGATGTACTCATAATCAGTGAGGTATCAGGTTTTCCTTCTGAGCAATACATAAAATAATGGTATACCTTAAAATCACTGGTATCTTGACAGTCAATGGAATATGAGGGATAATTTTGAGCAAAGTGTGTTGAAAATTGAACATGTGGCCAGGCACAATGGCTCACATCTATAATTCCAGCACTCTGGGAGGCTCAGGCAGGTAGATTGCCTGAGCTCAGGTGTTTAAGACCAGCCTGAGCAAGAGCAAGACCTCCTCCCTACTAAACATAGAAAAATTAGTTGGACGTGGTGGTGGGCACCTATAGTCCCAGCTACTCTGGAGGATGAGGTGAGAGGATCACTTGACCCCAACAGTTTGAGGTTGCTGTGAACTGTGATGATGTGGCGCTCTACCCAATGCAACCGAGTCAAACTCTGTCTAAAAAAAAAAAAAAAAAAAAGAAAGAAAAGAAAAGAAAATTAAACATGTTACTCCCTTTGTATTTCATCATTAACTGTGATTATAAAAGTTTTCATTCTAATGTAAAACCCCTCACTCCCACCCTACATATTATATTTATTTATACATCTATTTAGTTCACAAATGCATATACATCTACTTACCAAAATATATTAATTATCTATTCTGTACCACGCACTGAGCTAGATGCTATGAAAACAGTAGTAAACATAATATAGTCATTCTTCAGATTGTACCTAATTCTTCAGAATCACGTATTTGCAGGGAAGCTATACTCTTCTGTTTAAATAGCACTAATCCAAATGTAGGCCGTAATCAGGCACAGTGGTTCACACCTGCAATCTCAGCACTTTAGGAGGTTGAACTGGGAGGACTGCTTGAGACCAGGAGTTTGAGGCCAGTTTGGGCAACAGAGTAAGACCTCATCTCTACAAAAATAAAAGAATTAGCCAGGGTGGCACCTGTAGCTCAGTGGGTAGGATACCAGCCACATACACCAAGGTTGACAGGTTCAAACCCAGCCTGGGCCAGCTAAAATAACAATAACAACTGCAACAACAACAAAAAATAGCCAGGTATTGTGACAGGTACCTGTAGTCCCAGCTACTTGGGAGGCTGAGGCAAGAGAATCACTTAAGCCCAAGAGTTCAAGGTTGCTGTGAGCTGTGACGCCACAACACTCTACTCAGGACCATAGCTTGAGACTTTGTCTCAAAAAAAAAAAAAAAACCCCAAAATTAGCCAGTGTGGTAGTGTGCCTATAGTCCCAGATACTTGAGAGGCTGAGCATACTTGAGGATCACCCAAGCCCAGGGGTTCAAGGATACAGTGACCTACACTTGCAACACTGTACTCCTGCGTAGGCAATACAGCAAGACCCTGTTTCTTCAAAAAGCAAACCTAAACTGTGAGAAATGTGATATGGCTGACAATTCAGTTCTTTCAATTGCAAGAAAAAAATAAAAAAAAATTAAGAGGAATATATGGGAAACCTATAAACTAAAAAAAAATACTTAAAAGACATATCCCCAAATCACATGTAAATCTTAGAAAGATCTTAATACTAAACAAACTATATAAAAATTATAACATTTATGAAATAATTGGAAATCTGAATACTGCCTGGATGTTTGTTGAAATTAAAGGAAGTACTCTTAATTTTTTCGGGCATGATAATACTACTGTGGTATTTTTAAAGAACACTTATCTTTTAAATATGAGTGTTTCCCTAATGAATTATTATGGAAGAAATTATATGATGTTTGTGATTTGCTTCATACCACAAGTGGTTTTTGTAAGTCAAAATTAGTTGACTATCTGAAACTTTATACTAGAAGTTGGGAAGTAGCTAAAGATACTGAACTTGAGGTGATGATCTATGGGGTAGATTTCACTCATTTGTTTCCTTTCTAGGTGCATAAAATTTTTCCACCAAAAGAAGTTAAAACGAAATTAGGCCTTTGGTACATATTTAAAATAAGTCAGAACCTAAAAATATTGAAAGTGAAACTAGAAGTATCACTGCTAAAATCCTCTGCCTAAAATATTTATTTTCCACTGTGGAGATAAATATCTCTGCAACGCTAACACCTTATCTAAGTTTTCCTTTATAATTCAACAACCTTCTCAAATCTAGTTTTCTATATGAAATCAATTCTTCTGTATTTTTTCCCCATTTCAACTTATTGGCTTGTTTTTCAATGGTGTGTTGTAAAAACAGCATGGTTCTTTTTATTCTAATAGTTATTCTAAGTTATAAACCAGAATACCTAGCATCTTCAAGTTCAGTCCTAAATCACCAGGTAATCCTAGATGTGTGTCACTCATCTCTCTGGATCCTCAATTTCCTTCACCTGCACCGAGGCCAGGGAGTTGGTGGTCTATGGGCCTGGGTCTGTAGTGCTTGCTCTTTGCTCAGCAACTGAAGCTTGTCCCCAGTTTTGCTGGGGATATCTGGCTCTTCTCTTATTGTGTAACAAGGGCTACACAGTCTATGCACAAAGATCCACAATCTGCAGGTAGTTCAGACAACACAGCCTACTGAGAAGCTCTCTCATACACACACCCCTATGGAAAACCCTTGGGAGGTACGTGAGATGGCTCTAGAGTGGAGCAGAAAGAAACTACTGAGGGCTACACTATAGAGTACTTGAGTTGACCTCAGGGTCCTCCTCAAATGGCCCATGATGGAAGAGATATGAAATACAGTTAACAGATTTTAATAGAAGTATATAATACCTTCTATATATCAACCTTTATTTATTTACTTTATTTTTTTGAGACCAATTCTCATTCTGTCATCCTGGGTAGAGTGCCATGACCTCATAGCTCACAGTATCTTCAAACTCTTGAGCTCAAGCAATCTTCCTGCCTCAGCCTCCCTAGTAGCTGGGAGTACAGGCACCTGCCACCACACTAGACTAGTTTTTCTATTTTTAGTAAAGACGGGGTCTCACTCTTGTTCAGGCTGGTCTCAAACTCCTGAGCCCAAGGGATCCACCCACCTTGGCCTCCCAGAGTGCTGGGATTACAGGCATGAGCCACCTCACCTGGCCTTATTAAAATATATTTAATAGCCTAAAAATATACTTAATAGTATCAGACACAAGCTGGTTGCTAGAGCTTCCTTGGAACTGAGTGACCAGCTGGCAACAGTCGTGGTGACCAGATGGAGACTTCAGACTGCCAAGCTTTGTGTGAATTTATGACTTCATTCATAAATTTCTCAGGGAAACTGGATTAAGCAGCGGTTGTGTGCGTCTATCTCTGTGAGTAGGTACATGTTGGAGAGGGGATCTTACACAAGGTATATGAGATTAGATGGCAAGAGAAGAAAGATTTAAACAGTCTGCAGAGGTCACATCACTTTTCATAAAATAGAACATGAATCATGAATGTGGTCATAACTTTGATATTCTCTCCCAACAACCAAAGATTACCTTGATGTGCTTAACTTTGTCTTCTTTTTCTGTCTTTGGTTTCTTTCCTGTGGCAATAAAAATGTAGTTTTGGGTTAATTCATCAAGGACCTACAAGAAACACTCCTCCCTAAATTAAATTCTTTCTGAAACTCTCCAAGAAACTGTGGCCTTCATCTGCACATGGTCAAAATTCCAAACTATCATTAAATTATAGTTGAAATTCCAAATTATTATTTATTGTGCTTGGTAACCTGAAAGTCACATTTCCAAGCTGGGTAAAGGCAGAATTATTACCCACAGTATGAGCATGGCATTCGACCCTGGACGTGGACTACAGATACAGAAATAATGAAATCACAAAGGTACTACACGTATATTAAGTGACCGATTTCTTAGTCAGTAACTGATTTTTACCTTTCTTAGAAGGTCTCTCAGATAAGGGCAGCATACGGTATACTCTGAAGGCATTGTTTCCTTTCTTTATACTTTTATCCTTAACTTCTTCAATATCAGGCAAGGAGTTCATGGCACATCGGAAATTCGCCTTCCATGTTTTTGGATCAGGTTTATCTACTCCTGGTTGATGCTTTCCTAACAAAATAGCCAGGGGAAAATGAGATATAGATTTAAAAAATTGCTGGACAGTCATACAGAGAAATCTTTTCATCCCTGGTTACACCTCAAGTAACCAACTGTTCTGGTTTGTCTAGGATTGGGAAGGTTCTTGGGAGGCGGGAATTTTATTTTAAAAGCCTGAACACGGCCTGGCATGATGGCTCATGCCTGAAATCCCGGGACTTGGGAGGCTGAGGTGGTGGATCCCTTGAGCTCAGGAGTTCAAGACCAGCCTAAGCAAGAGTTAGATCCCCGTCTCTACTAAAAATAGAAAAAACTAGCCAGGGGTGTGGCAGGCACCTGTAGTCTCAGCTACTTGGGAGGCGGAGGCAAGAAGATGTCTTAAACCCAAGAATTTGAGATTGCTGTGAGCTATGATGCCATCGCACTCTAGCCAGGGTGACAGAGTAAGATTATGTCTCAAAAAACAGAATAAAACAAACAAACAAACAAACAAAATATATGTATACCATGGAATACTATTCAACTATTAAAAAAGATAAAGACTTCACATCTTTTGTATTAACCTGGTTGGAGTTGAAGCACATTCTTCTTAGTAAAGTATCACAAGAATGAAAAAGCAAGAATCCAATGTACTCGATTCTAATCTGGAACCAGAAGATGATCTAATACATGCCCACACAAGAGAAAAACTCAAATCAATTGAAGATGGGGGGAAGGAGAACAAGGGAGCAGGAAGAAGGGAGGGGGGAGGGGGAGGGGGTGCTCCCACTTAATGGGCCACGTCAGGATATATGGCACACCTCTTGGGGCTGAACACGGCTATAAGAGGGGCTTTACTTAACAAATGCAAACAGTGTAACCTAATTCACTGTACACTCAATTAACCTGAAATAATAAATTAACTAATTAATAAAAATGAAAGCCTGAACATACTTCGAGATGAACTGGGACAAACTGGTCACCTGGTTCTACTAAACAGCTGGAGAGAAAAAGACAATGGAAGAAGAATGGGGCAATCTCTGCGTAAGCCAAAGACTGGAAGGCCGGCAAAGAGAAGGGATCTCAACCATTAGGTAAAAAGTCCATTCCTGAAAATAGCTCCCTGCCTAACCTTTTATAATAAGTAAATAAACTCCTGACTACTGTACTGGGGGGGAGATTTAGTAAATCTTAAATTTACAGCTTAGGCACAAATTAAATTTATGTTCCCTTGGTAACATCTGGGGAATTTATCAAAATGCCATTATTTATGAGAAATTTAAGGACTACATTTCTAGCGGATGGGTGGAACATTGCCTGTCACGGGTGCAGTTTGTACTCCACGTGTCCTGGACATGCCCCAGGGATAAGTCACAGGTTCTTCAGAGCTGCCCTCATGAGGCCTTAAGCCAGGATATTTCATGGGTGTAATAAAAGAAAATTGATAGTATCTGCCTCTAAAATGATGCAAAGAGTTTAATACCTGTGTGAATGGCCCAGTTTCTAAAGAGTGGTGCGTCTTTTTCCACGTCCCACCCATGTCTAGCCGCATGCATCCAGGGGATCTGAAAAATCTTCTTTTCCTGGAAAAAAAAAAAAAAGTAAACAAGACCTGCAGTCATGGGTTTTGACCCCCATGGTGGAAGGTTCTTAAGCACTAGTGCAGTCATTTTCAACCACTGTGCCACAAAATTTTTTTAAAGATCATTCCTTAAATTATTTTCAAAAGCACAGTAAGTATATTCTTTTTTTACTCTTTTCAGTTTAACATAATTTAAGTGGGCTATGGAAGTTTAACTATAGGTTCAATTGTGCCATGTGATTAAAAAGGTTGAAAAACACAGCTCTAGAGTGTAAGATTCCCTACTAAGCATCACTGGCTTTTTAAATTAGACAATGACAATCTACTGTACATCAAACTGATTTCCTCACTGGGTCCCAATCTCAACAGTCTACCTCAAATGAGATTCACAGTCTCTCAAGGTCTGCTGGCAGAGAAAGAATGTTTTCCAAGGTCAATGGTGAGGATACAGGATATACCAATGTGCTCCATTATCTATGCCTCTTCTCTTTTATGGGACCACAGATAAATGACAGGCTAATGCTCATTCTTATCATTTCATCCCATCATCAGGTAAATAGCAACTCCATCTGTCTTAGGTAAATTAAACATCAGGCAACTTTTCAAAATAATACCCCTTTACCCAAGTGAAGTCAGGTCTATCAGAGGCTGTCATCACAAGGACCCCAATGCCTACGCCTGCTTGGGAATCCAACAGAAATAGAAGGCTTCTGTTTAACATTCTAATCTCTGTGGTCTGCAGTTCAGCAGGAGATGGCAGGACAAGTAACAAAGGTGTGAAGATCATGACAAGATGACACTCAGTTTCTGAAGAAAAGCCGCTGGATATAACCTTTTTATCAGAATGACTATCTCTCTTACAAAGAGAAAACCCCAAATTGCTTGCATCAACCTTGGCAAACACACCATCAGAAATTAATGCTTTAGAAATAAAGTCAAGGCTGGGCATGGTGGCTCACACTTGTATTCTCAGCACTCCGGGAGGCCGAGGAAGGAGGGATCGCCTGAGCTCAGAAGTTTGAGACCAGCCTGAGCTGGGAGTCTCCATATCTACTAAAAATAAAAAAAACTACCAGGGCGTGGTGGTAGGCACCTGTAGTCCCAGATACTGGGGAGGCTGAGGCAGGAGGATCACTGGAGCCCAACAGTTTGAGGTTGCTGGGAGCTATGATGCCACGGCACTCTACCCAGGTGACAGAGTGAGACTCTGTCTCAAAAAAAATAAAATAAAATAAAGGAGAAGAAGAAAAATAAATGAAGTCTCATTCATAGTAAAACTATGTGAAACCAGTTCACCTAGGTCTTGCGATGGCTCTCGCAGCTCCCCGGGCCCTGTGCCACTGGACATTTGTGTATAAGCACCTGGGGCTCAGCTTTCTTTCCTGTAACAACCTAACGAGCTAAATAGATGCCGTGATTTCCATTTTACAGCTGAGGAAACTGAGGAGGAGAATTAAACAATGTAGCCAAGGAATGTATGGTAATAAGCGCCTAAGTTCAAAACTGAGGTCATGTGATCCTGTATTTGATGAAACCACGACCCCACACACAGTCTCCCAGCTTTTAAGGTTAGAAGATTCCCTGTCCTATTTCCAAGTCTGTCGAAATTAAAGCCCAGGAAACTATTAAAAAACAATCTCCCACGATAGCTCAGGGAATTGCTGGGTCTGGGGACACCTGAACTCTAAGCTGAGAAAGGAAAGGAAATATGAGCGGAGAGGTCCCACCACCTCCATCTCACATAAATGAAAAACAGAAAGGGTCCCAGCTGTCCCTGAAGTCACTCTGTGCCTCCCACAGAACCAATTATAAAGCCAGAACGAAGACTATTTCAGAACATTGGAGAGTTTCCCAAAAACTGTTAAAAGGGGAAATTCTACCATATTTTGAAAAGTCACTTAATAATGAACTGAGAATGAAGAGACTTTTTCATAAACTCCTGACTGTTCATTCTGTGTCATCTGCCGAGAGCAGGGTTTCAAAGGGACAAGGGATCAGAAAAGGTCTGAGTGAAATTTTATTTTTAATGTAGATGAAAATCAGAGAGCAAAATCACTTAGTGTAATGTTTTTGATGTTCACATGAAAATGAATAAAAATGAAAACTGATTTTGGTGAGAGAACTTTTCCCAAAGTGCACACTCGGAATCTAAAGCTTTCTGCTTGAAGGTACAGACCCCATAGAATTTGCTGCTGTACTTTTTTTCTAGGTCAGAGGAGTTCTGAGGTGACACAATCTGAAATCTCTCACAAGACCCAAAATGTACAGATAAAGTATAGATACTTCTAAGCATTTGGACGTGCACTTGCACACAAAACAAGTCTCACAGAAACTACGCAAAAAACCAGAAACCACAAAAGCAGTGACCAAATTTAGCAATGAGTACTATAGGTCTTCTTGAAATAAGCAAAGGGCCTGAGCAGATCTTTCTGCGTAAAAAGATACACAAATAGAAATGCGGGTGAGGATGTGGGGATGCTGGGATCTCACGCATTGCTGGTGGGAAGACGAAATGGTGTAGCCACCATGAAAAACAAGTTCGGCTGTTCCTCAAATACTGAAATGCAGAATTACTTGACGACCCAGCAGTTTCACTTGGGCATGTATAGCCAAGGAATTGCAAACAAATATTCCAACAGAAACTTATATGCAAATGCTCAGAGCAGCCCCACCAAATGTCCAATGGCTGAGGAACAAATAAACAAAGTGTGGTACATGACTGCAATGGAACAGTTACCCAGGCACAGAAGGAATGAAATGCTGAGACTTGCTACCACACGGACCAACTCGGAAACATCATGCCACGTGAAAGAAGCCAGACCCCAAAGGATAAATACTCGACAATTACTTTTACATGAAATATCCAGAGAAGGCAAATCCATAGAAAGCAGATGAGTGCCTGCCATGAGCAGGAGGAGACAGAAACGAGTACAGTGCATCCTTTCGGAGGGATAAAAAAGTTCTGGAACTAAGCAGTGGTGATGGCTGCACAACACTGCAATGCATATAATGTCACTGCATTGTGCACTGTAAAACGGTTAAAATAGTCGATTTTTATTTTATTTATTTTTACAGAAAGAATTTCACTGTTGCCCTGGGTAGAGTGCCATGGAATCACAGCAACCTCAAACTCTTGGGCTCAAGTGATCCTCCTGCCTCCGTCTCCCCAGTAACTGGGACTACAGGCACCCATCACCAGGCTAGTTAATTTTTCTGGGTTTAGTAGAGATGAGGGTCTCACTCTTGCTCAGGCTGGTCCTGAACTCCTGAGCTCAAGTGATCCACTCACCTAGGCCTCCTACATTTTAAAAATACAACATGTAACTTTTAACCAGTTTTTCACATAGCAGGGAGGAAAAAAGAAATGACTAAAAAACATATCACAATTATCTTAAGAAAAAAAAAAGTCAGGCAGAGTGGGTCTCTCCTATAATCCCAGCACTCTGGGAAGCCACAGCAGGAGGATCCCTTGAGCTCAGGAGTTTGAAACCAGCCTGAGCAAGAGTGAGACTTCATCTCTACTAAAAATAGAAAAGCTAGCCGGGCGGTGACAGGTGCCTGTACTTGCAACTACTGAAGAGGCTGAGGCAGGAGGATACCTTGAGCCCAGGAGTTTGAGGTTGCTGTGAGTGGTGACACCACAGCACTCTACCCAGGGTGACAAGAGTGAGACTCTGTCTAAAAAACAAAATAAAAAAAACAATATAATGGGGCGGCGCCTGTGGCTCAGGGAGTAGGGCACCGGCCCCATATACCGAGGGTGGCCGGTTCAAACTTGGCCCCGGCCAAACTGCAACAAAAAAATAGCCAGGCATTGTGGCGGGCGCCTGTGGTCTCAGCTACTCAGGAGGCTGAGGCAAGAGAATTGCCTAAGCCCAGGAGTTGGAGGTTGCTGTGAGCTGTGTGACACTGCCACGGCACTCTACCGAGGGCGACAAAATGAGACTCTGTCTCTAAAAAAGAAAACAAAACATAATGAAAGGTAAAAGAAGGTAAGAAGGGGAGATTCATTTTAAAACCAAAAGAGGTTCTGATCACTAAACATTCTGGTCACAGAACCCTGTGTTCTATGGGGCAGAGTTGGCCAAGTGTCTCTGCAGACCCTGTGACATCAGCACATGCCCGGTGGTTTGGAATCTGAGTGACCTGTCCTGCATGTGGTGGCCGCACGTATGCTGTGAACAGGAAAACCATGTCCCAGGGCCCCTTCACGTACATGTGCATAGAATTCTGCCCTTCTGCTCAAGTTCAGAAAAGCACTTAAAGTTATCTTGATGACACAGAGCAAACAGGGCTCCGCCTCCTTGGAAACTAGTTCTGTTATCTCCTTCTGCCTCTGCAGGGAGTTGCTTTAAAATAACACACACACCCAGGGTTTATAAGACGTTCCAATTCATTTGCTATTTATGTTTGGAATCTTCATGCTGGTCAGAGGTAGCCTGATGTTTACACAGACACAAGCCTGCTTTCAAAGGGGGAAACAAATGGGAAAGGTCTGAACGACCTGACGACCCCTGTGCCATGGTGCCTGGGTCAGACAGACTTACAACAGGACCAGGATGCTGCCAACCAGAGTGGGAATCTAGAAGAACTACAAGAAAAACCGGGAACCTACAGGTGGCTGCCTCCTTCCTTCCTCAAGAAAGGGCCCAGCGAACAACCATCAAGCCCCTGCACAAATCCAGAGCTAACCTGGTCCCCTCAACAAGCCGATGGCAAGAAGGCAAAGAAAAGGGTTACCTCACAGCCAGGAGAGACTCAGAGCCATAAACATCCCCAAACCTGTGGACCTTCTCTGGATTCTGATTTTAACAAATTAACTATAAAGAGATATTTTGGGGGGATACTCAAAAGGTATTTTGTCTAGGAACAGGGCAGTGATGACATTCAGAAATTAGTATGGCTGGGTGCAACGCCTCAGGCCTGCAGCATGAGGGAGAGCCTGTAATCCTGGGAGGCCAAGGCCAAGAGTTCAAAACCAGCCTGAGCAAGAGTGAGAACTCATCTCTACTAAAAATAAAAAAATTAGCCGGGCATGGTGGCAGGCACCTGTAGTCCCAGCTACTTGGGAGGCTGAGGTAGGAGGATTGCTTGAGCCCAGGAGTTTCAGGTTGCTGTGAGCTAGGCTGAGGCCACGGCACTCTGCCCAGGTGACAGAATGAGACTATCTGGAAAAAGAATAAATGGATAAATAAATAAAATTTTAAAAATAAAACTTATCACTAACTTTGTCCAATTGGTAATAGTATTGTGGAGAGGTGAGAAATTGTCCTTAAGCCTCACAAATGTTCACAGTCAGGCAGCTGCTTTAAAATCACACACACACACTCAAAGATAAAGTAAAACGCTAATACTTTAGTGGGCATATGGGAATTTTTGAGTCACCAGGCTAATCAAACACACCATGTACATTTGCAAATATGCATAATAAAGAGTACAGGGCCCTAGTCGAGGCCTGTTTTGCGGCTGGTCATAATGCAGTTTTGCCAAACTTTCTCTCTGTCCCATCAGGGGAATCCAAAGGACTCACTCCATTAATACTGTGGTTGGAATATTTGTCCCCTCCAAAACTCATGTTGAAATTTAAGCACCAGCATGGCAGTACTGAACAGAGTGGCCTTTGAGAGGTGACTGGGTCATAAGGTCAATGGATTAATCCATTCATGAAAAAATGGGTTAATGAATTGATAGGCTATCATGAGAGTAGGGTGAGGAGCTTTATAAAAACAGGAGGAGACTTGAGCTGGCGCACTCACCCCCCTTTGCCCTGGGATGCCCTGACCTTGAAGTCTTATAACATTTAGCCTGTGTAACTATAAGAAATGAATTCCTTGACTTTATAAATTACCCAGTTCCAGGTTCTCATTATAATCAACAGGAAAGAGGCTAAGATAACACGAGATGGAAACAAACTTAAGATATTGATTAACCACCTCTTTGCTTATTTATTTTATTTTATTAAAAAAAATTTTTTTAGACAGAGTCTCACTCTGTAGCCATAGGTAGAGTGCTGTGACACCACAGTTCACAGCAACCTCAACTCTTGGGCTCAAGCAATCCTCCTGCCTCAGCCTCTCTAGTAGTTGGAACTACAGGTACCCACCACCATGCCTGCCTAGTTTTTCTATTTTTATTATTATTTATTTATTCATTTATTTTATTTTATTTGTTGAGACAGAGTCTCAAGCTGTCACCCTGGGTAGAGTGACATGGCGTCACAGCTCACAGCAACTTCAAACTCTTGGGCTTAAGAGATTGTCTTGCCTCAGCCTCAGAGTAGCTGGGACTACAGGGGCCTGCCACAATGCTCAGCTTTTTGTTGTTGTTGTTGCAGTTGTCATTGCTATTTTAGCTGGCCAGGGACAGGTTTGAATGCGCCACCCTGGGTGTATGGGGCCGGCACCCTACCCACTGAGCCACAGGTGCTCCCCAAGTTTTTCTATTTTAAGTAGAGATGGGGTCTCGCTCTTCCTCAAGCTGGTCTCCTGAGCTCAAGCAATCCACTCACCTCGGCTTCCTGGAGTGCTAACATTATAGGCATGAGCCATTGCACCCAGTCATTTTTTAAAAATTTTTTAATTTGATCTTCTTCTGTTTATTCTCATCTCTCTCTCTCT
>NW_003852456.1:2946850-2959773 GCF_000181295.1 Otolemur garnettii
GGGCACTATACCTGTCACTGAGTGTCCAGAACGAAGCAGACATCCCCAGTGCCAGCCACAGATGCCAACACCTAAGGCATGACTGAGCCACAAAGCCATGGACAGTGTCTCTTCTAAGAGTTACAACAGTCTTCAGTGGGCAAAGACATTTTGGAATGACCTCAAATTACCTGAAATACAGACAGGGAATCTCTACAATGCTTGTGAATGGGGAAGACGTAGCATTAGCCTCTCTGGCTCAGTATTTACGCAGACAGATGAATGGCAACAAGCCTCAGTTATCAGAAACCTAGAAAAAGCGTGCCCTGGGGGAGTGCAGGTATGAAGAGGCCTGCAGTGACAGTGCTGCCCATGTGCACTTTGGCTAAGCCCCGGCGGGACGCCTGCTGAGAGGGCTCTAGGCATGATGCCGTCCACGGCTTCTGAGCCAGCGGCGTGCAGAGAGGCGGTGTGAGCTGGCAGCCACGGGCACACTCTCCTTCCTCAGCCTGGCTTGTGCCCAGCTCCAGCAGATGGTCCCAGGGAGGTGGCGGAGGGGTCTCCACTCCCTCTCTCTGCTTCAGGAGAACTCTCAAGCCGAGAGCCAGGTGAGTGAAGCTGGGCAGGTCAGAGAATGGGGCACAAAGGGAAACCCATTGGCCTTGTGGTCCTCCACCAGAAAATCATGGGCAAAGTGGATGGCAGACAAAGCATCCCGAGAGAGAGTGACAGTCAGGAAATAGCCTCAGAGGTATGTATCTTAGTTTCTGAGGGCTGTCGTGACGGATTACACGAACTGGCCAGTTTACAGCAACAGAAATTTATTCTATCTAGTTTCTATCCAGAAATCCAAAATCAAGGTGTCAGCAGAGCCATGCTCCTTCCAAAGGCTTGGAGGGAGAAACCTTTGCTTCTGGTGTCTGGTAGAGTCCCCTAGGCTTGTGGCTTGTGGCCATAATGCTCCAATCTCCGCTTCTGGCTTCTCAGTGTACGTCTTCTCCTCTCCTGTCTCTATAAAGACACTTTGCAACGGATTTAAATCCCTCACAGATAATCCAGGATGATCTCATCTTGAGATCCTTAATCACATCTGCAAAAACCCTTTGTCCAAATAACACCCACAGGTGCCAGGGGGCAGGTTGGGGACACACCTTCTTAGGGGCCAGAGTTCCATCTACTACAGATAGCTACCTGCAGCAACCCAAGCACCTCCACAATATAGGTGGCACGATGACACTACACATTATTCCCTATGTCAAGCCACCCCAAATTGGTGGATGCATTTAGAGAAAAGAAAAAGCAAAAACGAACAACTTACTTCTCTTCAGAATCAGCCAGCATATCCTTTCATCTCCCACTCTAAATCAAAACAGGTAATGTTATCTCGTTCTTCAAAACAGAAGCCCACTTAACCTCTCTGTGCCTCAGTTTCCTTATCTGTAAAAAGGAAAATAATAACCGTACCTACTCCATATGGTAATTACGTGAGTAATGCACGTAACCTGTGCAGAGGACTACCTGGCACAGAGTAAGCACTTAATGAACGTTAGCTTTTCTTTCTTTCTTTCTTTTTTTTTGGGGGGGGGACAGGGTCTCAGTTTGTCACCCTGGATAGAGTGCCATGGTATCATAGCTCGCAGCAATCTCAAACTCTTGGGCTTAGGTGATTCTCTTGCCTCAGCCCCCAAGTAGTTGGGACTACAGGTGCCTGCCACAATACCCAGCTATTTTTAGAGACAGAGTCTCATTCTGGCTCAGGCTGGTCTCCAATCTGTGAGCTCCGGAAATCCACCCACCTTGGCCTCCCAGAGTGCTGGGATTACAGGCATGAACCACCGCACCTGGCTACCTTTTGTTATTATTATTTATTTTTATTATTATCCTAAGGCTCTTCAACTCTTCCCTGACAGCTCCATAGGTGTCCCTGCTACCAAAGCGGGCAAAGAAGCTACCTATTTTCCTGTTTAGTTCTTGAGAAGAGGATAATTACATGTCTAAATCTAAAACACTACAGATATGGCAAGCCTAGGAAAATACACTGTTTGCCACAAGACCTTAAGCTGCGTGACAAGTTCCATGAAATAGGCATATGGATTACTGAAGTTCTTTCAATTGACTTCATAGCACATACATTCAAATCAGTAACATTAAATGAAAAATAAATGGATGACGGGAAAAGAAACAAAAAGTACTAAGATTTGAGAGACCTCTGAAAAGACAGCATAAAGCCCACAGTGGAAAAAATAACATTAAGCCCGAAGTGCTATTAGTAAAAAGAAAATAAAACAATAGGCTGAAGTGGCTGGGCATGGTGGTAGCTCACGCCTGTAACCCCAGCACTCTGGGAGGTGGAGGCCAGAGGATCCTTTGAACTCAGGAGACTGAGACCAGCCTGAGCAGGAACCAGACCCTGTCTCTACTAAAAACAAAAACAAAAACAAAAACAAAAAACTAGCTGGGTGTGGTGGCGGGGGCCTGTAGTCCCAGCTACTCGAGAGGCTGATTCAGGAGAGGTTGCTGTGAGTTACAATGATGCCACAGCACTACAATGTGGGTGATAGAGTGACACTGTCTCAATAACAAAAAATGGTGCAACTCCCTGTTGTCTTATTAGAAGCAGACACAATCCGCAATCTGGCTCTCAGCTCATGCACCTGACAAAAAGATAAAGCCTGGCCAGCTAAATTATTCACTGTATTCTTAAGATTAAAAAAGAAAAGGGGGGCACCCGTAGCACATTGGTTACGGCGCCAGGCACATACACCGAGGGCAGTGGGTTTCAAACCCAGCTCAGGCCAGCTAAACAACAATGACAACTGCAACAAAAAATGCCAGGCATTGTAGTGGGCGCCTGTAGTCCCAGCTACTAGGGAGGCTGAGGCAAGAAAATTGCAAGAGTTTAAGGTTGCTGTGAGCTGTGATGCCACTGCACTCTACTAGGGGAAACATAGACTCTTTCTCAAAAAAAAAAAAAAAAAAAAAAGGAAAAGGAAAGGAAAAAGGAGGGAGAGGTGGAGAAGAAGAAAAAAACTTTTGATCAGAAGAATTATAATTCTTCCTGGCAGGAGTAGAGAAATTTCTCCTTTGGGCCTCCTCAAAGCAGGCATGATGAAAACAATTGACAGGGTGCAGTGGCTCACACCTGTAATCCTCTGGGAGGCTGAGTCAGGAGGATCCCTTGAGCTCAGGAGTTCAAGAGCCTCATCCCGTGTCTATTAAAATAGAAAAACTAGCCGAGTGTGATGGTCAGTGCCTGCAACCAGCTACTCAGGAGGCTGAGGCAGGAGGAATGCTTGAGCCCAGGAGTATGAGGTTGCTGTGAGCTAAGCTGAGGCCATGGCACTCTATCCAGGCTGACAGTGAGCCTCTGTCTCAAAATACTACAAAATAAAATAAAATGAATAAGAAGACAAAAACAAGTTTCCTTTAAATAAGAAACACTGAAAAGAAAAGCAATGAGCTCCCTACCCTTCATTTCCAATATAATAAGTACCTGGAGTTTCCACACCCTCTGAGGGAAAGAAAGGAATAACCCAGAGAAGGAAGAGGGTAAGAAGCACTGAAGAAAAATACCAAAGGGAGCTTCCCATAAAGAGTTCCCAAAATACCTGACAAATAGGTATTTGTCAAAATACCCAAAGGGAAGAGGACACTGGTTACCCAAGTCTGAGGCTTCAGTCTAAGAAGATGATAAAACTCTTTGATATGAGCATTTTTGGTTGGCTGTTTTTTCTAATGAATGACCATTAGTTTGTACACACCCCAGGATAATTTTATTTTCTGGTGGTCCACAGGGGCGTCACCACTCACCTTGTTAAGCCACCTCAGCCCTGGTATCGTATTGGAGTTGATCTGCTCCTCCAGCCAAGGCCTCATGCGCATCCTTTCCACCGGCATGGTGCCCTGTGCAGACAGAAATGCAACATTAGGCACCCGTGCTGCAGACACTGGCGGCCGCGTCTGCCCTGCGGACCTCCCCACCCCTCAAGCTGGGGCCTAGACCCACCTGCCCTTGCTCACCTCTCCCGCTTGGCCAAGGAGCTGGGGTGGGGAGGGATGTGGGGGGTCCAGATGGCCCATCCAGGAGCCAGCTCCCGGCTGACAGGGTCCTATGGACACAGGAGGCCCACAGTGCACATCCAGCTAGCTGGAAGGCCCAGACACCTCCCAGTCCCAGTGACCTTACTCTTCTGTCCTGGCTGTGCTCACTACAGACCCCCCCCCAGCCCCCAATAGCAGGCATTCAGAAGACAAGCATGTCACAACACCTTTGGGTATGACCTTTCCAAGAGCCCAGGGTGGGTAGATCAAAGCAGCCACTGGGCAGAGTTATGCTCCCCGTTCCTTTCTTGGGTGTCTGGATTACATAAATACTCGGAACCCCCAATACCTTCACTTGAAAGCACCAAAGCTGGGGGTGTCAAACCTGTGGCCTGGTGGCCACCTGCCGATTTTGTGTGGATTTTTTTGGCTTATTGGGAGTGTTGGATATTTTGAAAATTATGCAGACTATTTTTTATGCTCATTGGTGTTTGTACCATACGGGCCAAGACAACTCCTCTTCCAATGTATAGCAGAGGGGGGAAAAGGCTGGATAGCCCTGCTCTAAAAAAGAAAAGGGGGGTGCCCGTAGCACAGTGGTTACAGCGCCAGGCACATACACCAACGGCAGTGGGTTTCAAACCCAGCCTAGGCCAGCTAAACAACAATTACAACTGCAACAAAAAATGCCAGGCATTGTGGTGGGCGCCTGTAGTCTCAGCTACTGGGGAGGCTGAGGCAAGAGAATCGCTTAAGCCCAAGAGAATCAAAGTGGCTCCCCTAAGGTCCTTTACCGGGGAGCCTTTCCCTCTCGACTTCACTCTGTCTATTCCAGAGCACGCCAGCATCCTGCTTGGGCTCCACTTTTGCTTTTTCCCCAATGCCCCTGTCCCCACTGGTATCATCTCTTTTTCCTGACTCACTTTCCCTTTGAAAAGCATTTCATGGTCTGACCACTGACCCTCCACCAGCACCATCAGGCCTCCCCTGCTCCTCCTTCCAGGTTCCTTTCTAAGATGGTCTTTCTTTTGTCCACCAAAACAGATCCAGAGAGGACTCAATAACAAAGCACCCTCCTGGCCAGCCGAGGTGGCTCACGCCTGTAATCCTAGCACTCTGCAAGGCTGAGGCAGGTGGACTGCCTGACCTCAAGAGATCCAGACCACTCTAAACAAGAGGAGAGACCCTATCTCTACCAAAACCAGAACTATCTGGGCATGGTGGTAGGACCTTATAGTCCTAGCTACTCAGGAGGCTGAGGCAGGAGGATCACTTGAGCCCCAGAGTTTGAGGTTGCTGTGAGCTGTGACACCAAGATACTCTACCCAGGACAACAGAGTAAGTGAGATTCTGTCTCAAAAAAAAAAAAAAAAAAGATAAATTAAATAAATAAAATAGTTTGCTGTTTGGCACAGATTTCTCATGACTATCAACAAGGGTGAGTATACATCCCCACTTCTGTGAAAAAAGGCAAAAGAGGAATTCTGTTACATTGAGTGGAGCCCCAGAAACTGATCATTTAGTGGGACACTGAAAACATATTATTTCTGGAGATTAAAAGACTAGGATGGCAGGCAGACAGCGTTAACTGCCTCTGAGCATTGAAAAGAAAAGATGCTTACTTAGTATGTATTTTCTAGCCTCTCCTCTGCCTTCTGAGAGGCAGGTCTGCCCCGGGCATTAACACCCAGGCCCTGTGAAATCTGAAAGCACTGGAGAAGGCAGTAACCGTGTAGAGTAGACACACAGGTGCTATTTTTGCCTAAGAGAACCAAAATCCACAGAAATCAGGACACGTGTGTCCTAGTCCTGACTGCCATCGCTGATGCATGTCCTTGGGCCAGTCTTTCCATCTTTCCGGCCTACATTTTGATCATCTACAAAAATGAGACATTTCAAAAGATCGTCTCTGAGGTTATCTGTGATTGTCCAAATCCTTTTGTAACTTAAAGGCTCATAATCTGATTTATCTTTTTGTAAGCTGCTATTCTCGTACACTGGGTTGTTTTTAAAAGTAAAATGGTTAAGATGTTATGGTTCTATACACCTAAAATATGAACAGAATATGAACCTCTACTTCAAAGGAAGTTAAAAGAATGGAAGCACCCACCAGAAGCCTGACAAAAGGCACTTTGTATTAATAAAATCACCTAGCATCAGACCCTGGAGACGGGACCAGCTTCAAAATCATGGCATCTGGCTGTAAACCAGCTCAGCACATGGTGGATATTTAAAATATCACTGGTATGGGGCTGTTACATAAAGGCATGTGAGCTACTGAGCATGAGTCACTGAGGCACATGATATGAACGGTACCCCTAAAGTCAACAATGCCCTGCCCCTGAGTAGTGCTGTTAACATGAGGTTGAAAGGCAGGGTGCAGCAGCTCACACCTGTAATACCAGCACTCTGGGAAACAAAGGCAGGCGGACTGCCTGAGCTCAGGAGTTGGAGACTAGCCTGAGCAAGAGCAAGACCCTGTCTCTACTAAAGGCAGAAAAAACAGCCCGGTGTGGTGGTGGGTACCTGTAATCCCAGCTGCGTGGGCGGCTTGAGCCCAAGAGACTGAGGTTGCTGTGAGCTGTGATGCCACAGGACTCTACCCAGGGTAGAGTCAGTGACAGAGAGTCACAGACAGTGAGATTCTCTGTCTCAAAAAAAAAAGGTGACACTGAATTTTCAACTAAATAACTGAGGTTTGGTTCTTAGGATAGCAACAGCAATGACTACTTACTGAGCATGTACTATGTGCCAGGCATTAAAGATTTCCTGGGCAGGTGCAGTGCCATGTACCTTTAGTCCCACCCACTCAGGAGGCAGAGACTGGAGGACCTCTCCAGCCCAGGAGCTCAAGGCTGTAATGTGCTGTGATCAGGCCTGTGCTGTGAATAGCCACTGTACTCCAGCCTGGACAACAAACACCCTGTCTTCTTAAAAATAAACCAACAAACCAGTATTTTGCACGAGTTTTGTTACCTAAATCTCACAATCCCAGGGAGCAGGGACTTTATCATCCTTTATTACAGATGAGGGGACAGGGTGGGGGAACTGCTAAAAGCCAGCCTGTTAGTAAGCAGGGAGTTAAGACTCTCACCCAGGCGAGTCTGACATGGAGAACCCGGCTCCTCATCCCTGCCCTCTGCTTTCACCCGACTTCAGGGTTCAGAAAGCAGAGTCTTGTAACTGTTTTATACACCGATACTTTCTCAGCTCCTCTCTGGCTTGTACACCACTGACATGGTCATCTTCCTAAAATATCACCCTCATCCTGTTAATTCCCTATTCTAGAGGCTTCTAAGGGGCCCACTGGATTTAACATAATAAACTCCTTGGCTGAGAGGTGGGTGGTGTTGCCGGTAATGGCATGATAGGTAATTCAGACCTAACTTCCATGGTGAGTAACTAAGAAACGCGGACAGATTTATTTTTGTAAATCCATTACAAGGCATCCGAGAGGCTGGGCGCAGTGGCTCACACCTGTAATCCCAGCACTCTGAGAGGTCGAGGTGGGTGGATGCCTTGAGCTCAGGAGTTTGAGAACAGCTGGGCAAGAATGACACCCTGTCTCTACTAAAAATAGAAAAACTAGCCAGGCATGGTGGTAAGCGCCTGTAGTCCCAGCTACTCAGGGGACTGAGGCAGTAGGATCGCTTGAGCTCAGGAGTTGGGGGTTGCTGTGAGCTATGATGATGCCATGGCCCTCTACCCAGCAACAGATTGAGAAATATCTCAAAAACAGAAACAAACACAAAACCAAAAAACCCCAGAGAGCTAACAAGGTAGCAAAACCTTAGGAGGGCAGCATCTGGGAGAAAAAGAAATCCAGGAAGGAAAGCTGGACATCTGGCCCTGCAGACGAGGCTGGGCAGCTCAGCAGCTGAGCAGACTTTTCGACCTATTCAGGTGACTAGAAAACAAAACCGGAAGATCAGGGCCCAGATAGGAGAAGAGACTCCTGGAACCACCCCTCTCCCCAAGCTTTGTAAGTAACACGTGCATAACTAAATGAAAATACTTATTATCAAAAACTCAAACTCAGCTTTGAATCATCTCAATCCCTGATCAAATTAAAATGACCTGAAACTGCCAGAAGTAAATGAGAATAAATACCTATATCTTGAGAAAAGTAACATTATCCTAGAGTTCAGGATAGCTCTGGACTTGTTCACATACAATCACCAGCATTCACTCAATATAGCCAGGAATATGAAGATCAAAAATGACAAAATAGAAAACCAAGGGAAATAAAAGGCCATAGGAAGAGACCCACAGGGATACAGATACCCGTCTTACACAGATATAACGGGTATACGGAGACCAAATGTTTTTAGATACAGTTTTTTATTTTGTTTTTACAGATGCAATCTTTAAAAAAATCTATGCCTAATATGTTAAAGAAAATAAAAGACATTATGGAACGTTTTGTCAGAAAACTAAACATTTATGAAACAAATTTTATTTATTTTTATTGTATATGCTAACATTTTTATTGTTATATACTTATTTTTATACCTTTGTCTTTTAACGTCTATATCTGCATTTAAAAAGATTTATGTACAACTGTTAAGGCATTATAATATTTTCTACTTATCCATACAATTGCCTTTATCAGCAACCTTTTTACATTTATGTGATTTTATTTTGCTACTTAACAATATTCCCTTTAGTATTTCTTCTACGGCAGATGTAGTGATTAAATAAACTCTCTCGGTATTCCCACACACACACACACACAAGGAAAAGTCTTTATCTCTCTTTAATTTTTAAAGAACAGATATTTTTCTATAAAACAAATTTTAGAAGCGAGGGATAAGTCATTAATATTAAGAACGCAATGAATGGGTTTTACAGTGATTTGGACGCCACTGAAAAAATTAGTAAAGGAACCAGAAGAGAAAATAAATTCCCAGAATGAAGCGATGAGAGACAAAAAAGGTGGAAAAATAAAAAAAAAAGAACTAAAACACCTGGGAAACAATCTAAAATACGGGTAATCTGGAGTTCTGCAAAGACAGGAGGAAGAGTGGATGAGGGAGAGGCGCTATTTGAGGAGACAAGGACCAATAATCTTTCAACCACAGATTCAAGGATCACCACAAACCCCAAATGGACAAATGCAAATAAAACTCATCTCAGCGCACTATGGTACAGCAGCTGGGAACAAAAAAGGCGGGAGTCGGGGTGGGGATCACAGAACTGCTGGGAGGGTCAAGGGTGGGTCAGGAAGGAACTAGACTCACCATCTTTAAAAAAACAAACCCAAAGAACCCTTAAGCCTTAAAGTGACTACTCAACAGAAACAATGGAAAGGTATCTTTAATGTACTGAAAAGAAAATAACTGCCATCTTAAAATTTTATATCCAGAGGATATGGACTTTATTATTTACTTATTTATTTAGCGACAGAGTCTCATTCTGTCACCCTGGGTAGAGTGCTTGTGCGTGCTCACAGCAACCTCAAACTCCTGGGCTCCAGTGATCCTCCTGTCTCACCCTCCTGAGTACCTAGGACTACAGGCCCCCACCACCAAGCCCGGTTAGTTTTTCTATTTTTAGTAGAGCTGGCGTCTCATTCTTGCTCAGGCTGTTCTTGAACTCCTGAGCTAAAGAGATCCACCCGCCTCTGGCTCCCAGAGTGCTGGGATTACAGGTGTGAGCCACAGCGTCTGGCCTTTTTATTGATTTGTTTTATTTTTTGACACAGAGTGTCACTCTGTCACCCTAGGTAGAGTGCTGTCTCACTGTAGCTCATAGCAACCTCATACTCCTGGGCTCAAGCAATCCTCCTGCCTCAGCCTCCCAGAGTTCTGGGAGTACAGGTATGAGCCACCACGCCTGGGCCAGAGGACACTAACTTTAAAAGATGTAATAAAGGCATTTTCACTCAGAGACAAACTTAGAGAATTTTCCACCTGTACAGCCAAAGTTGACTAGCTCAGAGCTGCAGGGTCCCAGGAGATGGGTCAAGCTTGCCAAGACAGCGAGGCTGAGGACAGGGCCTCTGTGTGCGTGTCTTTGGAGCTGACCTCAGCAGTGCCCTGCCCTGTTTCTTTTGCAGCTGCATCTTTTTTTTTAGCGCCCATGAAGGCTCTTGTCACCTAACACCTCTCCCTGCACACCCATGTGTCCTCCCCTCTTCTCCACCTACAGAAATTCTGCCCTCCCAACCCAAAACTCCTCAACCCTACCTTCATCCATTAAGGGTCACTCTCACAGTGCTAACCACTAGACACTCTTGTCCTGCGGTGTATGTTGTCTCTGGATCAAGTCACCCAGGGTACCAATAAACATTTATTTATTTATTTATTTATTTATTGAGACTGAGTGGCCCTGGGTAGAGGGTCGTGGCCTCAGCCTAGCTCACAGCAACCTCAAATTCCTGGGCTCAAGCAATCTTCCTGCCTCAGCCTCTGGAGTAGCTAAGATTACAGGTGTGAGCCACCATGTCCGGCCAACAAATATTTATTAAACACCTATAATCTGCCAGGTGCAGTGGCTGGCACTTGTAATCCCAGCACTTTGAGAGGCCAAGGCAGGAGGCTCGCTTGAAGCCAGGAATTCGGGACCAGCCTGACCAACACAAAGAGACCTTGTTTCTACCAAAATTTAAATTTAAAAATTAAAAAACCCCACGTGTTATGACAAGGAACTGTGCTGAGCACAGTGGCAGAGTCACGGATGTGCAAGACATGATTGCTGCCCTCAGGGAATGACGAGTGAGTGAACTGAGGGCATGAGACATCAATCACACAAAGCTCACTAATCATACTGTAATTACAATAATAAAAGACGAGGCAAGAAAGATCAGAAGGCAGTATATGATAAACTGCCAACTAAATTAACTAGCTCGTACAGAATATATAAATCATTATTAAATGGGTCTGTAAGGGAACGGCCTAACGGATGGGAGGCACTGTCCCGGCAGAGGGAAGAAAGCAGGCAGGCCAGAGGAAGGCGTGTTTGCCAGTGTGGGCAGAGCGACAGGCTCCCGAGGGCTCCCGAGGGCTCCCGAGGGCTCCCGAAGGCGAGGCTCTGTAAGGTGCCACCAGCACGTCAGACGCAAGCCCTGGGTGTTTCCCACCCTATCCTCTAATCCTCACAATGGCCCTACTCAGTGAAATACCATTAGTCCCACTTGAGAGATGAAGAAATACACAGCCAGAAAGGTAACCTGCTCCCCTAAATAACACTGATAAATAAGAAAGAAAAGGAAATGTCCAGTCACCAACTCCTCTAGACAGGAAGCCAGGATCTGAAGCCAGGTCTTCCTAGACAGTCTCAAATGCCCCCCTGGTGTCTTGTGCGTCTTGACACGGGCTGCTTAAGACTTCTGAGCGTCTATGAGAATGCACAGGGAAAAGCAGAATGACAGTCCACTCAGAGCAGTGACTTTCAACCTGTGTGCCATGAGAGGATCTTAGGTGTCCTGCAAAAATTTTTAAAGATCATTCTTTAAATTATTTTCAAAAAGTGTTCAAAGCACAGTAAGTATCGTCTTTTTTGTTGTTGTTGTTAGAATAATTTAAGTGTGCCGCGGAAGCTTAACTATAGGTTCAAGTGTGCTGTGAAATAAAAAAGGCTGAAAAACACTGCCTTACAGGAATATAAGTTAATATTAATATTATTAATATAAGTTAATAATACAGTAGGGTTTTTTTGAAACAGACTCTCACTCACTCTGTCAACCTGGGTAGAGTGTCGTGGTGTCACAGCCCATAGCAACCTCAAACTCTTGGGCTCAAGTGATCCCCTAGCCACAGCCTCCAGAGTAGCTGGGACTACAGGCACCTGCCACCATATCCAGCTAGTTTTTTTTTTTTTTTTTTTCTTGAGAGATGAGGTCTTTCTCTTGCTCAGGCTGGTTTTAACTCCAGAGCTCGAGCAGTCCACCCACCTCAGCCTCCTGGAGTGCTGGAATTATAGGAGTGAGCCACTGCACCCTGCCTATTTTAGAAGTCATTTTCCTGGGTGCACAATAGTCCTTCCCCAAATGCCAGTTCCTCTTACAAGTGCCTCATATTGACTTTTGTGTGCCTTGTCAGCAAAAACAAGAGTTTCCATGAAAGATTATGCACGTTGACAGAACGCTGGAGTTGGAAATTGAAAGCCATCACCATCCTCTTCATCATGTCCTTGATCACCATCACTCCAGAGCTCACCAGGAACCAGATGCTAAGCCAAGTGCCTTTCCTGTGTTATTTCATCCAATCTTCCACCAAGCTACACCAGTGCAGGCCCTTATCTCCACTTTATAGTCAGGGCAGTGAAGCTATTCACTGGCCACCAGAATTATCATGTGGTAAAGCTGAAACTCAACTCCAGATCTCCATGACTCCAGAGAACATGCCAGTGACCTCAGGAGTAGTGTTTTTCAAGCCTCTGATGACAACCCATCACAGGGTCATGGAATCAGTTTATTGGAGTAAGATCAGCACTTTTAATTTAATTTTAATGAACTAGGCCCAGCGTGGTAGCTGACGCCTACAATCCCAGGACTCTGGGAGACCAAGGTGGGTGGATTGCTTGAGCTCAGGAGTTTGAGACCAGCCTAAGCAAGAATGAGACCTTATCTCTACTAAAAATAGAAAAAACAGCTGGGATAGTGGCAGGTGCCTGTAGTCCCAGCTACTCAGAAGGCTGAGGCAGGGGGATGGCTTGAGTCCAAGAATTCGAGGTTTTTGTGAGCTAGGCTGATGCCATGGCACTCTATTCTGGGTAATAGAGTGAGACTCTGTCTCAAAAAAAATTATCTTTGAGAATTAATTATCTTTATCTTCTTTTTTTTTATTTTTTGGGATTCATTGGGGGTATAAAGAATTAAGTTACACTGATTACATTTGTTAGATAGGTCCCTCTTATACTTGTGTCCAGCCCCCAAGAGGTGTGCCATACACTGTGACCCC
>NW_003852456.1:2959806-2962419 GCF_000181295.1 Otolemur garnettii
TGTATTAGCCCATTTACTTCCTTCACATTAGAATTGAGTACCTTGGATTCTTGCCTAACCATTCTTATGATGCTTCACTAAGAAGAATGTATTCTACCTCCATCCAGGTTAATACAAAAGATATGAAGTCTCCATCTTTCTTAATGGCTGAAAATTGTTCTATGGTATACATATAGCACAGTTTGTTAATCCAATCCTGGTTTGGTGGGCATTTAGGCTGTTTCCACAGTTTGGCAATTATAAATTGAGCTGCAATAAACAGTCTAGTGCACATGTCCTTATGATAAAATGATTTTTTTTTTCCTTCTGGGTAGATGCCTAGTAATGGGATTGCAAGATCAAATGGTCTAATTTGAGTTCTTTGAGAATTCTCCATACTTCCTTCCAAAACGGTTGTATGAGTTCGCTACAAGGCCACAGTGATCTAAACAGCATGGTATTGGCACAAAAATAGAGACATTGACATTTGGAACTGAATAGAAAACCATGAGATGAAACTAACATCTTACAGCCACCTGATATTTGATAAACCAAACAAGAACATACACTGGGGGAAAGAATCTCTATTCAATAAGTGGTGCTGGGAGAACTGGATAACCACACGTAGAAGACTGAAAATGGACCCACAGCTCTTACCACTGATAAAAATTTATTCAGGATGGATAAAAGATTTAAACCTAAGGCATGAAACAACAAAAATCCTTGAAGAAAGTGTGGGGAAAACACTTGGAGATATCAGCCTGGGGAAAGATTTTATGAAGAAGACTTCTGTGGCAATTGCAACAACAACAAAAATAAACAAATCTGACTTAGTTAAAACTGAAAAGCTTCTGTACAGCTAAGGAAACAACAACCAAAGCAAATAGGCAACCTTCGGAATGGGAAAAGATATTTGCATATTATGAATCAGACAAAAGCATGATAACTAGGATTTACAGAGAACTCAAATTAATCAACAAAAAAAGACCCAACAATCCCATATGTCACTAGGCAAGATCTTGACAAAAATAGAATGTTCTCTAAAGAGACAAATAGCTGACAAACATATGAAAAAATGCTCATTGTCCCTAATCATCAGAGCAATGCAAATCAAAATCACCCTGAGATATCACCTAACCCCTGTGAGAATGGCCCACATCACAAAGTCTCAAAGCATGGATGTGGAGAGAAGGGAACACTTTTACATTGCTGGTGAGTGTAAAACAAAAAAAAAGATGATTTTAATGATCTATAGTATAGAATAGAAAATACGAGAGCATCCCAAGTGAGTAGTTTCATAAAATTTGTGTTTCAACTTTATATCATAACAATGACATACCATAAAGGTAATCAAAGGGTGTAAGAAGCCCAGCATTAGGCTGCAGTACTGCCCCCCCCAGGTGTGCATGGGCAGAGGAAGAAAGGGAAAGCAGGAGATAAAGGGAGACAAGAAAACTGTAAGAACTGAACTATGAACTAACTGCGGGGAAGTACAAATAAAATGTATAAAGGAAGCGTCACAGCATGTGCTCAGCATGAAAATATCCTGTTCATAGCTAAGATAACATGACCCTGTACATTAGGGACGGGGACTGAGACCTTCTCCTGTGGCCAGTTTAACCCTTCCCTGCCTGCCGCACTGGAATCACTCTACATGCTGTGGGGGGGGACCCTGGAGGAAGAAGTCAACACTTGCCAGCCAGGAAATCAGAACGATGTTTAACATTTGGCTGGCGTGCCAGCCACAGAACAAAGCCTGCTGCTGAGCGTACATATGTGTTTTAAAAATTTTTGTTAAACTTCAGTGAAGTTGATAAGAAATGTAAATCAAGTGCACAACACCCATTATATGATTGATATAATCCTTATTTCATGCATTTATTGTTTTACTGTATTGAACTTAAAAAAGCTGAGAGTGGCAGCTCATGTTAGAATCACAGAACTTTGGGAGGCCAGGAGGTCAAAACTAGCTTGGCCAACAAAGTGAGACCTTGTCTCTACAAAAAATAATAAATATTAGCCAGGCATGGTGATGTGCACCTGTGGACCTAGTTTCTTGGGAGGCTGAAGGAAGAGGATCACTTAAGCCCAGAAATTTGAGGTTACAATGACTACACCACTGCATTCTAGCCTGGGAGACAGAGTGAGACCTTTATGCTAAGAAAAAAAAAACCAAAAACCAAATCAGAGTCTCCAGCCTGCTTTTCCTTGTAAGGTTTTAAGAAACTCAACCATGAACTGCTGCTATGTGGATTTTTCAGGACCAGGGATGAGTCAAAACTGCTACCCCAAATACATCATAACCTACAGTTACACTTTTTTGTTTTAGCCATACCAGTATCCCCAAGCTGCCCACACAACATTATTACCTAGGAAACAAAAAAAAACAAAAATCCCCTAGCCCCTACCCTGGTGAAAATCTTCAGGGCTTAGGAACTAGGAATGCTGTTTTATTATCCTAGGGTAATTCTTATGTGCAGCTGAGTGTGGGGATCACTGCCATTCAGTACCTGCTATCCCAATGAACTTCCAGATCCCAAATGTTTAATAAGCATCTTCAACTGAGTCACAGGAAGACAGGAGGCCGATAGTGAACAGATTTCATCATTAATGCATATGAGATTAAAAATATAA
>NW_003852456.1:2962636-2977829 GCF_000181295.1 Otolemur garnettii
TGGGACTACAGGCATCCACCATGATGCCTAGCTAATTTTTCTATTTTTAGTAGCGACAAGGTCTTGTTCTTGCTCAGGCTGGTCTTGAACTCCTGTCCTGAGCTCAAGGGATCCTCCCACTTCGGTCTACCAGAGTACTGAGATTACACGCCTGAGTAACCATGGCCAGGTGGTTTTTTAAATTAGGTGTGTCTTCTCCATCTTTCTGGAAGATAATGCCACAGCTCCTTTGCAAAAACTTATCCTGTCTCATACCACAAACAACTCTAGTACCTAAAACAGTGTGATTCAGCCTCTGATGGCAGCACGTGCTGCATCATCACACCATAAGTAACTTGGGGGCCTCCACCTGTGTGGTCAAAAGATCTATCTCTGGTTATCAGATTTGCAGAGGACCCAGTGATTACTCTATAGAAAACAATGCTTCATGCAGCCCAACCAGAAAAGCTCTTCATCTAGAGAGAAAGTCTTAGACACATAAGTACCACGTTATGTCTCTCACATAATGAAAGCTCACATGAGCTCTCCAAGGGTGGTTCCCTGGAACCATTCCTGCACCATTAAGCAATGGTGCAGGAACACCAGTGGGAAGGCAGCGACCTTCAGTCCACTCCCCCTGGCCTGGGTTCATTCCCAGTTCTCCCACCTGCTGCCACTTCAGCACGACAGGGTGCAGCCTCCTTCCACAGTACTATCCCAGTAATCCACAGCCTCCCCTCCTTCCTCCCGCTGCAGCCAGGCTCAGGAGCTTCTCCTCTGTCACTTGTGCTGCTGCAGCGTCCTTGTCCCGGCCAATCTCCCTTCAATCCTTTTCCATACTTGGCAACCTCAGAAATAAATCTGAGCTGCCAGGTTAGGCATGGTGGCTCATACCTGTAATCCCAGCACTCTGGGAGGCTGAGGCAGGTGGATCGCTTGAGCTCGGGAGACCAGCCTGAGCAAGAGCAAGAGCAAGACCCTGTCTCTCCTAAAAATAGAAAAACTAGCCAGGCATGGTGGTGGGCATCTGTAGCCCCAGCTACTTGAGAAGCTGAGGCAGGAGGATCACTTGAGCCCAGGAATTTGAGGTTGCTGTGAGCTATGATGACACAACAGCACACTGCCCAGGGGCACAGAGTGAGACACAACAGCACACTGCCCAGGGGCACAGAGTTAGGCTCAGTTTAAAAAAAAAAGAAAAAGAAAAAGAAACCCACGAGAACCAGAGGGCCTTTGTCCTTTGCCTCACTCGAGTGTATTCGCCCGTTGTTTCACTTTAGTTTTTACTTCCGCCATTCGGCAAGGTCACCTGGGTCCTTGGTGGGGGAGTCTTCTGAAGGCACCGGGGGAGGAACAGGTGCCCAGCCTGTCCTATTACTGATTAACCTGCAGAGCTATTTCAGGAGCACAAGTCAGGTGGAAGGCTCAGTGTTACTTTCCTGTGAGCATTTACTTAAGGTGCTGAAAGCCACTAAAATACTAAGCTTTTTAAATATTTGGCATGTCCACCTGTGTCCTCCCCGCGTCTGTGGACAGCACACACTAGGCTGCTTCCCACCCTAACACTGATCTCACAGTTAGCGTCTGCTCCAACCTACTCCAGGCTCTCAGCACCCTGTCTGCTCTTGACCAGTCAACACCAAGTCACTTGTCTCCTGGACTTCAGGGGACACTCTAAATCTACTCTTCCGAGAAAGCCTTCTCCGACCAGTGTCGATTCAACCATGACTCTAACCCCCACCACCAACAGCCCTAAGGAATGTGTGGGTCCTGATGCTGATCAATCCTGCCTGACTCTTAGCTCGTTAGCCTGACTTCTTAATGAGCGATTATGACCTCCACAGGGCCGGTCCTCATTTGTCACAGGACAGGATGGTGGCCATGATACAGGACCCAGGATGGCCCTCAAGGTCTGACAGCCATCCTGACTCTAGAGTGGCACAGCCATCTACAAGCAGGGCTCTGCCCGGGAAGATCTCAGTGTCACCCACGTCATGTCACCCACGTCATGTCACCCACGTCCATCACAAGTGGGTGGCGATAACAGCTTCCTTATCACCATACCGTATACGAGATAAAGATGGGGGACATGAGACCTGAAATGGGGAATCAGCTTGCCATTCCCCTAAAAACTCAGAAACCCCCTGGTCTCTACCACCCTCTCCACCCCTGTAGAGGCTGTTCAGGTTTTATGGCAGGGGAAAGGTCTCCCTTGGGCACTGATCACCACTCCCAGGGTGCCAGAACCCAAGATCCTATGCCTCCCTTTTCTCCTCTATAAAATCCAGTAACTTCGTCAGGGTTTGTGGTAGAACAAAGCTCAGATGTGTGACAGACCTGATCAGTAGTTGACACTTAATAACTAATAGTTTCTGCAGACACAAACGTTCTCTGTCACCCAGGCTAGAGTGCTGTGCTATCATAGCTCACAGCAACCTCAAACTCGTGGGCTCAAGTGATCATCCTGCCTCAGGATGGAGGCGACCTCCACAACACCCAACTAGTTGTTCTATTTTTAGTAGAGACGGGGTCTCACTCTTGCTCTTGTTCAGGTGAATCTTGAACTCCTGAGCTCAGGCAATCCACCTGCCTCTGCCTCCCAGAGTGCTGGGATTACATGTGTGAGCCACAGCCCCTGGCCCAGGGAATGGTATTTGTAACAGCAAAATCGACCTGAATACCAGACAATGGGAAGATGCTCAAAGAAAACATGCTAGGGTCAAATAATGGTCCCCTCTTATCTGGACAAAGAGATGATTCATGTCCCTGGTGGGACAAGGCGAGACGCTTGAGAGATTTCATCACGCTGCTCAGAATGGCATACAACTGAAAACTTGTGAACTATTTGTTTCTGGAATGTTCTTTTTAGTACTTTTGGACCACGAGTAACTAGAACTGTTGCAGCTGAAACTGCAGACAGGAGCTGGGCACGGTGGCTCACAACTGTAATCCCAACGCTCTGGGAGGCCGAGTTAGGTGGAATGCTTGAGCTCAGGAGTTCGAGACCAGTCTGAGCAAGAGAGAGACTTGAGGATCGGTTGAGCCCAAGAGTTTGAGGTTGCTGTGACCTATGTTGACACCACAGCACTCTACTCAGGGTGACAGAGTGAGACTCTGTCTCAAAAAAAAAAAAAGCAAATGAGGGTGCACTACTGCATAGAAGTTATTAAATTTGTCTGAGAATGTTCAGAACGTTAAGTGAAAAAAAAGGGGGGGGGGCGAGGAGGAGACTATTTAACCACCAGGACAATAAAGGGCCGTACCCAGACTTCCAGTCTGCTATGCTGTGGTGGCTTCCCCACCACCACTGGGCCTGGTGCTGACCCACTGCTGTCTAGTCCACAGCACAGATGACAGCCAGAGCCCCCGGGCTCCATCTCCCCACTCTGCAGCCAGCTCATGCCCAGGCACTAGCCTGCAAACAACATGCCCCAAGAGACAGCTGCTTGGCCTGGGAGTGAGCCTCTGCGGGGCTCGGGGGCCATATCCCTACACAGGGGCAGTGCTGTGCAGAAGGCGAAGATGTTTCCGGAACAGTCTGCTGTCATCACAAGAAGTGCTATCCCGCGCTCACTCTAAGTCCTGACTTTTCCAAGACAGTCCTGGGCTCTAATTTTAGATCCTAAAATAAGAACAATATGGCAACAGAGAACATTCTCAAAACAACTGAGAGAGTTTTGCTCTACCCTCCCTTCTCCCTCCCACCGCTCCTTTCTGAACAATTTAGTTCAGTGTTTTTCAACGTCTCATAATACACTTGAACTTACAGTTAAACTTCCATGGCAGCTTAAATTATGTTGATCAAAAAAAAAAATTAAAAACATATATACTTACTGTGCTTTGGACTTCTTTAAAAACTTTCGCAGTACACCGAAGATTCTCTCACAGCACACCAGTGGAAATCACTGATTTAGCCCAAAAGCCCGTTAGTGGAACTTAGCAAAGTGGACTGATGTTCACCTGCAGCCTGAATGTGATGTCCCATGGAAATAGGGTCTTCACAGATAAATAGGAACGTGTTAACGTGAGGTCCTATGGATTAGGATATGCCCTAAATCCAACATGACTAATGTCCTTCTAAGAAGGAAACTGGGACTCAGCCACACACAGAGGGGAGAGACACAAGAGACAGAGACACAGGCCAGGCGAGATGGCTCACACCTGTAATCCCAGCACTCTGGGAGGTCAAGGTAGGTGGATCCCTTGGGCTCAGAAGTTCGAAATCAGCCTGAGCAAAGCGAGACCCCGTCTCTACTAAAAGTAGAAAAACTAGCCAGGCATTGTGACAGGTGCCTGTAGTCCTCAATACTCAGGAAGCTGAGGTAGGAGGATCCCTTAACCCCAAGAGTTTGAGGTTGCTGTGAGCTATGATGCCATAGCACTCTACCCAGTGTGTCAGAATGAGACTCTCTCAAAAATAAAATAAAATAAAATAAATAATTAAAAAGTGTGTGCATGTATAAGTACATGCATAACTGATACATATATTCTACAACTCCATCCACTCAGAGGCCCTGCGGGCAGTGTGCACTGACAGCTGTGAGCACATACAGCACCCAGATCTTGGCTTCTGAATACCATTCTCCATTCTCCACTGAAAGGAATCAGAGCTTCTTGGAGAAATGGCTGATTTCAGAGCTGGAGCAAAAGCAAAAGATATGCCTAAATCAGGAAAATTAGTCATTTGCTCTGGGCCAGAAAGTAAGGAGGTGCTCAAAAGATAAGGACACACAAAAAGGAGACAGCAGCCAACCTACAGGGGCTCCCTCAGGCCACACAAGAGAGAGACAATGGGAAAGTCAGATTCACAGCAGAAATGTGTCTCTATCCTTGGACAAAACATTGGTCCAGGGTGAAAAACACCAACAAGAAAATGTAGAAAGAATGATGGGATTAGAAGACCAATCTTCATTGCTATCGGAGTATTAATTATTGGTCCAGAAACATCACCCGTGGGTGAGACGTGGATGACAAATGGGGCACCTACAATAGCCTCAAAGTACCCCACACAGAGTATCTCGTATTGCAAAGGGAGAAAGAGTAACTTCACAATGGAAAAGGCAGAAGGTACCTTTTTAATCAAAAAGATCAAATGAACATCATCATTAAAGGGACAAATCAAAGTCGTATACCACCTGTGAAGGTGCAAGAAAACAGTGCCCCGCACCTGTGATTACCTTTAAAAAAATGCACAACCTGAATCCAATCGTGAGGAAACATCCAACAAACCCAAACAGAAAGATTACTTTCTGAGATAAAAGGCTTGTAACTGTCAAGAACATCAAATGCACGGCAGCAGGGACTGAGGGTGCAGCACTCCTAACCACAGCGTCTGGCCCTGCCTCACAGTGTTCTGCTTCAACAACCCAATTGAGACATTTTTCTAGCAAACCTGAATGGTGTCTGTGGATTAGGTGAGTGTCAGTTTCCTGATTTCAGCGACCATTCTGTGGTCACGTCCAACCCTCTCGTGGGAAAAGACACACTCAAGCATTCAAGAATGATAGGACATTGGTATTGGCATGGCACTCTCCAAGGGTGCAGGAAAAAATTCTTTGTATTATTCTTTTTTTCTTTTTGAGATAGTCTCGATCTGTCACACTGGGGAGCGTGCTGTGGTGTCACCATAGCTCACAGCAACCTCTTCCTAGGCTCAAGCGATCCTCCTGCCTCAGCCTCCCCAGTAGTAGGGACTACAGGTACCCATTACCACCGCGCCCAGCTAGTTTTTCTATTTTTAGTAGAGATGGGATTTCACTCTTGCTCAGGTTGGTCCTAAACTCCTGAGCTCAGGGGATCTCCCTTCTCAACCTCCCAGAGTGCTAAGATTACAGATGAACCACCGTGCCTGACACCATCATTTCTGCAAATACAACAAACTCTAGAAAGCCCCCTGTGTGGTGCTAAGATTAAACAGCTAAGAGTTTACTCTTGATCCATGCACCCGCCGGTTTGAATAAGCATATGCCTCACTCACTCTATCATCCACAAGGGGTGGCTGAAGGAGGAGCCTCTGAGGGAGGACCTACTTCACTTAGGTTGTGTAGAAGAGGAAAATAAGATAAATAAAGACCTATCCTGCATATTTTATTAGAGAAGGCGCTCCCATGCAGGCACCGAAGATATATCTCCTGTCAAAATTCTATACTAATTCACTAAAGTTATTTAAGTCTTAAAACACAAACTTGGGGCCAGGCATGGTGGCTCACGCCTGTAATCCCAGGACTCTGGGAGGCCGAGGTGGGTGGATTGCTTGAGTTCAGGGGTTCGAGACCAGCCTGAGCAATAGCAAGACCCTGCCTCTACTAAAAACAGAAAAAGTACTCAGGCGTGGTGGCAGGCCGCCATAGTCTCAGCTACTCAGGAGGCTAAGACAGGAGGATCACTTAAGCCCGAATTTGAGGTTGCTGTAAGGTATAAAGACGCAACAGCACTCTAGCCTGAGGGAGAGTGAGACTCTGTCTCAAAAACAAATAATTAAAAAAGAGTTAAAAAAAGGATTTAAAAAAAGGAAACAGAGACCTTGTTTCCAACTCACACTGTCTCCCTTCAGAGGCCAAGTTAGCAACAAAGGAAAAGCCCCAGAAGCGCAGTCCCTGGGCAGCCAGGGATTTCACATTTTGGATATCTGCCCTGCAGAGGCCCCCTGGGCCACCAGTTCTCTGCAGGACATTCCAGAGCACCCACCAGGTCTCCCCGACAACAAATCCTACTCCCTCCCACAGACTTTCAAGGCCTTGGCTCACAAAAGACTCACCATGAGTAAGGGCTTTGCCTTTGGTTTACAAAACTTTCTCCGCTTGTGGGGGTCAGTTCTGCTTCCCCTGACCTGGCTGAAAACTGAGGTCACTACTTTGGCCTCAGAGTATGAAGCAGAGGACAGCTACACCACGGTGAGGACAGAAAGTGACACTGGCGGGGGAAGAACCATTCCTTCCTTCAACAAGGACTAAATCAAGCAGCCGTTCTGCCTCTTTGCGGAGCAACCCCACTCCCAGGTCTGCCCTGCGGCCAGAACACACTTCCAAAAGCACAAACAGGATTTGTCCCACCTGCTTAGAGCTGCAGGAGGTCACAGGTGCAGGCTCTAACTTCTCTCCCTCTGCTGTCCTTATTCCCCAAGCCTCCCGCCCTGGGTCTGCCCCAAGACTCACCACTGACAATCCCTCGGACTCAAGAGCATCCCCTGTGATGGGTTAACTCTTACTCATTTTTACATTTTGCTTCAAAATCACTTCCTCAGCAAGCCTTCTTTATCTTTCTGGGCCAGGCTAGGCCCCCACATCTGGGGACAAGAATCTCCCCAAGGACCAAAACCAATTCTGCTTTGTTTTTCACTCCATTCCCAGGGCCCAAGGCATTGCAAAGCCTGATGCTCAATACACATTTGATAAATAAATACACAATGAACTTTAATCAATATGCCAGGCATTAGGATAAGCTAAGGGGAACAAAAAAGAGGTTGCAGCCTAGTAAGAGAAGGCCTGCACAAAAGCAAGCACACTAAGGGAAAGGATGGGCAGACACAGAAAGATGTGTATCTAAATGCTGGCTGGGCGAGGTGGCTGACACCTGTAATCTTAACACTCTGGGAGGCCAAGGCAGGTGAATCACCTAAGCTCAGGAGTTTGAGATCACCCTGAGCAAAGTGAGACCCCCCCATTTCTACTAAAAATAGAAAAACTAGCTGGGCTTGTAGTTGCAGCTACTCGGGAGGCTAAGGCAGGAGGATTGCTTGAGCCCAGGAGTTTGAGAGTGCTGTGAGCTATGTCACCATGGCACTCTACTCTGGGTAACAGAATGAGACTCTGTCTCAACCCCTCCCCCCCCCAAAAAAACAAAACAAAAAAAAAAAAAAAAAAAGGGAAAAAAAGAAAAGAGAGAAGTATGTATAAATGTTGTGGGACCCCTCTCTAGGAAGGCAATGGTGTATACATTTTAACTATTTCTTATAAATGATACTTTAAATTTTTTAGGTTTAAAAGGTATAATTTATGGGCAGCACCTATGGCTCAAAGGAGTAGGGTGCCGGCCCCATGTGCTGGAGGTGGTGGGTTCAAACCTAGCCCCGGCCAAAAACTGCAAAAAAAAAAAAAAAAGTATAATTTAAAATCATGATTATTTCAAAGCTTTATATATGGAATTTACCAAGAACTAACAGGTGGTCAGCATGGTGACTGTATACTTTACTGGCCAATATGGAACACTTTGAGTGTGAATGAAGTCTTATTAATAGTTTGAAAGTGCTTGAGTTTTAGAAAGATAGTAAGAAAATATGGTGCATGTATTAGTAATAAGTATTGAGGGCAAAACCCTTAATCTCACACAGTAATATTTCTGCAGCAAAACATGAACATTCACACTGGATAAATAAAAGCTATGAATAGCCTCATGTCAATTCGGGGCAGACTTTACTGCCAAATGAGTCATGGTAATAACTTTCAGTTTCAGAGCTTTTTGAATTGTAAGTAAGGAATTTTGGAACTATAGTTGATTTCAAGTTATCTCCATCTTTGAGATATATTAACATTATCATGCTATACAGGAAAATAAGGGTCATTTTCCTTAAAGTGTACTTGTAAATTAATATGGCACACACTATATTAATTTAGTGAGTAAGAGCACTTTTTAGCTGTTTCTGTTTGGGAGGTTTTTCTGGAGAGAAAGCATCACTCTGTTCTGAAGTGCAGTGCTGTCATCACAGCTCACTATAACTCCAACTCTTGGGCTCGTCCTCACCTAAGTAGCTGAGACTACAGGTGCCCACCACCATGCCTGGCTAGTTTTTCTATTTTTAGTAGAGAAAAGGGTACCACTCTTGCTCAAGCTGGTTTTAAACTCCTGACCTCAAGCAATCCTCCCACCTCTGCCTCCCATAGAGTTGGGCTTCTAGGCATGAGCCACTTCATCCGGCCATACTTTTTAGTTCTGAAATAGAAAAGTTTAATGCAACTGCTTCTGCCTATTTGAAAGTGGGAAAATACTTCTTTTGAATAGTTTTATAACATTTTAAATCTTAAGCAGCCATTTAAAATTATTCCCTTTCAATCAAACTTACCTAGCAACATGTATAAATGTTTTGCTTTGCCATTCTACTACATAAAGTACTTGTTTATAGAAGAAGAAAGCTTTAAGTAAAATTCGACTTTTTTTTTTTTGGAGACAGAGCCTCAAGCTGTCACCCTGGGTAGAGTGCTGTGGCATCACAGCTCACAGCAACCTCCAACTCCTGAGCTCAGGCGAGTCTCCTGCCTCAGCCTCCCAAGTAGCTGGGAACACAGGCGGCTGCCACAACGCCTGACTATTTTTTGGTTGCAGCCGTCATTGTTATTTGGCAGGCCTGGGCTGGATTCGAACCTGCCACCTTAGGTGTATGTGGCTAGTGACTTAGCACCTTGAGCCACAGGCGCTGAGCCAACATTTCTTTAAAATATTCTCCCTAAGCTTTCTTTACAGTGACTTTTACAATGTCATTACCCTTTCTCAGATGACAAATTAAATTCATTATAAAGAATACCTTTACGTGTATCAAGTTAAATGGAGTTTGTTACCTATTTATTACTGCATTTCACTACAAACTAGGCCTACATCGTCCAAGGAAATAGGTACATAATGTACTATTTCATTTAACATGACCCTACTGCTCTACAGAACCCACAGTATGGAACAAACAGACTAAATATCATAGTGACACAAATGCAAAGTTCCATGAGGAACTATCTGGAAAGTTTGCCTCCTCTATTTCTTTTATTACTTAATTTTGAATAAAGGGCAAATATGTCATTGCCATGTGAGAAGTACAATATGCACAATATGCACGGCATGGGTTTTACAGAACTTGGGTACAAACTGGATTCACAGATCCGGGAGCACAGACTTCCTCTTCGAGGTGTGAAGAAAGAAAACACACTAAGGCTAAAGATGGCCAAGGTGAAGGGGCCCCAGAGGTCTTGGTACCATAGGGCCAAGAAACTTAAGCCAAGGTTTACATTTACGGGCACTAAACTGGAGTGTTTATAAATATGCACAGCACCCCCATAGCTGACCACCTCCTTAAGTTGACTTAATTTTCATAGATTGGACATGTACCACATGTACATACTAGTACAGCGGGCCTGGTTCCTTATGTTCACCACCTCCATGTGTTGGCCAGTTTGTTACATTCCCTTGGGAGGTCAACAGAGGCTCTACTGTATATGCAAAAATCCAAACAATGCCCTCCTGATTCTGCCACAGACAATGGTGGGAGGCAGATGATAGCAAGGTCCATTTGTTGAGCACCCATGAGACACCTGGCATTGAACTCTGTGCATGAGCTTGTTTAACCCTCACAAAAGACCTATGAAGTAGAAGCTGTGGCTTATTCCATACCACAGCTGATTCTTAGTCACTGAGCTCTGTTATGAGAATCAGGTGTCCAAGAATGAGCTTCAGGGCAGGTGCAGTGGTCCACACCTGTAATCCCAGTACTCTGGGACGCCGAGGCAGGAGGATCCCTTGAGCTCAGGAGTTCAAGACCAGCCTGAGCAAGAACAAGACCCCCCATCTCCACTAAAAATAGAAAAACTAGCAGGGCATGGTGGCAGGCACCTGTAGTCCCAGCTACTCTGGAGGCTGAAGCAAGAGGATTGCTCAAGCCCAGGAGTATGAGGTTGCTGTGAGATATGACGCCACGGCACTCTGCCCAGGACAACAGAGTGAGACTCTGTCTCAAAACAAAACAAAGAAAACAAGACAAAAAAAAAATGGGCTTCAACTTTGGGGGTCATCTTTGGAATAGAAAACCCCCAAGAAATAGTTTTACTCGGACACCACACTAGTTCTGATGGTTGTCTCCTTGTGTCGGGACATGAATGGTCAAGTCTCCCTAAGCCACAGATCACAAAGAAAACAGAAAGCCAGAGTGTTCACTGTTGGGCATTTCCCAACACTTTCTGCTTGGCTTGGTCTTTGTTAAGAGACAAAAATACCAATAGACCACAAACAAGGGTGGAACAAGAAGATAAGTGAGCTGTCTGGGACTTTTCCTAAAAGAGGAAGCCTCTGACCCTATATAACCCTACGGCTACAGTAATGAAAACAAATACATTTTTTGCAGTCCTTCACACCAAACCCAGCAGCAAAGATAAGTGTAAGTTTAAAATCTGAAATCCTTAAACAAACTCTATAAAACTTTGGCACCTCCATCTGGCATTTGACAACCTTCTTTGGGTGATACAGGAAACCAAGCCAGGCCCCCCGAACGTGCAATCTGAACACACACACACACACACACACACACCCTACAATGATCATTACATCTGCTGCAGACACAAATGTAGTATTCCTTTTCGTAAAAAAACAAGTTGAAAAAGCTGTGTGAAGTTGCACAGGTAAATTACTTTCCAGATACATGTAAATTATGAATATCTTAAGAGTATTTTTTAATCCATCACTTTTTTTAAAAAAATTTTTTTGAGCTAGAGTCTCACTCCGTAGCCCTGGGTAGAATGCCAAGGTATCATAGCTCACAGCAACCTCAAACTCCTGAGCTCAAGTGATCCTACCGCCTCAGGCCCCCAGAATGCTGGGATTACAGGCATAAGCAACCACACCCAGCAATCAATCACTTTGTAAAAAGAGTTCTTTTTCCCTGGAAAAATTCCTATTAGACAATTAGGGCCTAAAATGGTGGACTGACTTCTTAAAATATTTTACACATTTAAAAATCATGCTGGGATAGCTGGGCATTGTGGCAAGCACCTGTAGCCCCAGCTACTTGGGAGGCTGAAGCAAGAGAATCGCTTAAGCCCAAGAGTTGGAAGCTGCTGTGAGCTGTGATGCCACAGCACTCTACTGAAGATGACAAAGTGAGACTCTGTCTCAAAAAAAATAAAAATAAATTAAAATAAATAAAAATCATGCTGGGACCCTTGCGTATGTCAGGTCCCAGATCCCAGCACCTAGACACACGTCAGCCTCTGCAATTCAGTAAAGCAAGAATCATGGACAGGTTTCAAAGCATATGGGTCCGAGCTCATACTGCATTTTCAAACCATCTTTCCATATGGAAAACAGAAAAGAGGGGATCTTATTCTTCCTAGTCAGCACGTCCTCTGAGTCACTGCCTTTGCAGCACAGGAGAAGTAAAGTGACCTCTAAAAGGCAAACAAAGCGTCTACCCCCCGGAATTCAGTAGACAGTCCCTTTAAGATCCCATCTCCTTTTCCATGAAAAGGGTGGTGCCCTGGGGTAGTCCCTATCCGCCTGCAGTTTGCAAGCCAGGAAAGGACCTCTCCGCCCCAAGCCCCAAGTTCGACAGGAAAGAACCGGCACAGGGATAAAGTCCAATAAGGTGGGGCAGAGCGGGTAGGTGAGATGGAGGCTGATTGGAGGGAGAAAGAAAGGCCTGGCAGGAAACAAGCGAGACAGTGCATCATCGGAGCTGCTGGAGTCACCCTGAGCTGCTAAAGTCACCTGGTCACTTTCCACTTCCTTTTTACATACCACAGACCTGCAAAAGGTGCGCTTTGCCCCACCAGGAACACAGGAAGGACAGCGGGGCAATGTGTTCAGTACTTACTTTCACGTTTGCAAAGTGAAATAGGGGTACTCTTGCTGGGAGTAGGACTAAGAGGACCTGTTTGCATAAAGAAACAAAATTGTGTGCTGCCATTTGATTTTAAATTGATGACTTGGAGTCTGCCTTGAAAACCAACGCCTTCCCCAAAGACAGGTGTCTGAAAATAATTTGTTTGGGGAGTTTGAAGAGAGTCCTCTTTTCCTCTGGATAAGAAGAAATGACCTTGTCCCTCCACATCCCCAGGCTGGCTCTGACTATCTCCTTCCCGCTGTCACTTTCCATTGATTGGTCCCCCACAGCCAGGATGCTCTTTTTTTGCTGCTGTTGTTTCCGTCTTTGTTTTTTTATTTTTATTTATTTTTTTTTTGAGACTCGCTCTGTTGCCCCGGTTAGAGTGCCATGGAGTCATAGTTCACAGCAACCTCAATCTCCTGTGGGCTCAAGCGATCCTCCTGTCTCAGCTTTCCGAGTAGCTGGGACTACAGGTGCCCAACATGACACCCAGCTAGATTTTCTATTTTTAGTAGAGACAGGGTCTGGCTCTTGTTCAGGCTGGTCTCGAACTCCTGAGCTCAAGGGATCCTCCGGCCTCGACCTCCCAGAGTGCTAGGATTACAGGCGTAAGCCACCTTGCCCAGCTAGAACTCTCTTAATAAAGCTGCCTGTGGTTGTTACAGAGCCATCCAATTCCACTTCGTGTTCAAATCAGGTGGAGGTCCAATACATAAACCGTAAACTTACATGCTACCGTCTTTGCTGGTTTGATTCTAATTCCTGATTCCCAAGGAATCCCAACTGGAAAAGAGAGCCAGAATTAATTGCTACCCACTCTAAGTAGAGGAATACCCTCAAGGCAAGAAGATACATTCCCCCCTACAAGTCCCAAAATTGTCTTCAGATTACTTGGGGAAGATACTTAATGCCTTCAGACAATTTCCAAATGGTAGCCAGAAGCCGGGCTTAGCGTTCTTTGTATTGTCACCATTTGCCCCTGTCCGCCAGCCCCTCCAGGACCACAGTGGTTTCCCTCCCTCCTCTTGGTGAATCCTAATATGGAGAGAGAGGTCAGGTTTGATGTCCCAAACGCCTGGATTCAAACTCAGGAAGCTCTAGACCATAACATCCTCATCCAGAAACAGAGATCTGAATAGCAACTTGGCAGAGCTGCCATGAGAACAAACAGACAAAGGGCAGTTTACATTCTGAAGAAAATCATGGCACAGATCGCATGGGTCTCCCCCCAAAATTTCAAGGCTGGACACAGTGGCTCACACCTGTTATCCCAGCACTCTGGGAGGCTGAGGTGGATGGGTCGCTTGAGCCCAAGAGTTTGAGGTTGCTGTGAGCTATGAAAATGCCACAGCACTCTAGCCTGGGTGACAGAGTGAGACTCTATCTCAAAAAAGAGAAAAAAGATTTCAAATAGCAGAGGCAGAGGCAGTGCTCTCCCTAACTGGAGGCACCTAAGCCAATTATCCCACAAGGAGAAAGAAGGTACCCAGGCTTCCCCTCTGGAACGGAAGCATATTCCCCACCCTGCACGGTGCTGGCTGAACGTTGCAGCCCCTTACTGAAAACTCTTCAGTGTCTCCACAAGGCCCAGTGAATAAAGTCCAGGCTCCCAGCCAACACAATTCATCCCACCCCTCCTTCCCAGCCTCCTCTCCCACAGGTTCCTTCCACCTGATGCTACACCCAGAGCTCACAGCTTCACGTTCTTGTACAAAGATGTGAGTGGGCACCCACCTCACTCATTTTGAGCCTCCCCAAGTGTCAGGCACAGCAGCTCACGGTAATGATATACAGTGTTTATTTATTGATGAGAAACTGGATGAATCCCTCCTAGGAACCCACGGGGGCCAGGGAGTGGGAGGACAGGCAGAGGCTATCACCTACATACATGTCGAGATAGATAATCTTCTTACAAACACGTGACATGTGCAGGAAACAGCAAAAAGCATACAGCCTGAAAAGGGATAATTTCACTATTTGGATGACATTTTTCTGGGTTAACAAACTTAATCAACACTTCATTCCAAAAAAACTTAATGCAGCCAAGCAGGTGAAAATCGCTCTGTGCCAACCAGCACCTGAAGCTTTGTGGGGGCTACAGGGATGAAGACGAGATGGTGCTCCAAGACCTTAAACATACACCACAATGACAGAAGTAGGCCCATCGCCTTTAAGTAAGACATGACATCCTGAAGGTGACACCAGAGAAGCAAACGGAAGGCCAAACTTGTGAGTTTCCCACTGTGTCAGGCACAGATGGGTCTTGCCCATTCTCGGTGACAGACCCGCCCCCATTGTGCCCTTCACCTCCAAGTCATGTGACTCTGAATTTACAGAGATGAATTTTCTGGAGGGCATGTTGGGGGCATTTCACTATATTGCATAGATGCCCAGAAGAGACAGAGGACTCTGGGAGGCTTTCAAGAAGAGGGGACAGCTCTCTCAACCAGGCCTGGAAAGATAGGGGGGGGCTCAGATGAAAAAGAAGGAAGAACTTTCTGAAGGAAAGGAAGAATGCCAACCAGGGCACGCTTGTGGGAGGACACGGGCAGCACAGCGGAACCAACAGGAACTCAAAGAAGCCGTCCCACAGGGGAGGTGGGGTTCTGGGGTGCAGAAACTGCTGGAAGGTTTCACTGA
>NW_003852456.1:2978668-2981388 GCF_000181295.1 Otolemur garnettii
GAGAGAGAAAAGGAATATTGAGGCCCTTGGAATACGATGTTCCAACCTCACCCCTCCAGTAGGGAATGATCCAACAAACATCCCATGAATACCATTACCACTGCGGTTGACCCAGCTGTGGGGGACTCTGTGTCTGATGGCAGAATTTCCTCCCCCACCCCCACAGTCACACCGCAGGGAAGCAAATGGGAGCAGCCCTCTGTGGCCTTCCCTGGTATCACTCTAGCACATTAGGACCAGCACATTCTGCTGGGCAGAGGAGTTCTGTCCTAAAAACGTCTGTCCTGCTAAGGCCCTGGGCGCCCTGCCACCCCCTTTGGCTCTCTAAGTTGAGGTTTTTATCCAAATTAGAGAAAACTGCCTCTGTCCCCTCCTCACTTGAGCACTGTAGACCTACTTACTCATCGTCATCACGTCACTTTCTTTATAAACCAAACAAAAACAAAACAGAGCACAAAAAATATTTTCAAAACTATCCATCACTTCCTCTTAGAAACATACATAAAAGCACCTTGCAGACAGACCTGGTTACCATCAAAAGCATGATCCGGTGCTTCCTGAGATGCCCACCTTGGCGTTGGATGACAAACCATTCATCCCTTAGAGCAGGGGTCCTCAAACTTTTTAAACAGGGGGCCAGTTCACTGTCCCTCAGACTGCTGGAGGGCCGGACTACGGGCCCCAGGATGAGTCGGCTGCTAAGCAGGACAGGCAGCAGTGGCAAAAACACCCTGTGGGCCGGATAAATGTCCTAGGCGGATGGCATGTGGCCCGCAGGCCGTAGTTTGAGGACGCCTGCCTTAGAGCACCTCTTCAGCGCTGCAGGTGTGCGGCCCCGACAGACCTGGCTTAGTCATGAGCTAGCCTTTTCTGAGATGTAAAGGGGGAAATGTTCCAGATTCTTAATAACCTTCCAAAAAATTAAAAACATGGGAACAAATGCCCGGAGTGAGAAACCAGCGGCCACCAGGAGCTGGCCCTGACACTCCCTCTTTTGTCCACTTGTTCCGGCCACACTAGAGAGCTCTTCATGCACCGGGAGTGGAAGAAACTATTAACCTTTCCTGTCTCTGCTCTTACTGTTCTTTCAGTGAAAAGTGCAGTGTTTTCCCAGTGTTAGCAGGTGACACTGCCACTTTCCTTCTGGTGGGGCAGAAGTTGGTGGTGACGCTGATGCCGGCATCTTTGGCCAAAGGTTCAGCTCCCTCCTTAGCCTCCGTGAGCCCTCACTGTGCTTCTACTGAGCCCATCTTTGATTCTTCCTGTCACTAAATCGCTCATTCACCTGCATGTCCCTCTAACTAAATGATCAGCTCTTTGCGAACATGGATCAGAAATTTTCAGCTCTACATCACAGTACAGTGCTCCATACACAGCTGTTCCAAAGTGTCTACTGGGCTGGGCACAGTGGCTCACGCCTGTAATCCCAGCACTCTGGGCAGGGCAGGAGGATCCCTGGAGCTCAGGAGTTCAAGACCAGCTTGAGCAAGAACGAGACCCCATCTCTACTAAAAATAGAAAAACTAGCCAGACATGGTGGCCTGTAGTCCCAGCTACTTGGGAAGCTGAGGCAGGAGGATGGCTGGAGCCCAGGAGTCTGAGGTTGCTGTGAGCTCTGACACCGCAGCACTCCACCCAGGGTGACACAGTGAGACTCTGTCTCCAAAAAAAAAGCATTCACTGAAGGAATTTATTCCTCCAAGAGTTTTATTTAAAATATTTGCTGGCAGGAATGAGTCTTCGATTTAATTTCATCATTATCACTTTTGTTTTCACAGTGCTTATAACTAATTTTAGGTTAGTTGTTTAGACCTCTGCCCCAAGTCTACAGGGAAGAAAGGTTTTTGCAACTCCTCTTTCTCCTCTGCCTTAAGCAGACAAGAGGCATCTCCTTCCAATTATTTACAACTTGCTTATAATCCATATAGTACCCTTGAAAGTGATCTTATTCAATAAAGTCCAACTTCTCAGAAGGATTGTGTGAAATGAAAAATATGGGCAAAACATAAAAGCAAGCCGACACGATCTGCTACCATAGAATGGTGATATTTCACCAAATTTTTCCATCTACTGATGCTCTTCTAAGAACAATTAATGGTTTCTCATCCTGTCAATAATTCACAGTAGTATTATAGCAATAAATTTTTGTCGTCCACTCAAGTAGTAGTATTGAGCCATTACTGAATGGATTACGGTTAACTTCTTAAGCCTCCAAATGTCACTCTGAGGCTGCTTTTACTCATCTTTACCCTGAAATGACACAGAAATATGAACCCGAGGGTCTTCTTCAGCCCCAAATGGAGAGAGCAGGGCAGCTGGTATAAACTCACTCCATATTCAAGCACTGCTGTTTTCCATCTTCTCTTGCCAGAAATTTTAGGATCCAAAAGACGACAGAAAAATTAATTATTTACTACACAGTGCAATAAAAAACACTAAGTACTTAATTTGGCCACTGGACCCTGGGCAGGTCACATGATTTCTCCAGCTGTAAAATAATGAAGGAACAGATTATAATAGCCACAAAAACTCCCAATTCTTGCAACGTAAGAGAAGGTTGGGTACTTTTTATCTGATTTCTCATTTACCACTCCTCCTCTGCTTTACTTCTTTCCCTCGAGCATAACTTAATTCTTCACAATATGTCAGATTTTTTAAATGGCTTTTCACCACATGCTACACGCACTGTAATGGGGGAGGATCTTGGTTATCTTTTTCAG
>NW_003852456.1:2981534-3004707 GCF_000181295.1 Otolemur garnettii
GCAAAGAGGCCAAGCAAGGTGGCTCATGCCTGTGATTCCAGCACTCTGGGAGGCTGAGGTGGTGAATCCCTGGAACTCAGGAGTTCAAAACCAGTGGGAGCAAGAGTGAGACCCTGTCTCTACTCAAAACAGAAAAACCAGCCAGGCGTGGTGGCAGTGCCTATAGTCCCAGCTATTTGGGAGGCTGAGGCAGGAGGATCGCTTGAGCCCAGGAGTTTGAGGTCGCTGTGAGCTGTGATGCCAAGGCACTCTAGCCTCGGAAGCAGGTTGATACTGTCTCAAACAAACAAAAACAAAAAAACCAAGAATGACCCAACATGCATTTAGGAATTCACTCCTCACTATCATTTCTTTTTATCCTCTTGTACACAATCATTATTCTTTAATTCCAGGCAACTGAAGTATTCAGTACCGCCCAGCATATATATATGCATGTGTGCCCTGGAGCACACACATGCACACAAAGTGATACATTTTCAAGATTTAGTAAAGGTCAGCTTCCCCATCAGGGTGATGTCCTCCCAAGCCCTGTGAGGAGAAGGCTTCTCCTCATCATGCCAGAGCGAGGGTCTCCCAGCACAGCCTGCAGTCAGGGACTGAGGGCCGGAGTGTATGTGGTGGGGCTGCTAGTTATGGGGTCTATCCCAAGGGAGAGGGACACAGCAGGGCAGACAACCGTCAGGATTCAGCCACCTCAGTTTTCCTGAATGACAAAGGTCACCAAACAGCTCCACTTACCAAACAGAATATGGAAGAATTGTGGGAAAAACACAGTATTGTTGTTTTATGGCCATTTTACAATCGACCAAGAATCTGTTTTTCAAGAAATAAAGTGTATACACTTGGCAAAAGCTCTGTCACTTTAGCACTGCAAGTTCCCCTACAAGCTGAGACAGGGAAGAACTCTAAGAGGGATTCACAGAGAACTAAAATCTCTTCTAGAACCATCATCACAGCTGCCTCTTTGCTTGATTCTGTTTCCTCTAGCTGGATAAATTAGGCTCCTAACTGTAAAGAAATGTGACCATCTCCCGAGCTAGCCGCCTCCAATCCAAGTCAGTCACTGTCTTCCCTTTGAGGCTTACCTGCACATACAGCTGGCACAACATACACGCCCATCCAGTAAATGACTGAGTGGGTGAATGATCAGAATAGTCATTTGTTTCAGTTGAGTGCCCTTCTCTACCCAAATTGCAACCTGACTTTCACTTAAAACAAAGAAAAGGTCATAATAAGTTAAAAAGCACCAGTAAGGGAAAAAAATTCTCTCCAATAATTTTTTTTTTTTTTGAGACAGAGTCTGTCACTCTGTCACCCCAGGTAAAGTGCCATCGCGTCATAGCTCACGGCAACCTCAGCCACCTTGGCTCAAGTGATCCTCCTGCCTTAGCCTCCCCAAGTGTTGGGATTACAGGTGTGAGCCACAGCAGATAATATTTTAAATTCCACCCAAAGCGGAAAGCGCAGTTGTGGAGTTTCCACCTTCATCTACAAGGGAGAGCAGAAAGGGGAGCCTCATGGGAGGTCTGTAAGTGCCCACCCCACCGCCTGACGTGCGTTCTCCAGGGCAACAGCCTCTAGTCTTCCTTCCTACCCTGAGACCTTAACTTCAGTGGTCAGCTAAACAGAGCCCGGGAGTTAAGTTTTCCCATATGAACAAAAATCCTAACATCCCAAGAGAAAGTCAATAAGGATTTACCTTCAGGATTTTTATTTTAAAGTGAGATTATACTTTCCTGTTCTTCTGTCAGTTGCAAATCCCTAAACCTACTAGAATTCACTTAAAACTAATCTACAGTGTTTTCATTGGAAGAAAAGCAATCAGGAGAGCTCTGACCCACTGAGCAGCTGGGAATTCAGTTGCTGGAAGGTTTGGTTTAGTCTTTATTTTCCTAGCTGCTGGCCCTGCTAACATGATTCTGTGAAGGTCACGTTTAATCTTGCAGAGAAAAGCTACCTAAGCAGTTCTTAGGTAGGCTTCAGTAAAAATAAATTGCCTTGGCTCTGTGGATAAATCTGCTGCTTCAACCCAACACTTACAGTTGGGGGGAACAAATGAAGGCAACTGTAAAATTCTATTTGATTTCAAAAGCATTTCACTGCACGGTATGAACAGCAAAGGTACTGTTAATAAGGAACCCACGGAGAAAGGAGCAGCTCCCAATGTCTGTCTCCAGTTTACCAAGTATAGCTTATTTACATGCTCAAGGAGGCATTAGTACCATCGTGCAAATTTACATGTCAAAGGAATGGACTGCTAAGATTTTTTTTAAGGTCTGGGTACAAAGGAGGAAAATGAAACCATTTTTCACCTATGGGTGCTGAAGCCTAATACAAAGTGACAATCTTAATGCAAAGTGACAAATCCCAATGCCTATGTGCTCAATTAATATACCGTTAGGTTCCTAACACAACGCAGATCCTCCTTAGCTGAAAGTCAGCCTCTGATTCGCAGGTAAAAATCAAATCAACAGGGCGGCACCTGTGGCTCAGTAGGTAAGATACCGGCCCCACATACCGAGGGTAGCGGGTTTGAACCTGGCCCCAGCCAAGGCCAAACTGCAACAAAAAATAGCCGGGCATTGTGTCGGGCACCTGCGGTCCCAGTTACTCGGGAGGCTGAGGCAAGAGAATCACCTAAACCCAAGAGTTGGAGGTTGCCGTGAGCTGTGTGAGGCCACAATGCTCCACCGAGGGTGACAGAGACTCTCTCTCTACAAAAAGAAAAAAAAAATCAAATCAACAAATATTTATCTCGTTCTTAACAGGTATCAAGTGCTGGTGGGAAATGCAAAGAAACAGGTCACGGCCCTAGTTCTCAAAGAACTTACTCATTAGGTGACATAAATGGGGAAATCCAAGTCATCAAAGATTTTCACAACAGTTTTAAGAGTTTTTTTTTTTTTTTTTGGAGACAATCTCACTCTACTTCCCTGGGTAGAGTGCTGTGGTGTCATAGCTCACAACAACCTCAAACTCTTGGGCTCAACCAATCTTCTTGCTTCAGCCTCCCAAGTAGGTCAGACTATAAGTGCCCGCCAAAATGCCCAGCTAGCTTTTCTATTTTTTAGTAGAGACAGGGTCTCACTCTTTGTCAGGCTGGTCTCAAACTCCTGAGCTCAAGGGATCCTCCTGGCTCAGCCATACAGAGTACTGTGATTATTGGAATGAGCTACTGTAACTAGCTGACTAGAAAAAATTAATCAAGATGTACATAGCTGCTGGGCAGGGTGCCTGCCCATTTTAGTGGGCACCTACAGTCCCAGTTACTTGGGAGGCTGAAGTGAGAAGATTGCTTGAGCCCAAGAGTTGGAGGTTGCCGTGAGCTATGATGCCACTGCACTCTACCCGGGGCAGTAGAGTGAGACTCAGTCTCAAAAAAAAAAGTGATGCTTGGCTAACTAAGTATCATCATTAGAGTGGCACGTACAGTCTGCTGCTTCAGTGGAAATCTGGAGCATTTTATTATTTTAGACTAAAGAGATCAGGTAGTTTGTGGGGAAAGGCAAAAGGAGATCCATGCGGTTAAGACTAAAATGACCATTCTAACTCTGCCTTCCTCCAGTCCTTTCAAGATGGTCTCCATGTGAAATCTTGCCCCTATATTTCTCTTCACAGTGCTACCAGCTACGTGTCCGCTGAGCACTAGAACCATGGCCAGGCCAACGTAAGAAGGGCTGCAGGTGTAAAAGGCACGGTGGGAAAAAAGAACATTAAATATCTCATTCATATTTTTACATTAACGATGTAAAAATGGGTTATTGATACATATTATAATTAATTGTACCAGCTTCTTTCTACTTTTCTAAGTGGCTACTAGAAAATTAAGAAACATACATGTCTCACACTGTATCTGTGCTGGACGTTATTCTCCTAAGTATGTTCTTTTTGGCTGTGCTTTGGCACTCAGACTCTGAACTCCCACCAGTTACTCTCAACCCTAGTTTCATAACGATCCAAAATGTCTTTGTATTCATAAATTAAGGAGCAAAACTGGTCTCATATTTTTCAAGTAAAAATTAAGGATCTGGAGTCTTCTTTGGTTGTGAAAAGTGAGAGGCCCCACTCTGATTAACTCACTAGTCATTCTTCAACAGGGGACCTGAAGGAGTGTTGTGGGGAGGGGAGCCTTCCCTGGATTCCTCAAAGCTCCTGTAAAATGTCTCCATCTTCTGAGACACAGGCATGCGTACGATAAGAAGACAGAGAATGTGTATGATATAAAGACAGAGAAAGCATGCGATATCAAGGTAGAGAACGCACAGGATATAAACATTGGGAACGTTTGCCTTCAGCTCCTCTATAAACATTTTACTCTTCCTATACCATGAGAATTAGATTGTAGCCATCTGTCTAAGTTACACACTCTTCACTAAAAGATAATAAAACTTCTTATCTTCTCAAGAGGGCTAAATAGTTACAGCCTGGCTAGGTCCCCAGTTTAAGTTCCCAAGGTGCCTGGAAGACCCATCTCCTTATTCATTTATTTCAGAAGAGATGAAGGCCAGACCTTGGGGACAACCCTAGGCTATAAAAGTCTTATGTTCTAAAAAGTTAGGATAGAACTCTGGATCCCTTCCATCCCATCCTGGAGGAGCCAAGGTTTTTGTTTGTTTGTGTTTATCCTCTCACTCTCTCCTTGCGGGACGGGAGAGGGACAGCTGCTCTACAGAGTGTAACCCACACCCCTGTTCCATTAGTTTTCTGCACCTCCTGAGGGACCAACCCTGCAATGTCACTGTTGTAAACATCAGTAAGGAACTCTTTTTTCCTACCCTGCTTTCTGTTTCTGCAGCATTCCTGTTTATAAAGCACGCAACTGTGAAGTGGGGGAACATCTCACACCCTCCACAGTTCTTGACAAAACAGCATGTCCCAATCCCCCCAAAAGCCACCAGGCTAAGTGTCTTCAAACAGTAAGAGCTGCCATGGAACAATGAGGCTCCTTCTAGCACTGTCTCAAAAAAAAGTTTCAAAAAAAAAAAAGGCAAACACCCACAATGTCACTCATCAAAATGATACGTTTTCTTCCAGAATTTTTTCTAATGTTGTAGACACAGATATATACAATTTAATATCCATTTTTCCCCATCCAAACAATATAGATAATATTTTCCCATTATTAAATGGTACTCTAACACAAGAATTTTATAAGCTACCTATGCTCTGTCTGGATGTGTCATAATTCATGTGTCCTGTTGTTGATATTTCGGTTTTTCTTTTTTTTGAGACAGAGTCTCACTCTGTCACCTTGGGTGGAGTGCTATTGCATCATAGCTCACAACAATCTCAAATCCTTGGGCTCAAGTGATCCTCCTACTTCGGTCTCCCGAGTAGCTATTTTTCCTATTTTTAGTAGAGACCAGGTCTCTCTCTTGCCCGGGTTGGTCTCTAACTTCTGAGCTCAAGGGATCCACCCACCTCAGCCTCCTAGAATGGTGGAATTACAGGCCTGAGTCACCACCCCGGCCTGTATATTTAGGTTGTTTCCAAGTTTTCACATAACAAAAGTTAATTCAGTAAACATCCTTGTACATAAATCTTTGTTCCCATCTCTGGTTACTTCACCTAACCAAGTTCCAAGAAGCAGAATTACTGGAAGAGAGAATTTAACATTTTTAAGACTTTAAGTATATGACACCCAGTTAAGAAAATTTATTTAAATGTGTAATCCCAGCTACAGTCACTGTGGAATACTGAGTATAAATCAATGACCTGCAGTACCGAGTGAGGGCATTCATGCACCAGCCTTAGCTGTGCCATCTGCTTCTTTCTTCAAGAAAAACACAGTATTGGCCCATTCTATTTTCCTGATTGATTGCATATTTCCCCCCTACAATCTAAATATACCAATTACACTGATTTGATCTTTACAAATTTTAAGAATGCATTAAATTATCACATGGATTATGTGCCTTGATCATGTATTAATTTTTTAAAATTAAAATTATACATCTCACAAAAGTCTAATATCCAGAATCTACAAAGAACTCCACCAAATTGACAATAAGAAAACCAAACAACCCCATTAGAAAATGGGCAAAAGACATGAACTGAAGTTTTTCAAAAGAAGACAGACAAATGGCCAACAAACATGACAAAAATGCTTAACGTTACTAATCATCAGGGAAATGCAAATTAAAACCACAACGAAATACCACCATATCTCTGTCAGAATAACTGCTGTCAAGAAGTCAAAAAGCACCTGGGCGCCATGGCTCACACCTGGAATCCCAGCACTCTGGGAGCCGAGACAAGAGCATTGCTTCAGCTCAGGCGTTCAAGACCAGCAGAGCAAGAGTGAGACCCAGTCTCTACCAAACATAGGAAAAATAGCCTTGGTGGTGGGTATCTGTAATACCAGCTACTCAGGAGACTGAGGCAGAAGGATGGCTTGAGCTCAGGAGTTTCAGGGTGCTATGATTTATGACACAGGGACACACCACCAAGAGCGACAGAGTAGAACTCTGACTCAAAAAAGAAAAAAAAAAAGAAGTCAAAAAACAATAGATGGTGACGTGGATACAGAGAGAAAGAAACAACTCATAAACTGTTGGCAGGACTGAAAATCAGTACAACGTCCGTGGAAAACAGTATGGAGATTACTCAGAGAAAAGCATACCTGCCATTTGATCCAGCAATCCCACTACGGGTACCTTACCCAAAGGAAAAGCGGTCATTTTATCAAAAGGACACTTGCACTCAAATGTTCACTGTGCAATTCACAATCACAAAGATGTGGAATCAATGTTAAGTGCCCATTAATTCCTGAGTGGATTAACGACATGTGGTATATGTCTAGCATGGAGTACTACTCAGCCATAAAAGGAACAAATTAATGTATTTTGTAGCAAGCTGGATTGAACTGGAGATCACTGCCCTAAATCAAGTATCAGAGGAATAGAAAAACCAACACAACATGTTTGTTTGGGGGACTAATCAATGGGCATGCACAGGCGCAGAGAAAGGTGAAAGTCACCAGAAATTAAGAAGGGGAGAGGAGGGCAGAGCACAGTGACTCACCATGCCTGGAATCCCAGCACTCTGGGAAGCCCAGGTAGGTGGATCCCCTGAGATCAGGAGTTCAATACCAGCATCAGCAAGAGACTCTGTCTCTAGTAACCATAGAAAAACTAGCCAGATGTTGTGGTGGTCACCTGTAGTCCCAGCTACTTGGGAGGCTGAGGCAGGAGGATCACTCGAGTCCAGAGGTTGTTGTGAGCGAGGCTCAGGTGATGGCACTGTTTCTGGGGCACGGAGTGAGACTCTGCCTCAAAAAAAAAAAAAAAGGAGTGGGGGGAAGGAAGGGTAAAAGCCTACCTAACAGGTACAATGAACACTTTTCAGGTGACGGACACACTGACAGCCCTGACCTAAGCAATATAAAAGCACTATCCATGTAACAAAAAACATTTGTTCCCCCTTAATATTTTGAAATTAAAAAAAAAAAAAGAGCTGCATGCATAAAAAAGGGGGGGAGAAGAAGAATTGAATGGAAATATTCTTACCACTCATTTGACATTTTGTCAATTTGTTTACTTTTAATTAACCTTAAGAATACCACAAAGGTAAGCTTGGCTGAACTTTTTAAGTTAAAATCCATATTTGGAAAGAAATAACATTCAACGTCAAAGGTATTTAGAAATCTATTGCTCACAAGATTTAAGCTGAAAGTCCAAAGTAACTGCAGTTTATCCAACAATACAGTTTACTGAAACTATTGCTTTGAACATTTCCTTATATATGACATTTATGAAAGTAGAAAAGGCCTCATTTAAGGGCTTGTAAAGTGACTTTTCTTCTATATAGTATTTTCCTATATGTAATGTTCAAAAATTGTAGTGCCCTGGAAAACATTACAAAGGATTTTCCTTTTAAACAACAACAAAAAAAATGTTTTTAATTAAAAAAAAAAATCACCAAGGAAGACCAACATGACAGAAGAGAGGATAGCCTATTGCTGATAAATTTTATCAACATGTGTCTTCCTCTGGGAGCTTATGGTTGCACCCAAAGGCAATTTTTCTTTTTTCTCAGACATCAGACAGAGTCTCACTCTGTCACCTTGGGTAGAGTGCCTTGGCATCATCATAGCTCACAGCAACCTCAAACTCCTGGATTCAGGCAATCCTCTTGCCTCAGCCTCTCAAATAGCCGGACTACCAGCGCCCACCACAATGCCCAGCTAATATTTCTTTTTTTTTAAGTAAAGACAGTGTTCCACTCTTGCTCAAGCTGGTCTGGAATTCCTGAACTCAAGCAATCCACCCATCTTGGACTCCTAAAGTGCTTAGGATTACAGGCATGAACCACCATGCCTGGCCTGGCTAGTTTTTCTACTTTTAGTAGAGACTAGTACTCAGTTGTGCTCAGGCTGGTCTCGAACTCCTGAGCTCAAGAGATCCACCTGCCTTGGCCTCCCAGAGTGCTGGGATATAGGCATGATATCATTGGGCCTCCAAAGACAATTTAAGATTGAGTTTGGGACCTCACACTGGGTGTCAATTCCTCATTTTTGCATCATTAGGCAATTTCATCATTTTGCAAATATCATAGAGTGTACTTACACAAATCTAGATGACACAGCCTACTGCACACCTAGACTAGAGAGCACATCTGTTGCCCCTACAGGCCTGTATAGCATGTTACTATACTGAATTGTGTATAGTAAGGATAAAGTATTATAATCTTATGGGACCACCCTCACATATGTCGACCAAAATGTCATGACACAGCACACAACTGTACCTGTAAGGTGACTACAACCATGCCCAAGTGACAACTGCTCACAATTTCCTGTCTCCTTGTACAAAGTCAGCTGAAGCCTAGCAGTTTTCCCCTGGGACTTTATTGTTACCAAGATAAAAAGGTCTAACCCAGGCTGTGGGTGCTGGCTCAGGCCTGTAATCCTAGCACTCTAAGAGGCCTAGGCAGGTGGATTGCTTGAGCTCACAGGTTTGAGCCCAGCCTGAGCCAGAGCGGTATCTCAGCTCTAAAAAAAGAAAAAGAAAGAAAAAGCTGGGCTAGGGGGTGCCTGTAGTCCCAGGTACTTGGGAGGCTGAGACAAGAGAATCACTTGAGTCCAAGAGTCCAAGGTTGTGTGAGCTATAACTCCACAGCACTCTACTAAGGGTGACAAAGTGAGATCATGTCTCCAAATAAATAAATAAATATAACATGGCAGATATTACTTGAAATAAAGCAATTTGTATGCAATTTCTCCTCACTCAGAAGGTCAACCACATAAAATGGGAAATTTGGTAGGATTCTAACCTTGTTGGGCCAAGAAGGCATATTCTACCTACAAAGTACTCCTTTGGGTATTACGAAACCCTTCCGACATCATAAACTCAGTAAGAACAAATTAAACTGTAAACTCATCTTTCCCTTGATCATATTAGGTATTCAAGTATCAAATGCTAGTAATATTAAATAGACAGCAACAGATTACGTACACCTAAAGAAAAATTAATTACGCAGATTACATGGCAAGTCGTCAACTCTCAAAAATATTTATTAAATGAAAACTGGGCAGACTTTTATGCTATAGAAGCCTAAATTAAGATTATTTTGTTGAACTAAGTTAGTCTTGCTCTTAAGATAAAAATACTTTTTAAAAATCTATCATCAGAAAAAACCTCATAGCCTTCTGTTCCTCACACAGAAACATGTTTGCTCAAATCTAGTTCTTTCTTGCTTATCAGAGCTGAATAGTGAACTAATAAAAGGGAGTATGAGCTCAAACAGAAACAAAACAAAGCAAAAACAAACAAACCAAACAACAACAAAAAAACAAAGGAAAAAAGCCGTTAACTCTCTCTGACCTTCCTATACAAAGAAACAAACCCGTAAAACGAAGTTCTTCTTGCCTTTTCAAAGTGGAAAATTCAACAGAACCAAAACACAAACACCATTTTTATATGACAAGCAAGTCAACTTGGGCAGAGCAAACCGAAGGTGACCACAGGCCTCCTGTTCAAAGCACTGTTTAAAATGTGGAAGCAGCCTCCATCTTTTGCTTTCCTGCACAGCAAGGCCTCTGAGCCTAGGAAAAGATCAAAGACTTGGCCCTGGGAGGAGCCCCCCATTCACTGGCTCTCTGCCTTTGCTCTGGCCCACACACTTGAGGGGACTGGGGACAGGGGCCAGCACACAGTGTGACTAGGAGGCTCACTGTCAGGCAGCAGGAGCCAGCACAAGAAGGGCAGCAGACAGTTTCCAAAGGGTCCTACTCCCAGGTGATTTTGATAACACACCTAGGTTGTGTCCCCTGAGGAGGAGTAGAACTTATCTGGTCACCTTTTAAGATGTGAAAACTCAGATACCAGAGGGTAAGAAGTGACTGCAGAGCCTGAAGTCAACTGACTCCAGGCACCTAAGTTCCTGCACCTTCCACTGCAGTGCCTTGTGGGTAGCTAGGTGTCAACAAATACTTAATAAATAAGGAAAATAGCGACATGATGTTTATGTACATTTAAGAAAATAATTGCACACCTTACTACACTTAACAAAATGAATTATCCATTTAAAATAATTTTGCGGAGTCCCTCCCAGCTGAACTCAGAGTTACTGATGAAGGGTCCTAGGCTAGCGTTGGTACTTTGGGAAGCCTAACAGGATTGAGTTTATCTCACAGAGTGGCCCAGACCAAGAATACACCAAGTGTCTCTACTTTCGGCTGGAATAAACCAACTAGATCTGACATTAGTTTCGCAGGCCAATCAGAATTCTGATGGGAGGTCATACATGCTTCTGAAGAATAAAAATGGGCATGTGAAGTCTTCCCAAATGAACACAATTTGTTTCAGAGACAGACTGTCAAAAGATGGAGTTTTTGAGGGGGGAAATCATTTTTAAGAGATCCTTGAAGGTAAGTATCACAGACAACAGGCTGCTGCCTGTTCTGAGTCCAGAGGGAGCCAAATGAAGTCCCCAGGTCAGGCCCAGTATCAGACTCCTGGGAGCTGTGTCTCTAGGCTGTGTGTGTCCCTTGGTATATGGTAAATATTGGCTTCAGGTTTAAATCTAAACCCCAGCCGGGCACAGTAGATCACGCCTGTAATCCCAGCATCCTGGGAGGCCAAAGCGGTAGGATTACTTGAGTTTAAGACCAGCCTGAGCGATAGTGAAAACCTCATCTCTACTGAAAATAGAAAAACTAGCCGGGTGGCAGGTGCCTATAGTCCCAGCTACTTGGGAGGCTGAGGCAGGGTGAATACTTGAGCCCAGGAGTTGAGGTTGCTGTGTGTGAGGCTAAGGCCACAGCATACTACAAATTATTTTTCATTCTTGGTTGATAAAGATGTAATCAAACCTCCTCACCCCCGTTTCTACCAGTCACCCCACTAACCATAGCCACCCTTCACCTCAGCCCACTGTGCATTAAACTGGCCTCATGCACCAAATATTGACTACACTCAGACCAAAAGTGGAGCACACATGGGACAGACAGAGGTGGAAAGTCTTGTCCTATACAGATGAATTTTATTAATAATAATGACATCTGTGTCCTATACAGATGAATTTTATTAATAATAAATGACATTTCACAGTAATTTATTTTATTTGTATATATCATACATATACACTACCAATTATATTTACTTCACACGTGTTTACACATATTATTTCCATATATAGTGTTGGGCATACAGTACAGGAAGCATTCAATAAATGCATGTGAACCAAGTCCCTTTTAAAAAGGGTAAAACAAAATACTGAAATTAGCTAAGGGCACACCTGTTAATAACAGATAATTATGAATTGAAGAGTCCAGCACAATAGTGAAGAAAATTCAGCCTAAAGCACAGGGAGGCTGGGGAAGATTTCCTCGGCTGATATAAAGAGGGAAAATACACTGGTCCAATCACTGTTATTTCCATATCATTTGGTCTCCATGGATACCACCTAACTTTCCTTCTGACAGGAAAATTTTCACTCACAATATTAGATTTCACTGCTAAATATTTTCTCAATACTTTACATAAAAGTTATTCCATGTTTAATTCCTTACTATTATTTGTATACTCTCAGAAGTGCTATCCCTTCTTTCTGGAAATTCTATCAGAAAAAGACAGGGATTAATCCAATTGTGATTCCCTTACTTTGTTACGTTAATTATAATCTGATAGAATCTTGGAAGTTAGTGCCTTGCACTTTTGGAGATTGCTGTAATTTATGTTCTTTCATACACAGCATCTCAATTGTTCACAAATGCAACCCTCTGAGATAGACAACAGTTAAGTGTTATTAACTTCCATAGAACTAACCACAAAGGTTAACTACTGTATTTAATTTTTGTTTATTGTCAATTCACTAAATAGAACACAACCCTGAGCATAAAGAGGGTTTCTTGTTGTCAGCTGAACACACAGAGCCCAGTGCTGACGTCTAGTACGTGGCCAGTGGTCTACAAATAACTACTTTGCTTTAAGACCTTTTGGTATAAGGTAGGTAAGGGAACCATGACCCAGATACCCATTTGTAGTCCAGCATTAGTGGAAATGCTCTAAAAATAAGAGTTCATACTAGAAAGTGTTAGGAATAGAAATACAGGCCGGTGTGATGGCTCACACCTGTAATCCTACCACTCTGAGAGGAAGGCAGGTGGATTGCCTGAGCTCAGGAGTTGAGACCAGCCTGAGCAAGAGTGAGACTCTATCTCTACTAAAAACAGAAAAAACTAACTGGGCATTATGGTGGGCACTGCAGTCCCAGCTACTCCGGAGGCTGAGTCAGGAGGATCACTTGAGCTCAAGAGTTTGAAGTTTCTGTGAGCAATGAAGCAACAGCACTCTACTCAGGATGACAAAGTGAGACTCAGTCTCAAAAAAAAAAATTTTTTTTAAGAAAGGTTTATTCTGAGCCAAATTTGAGGATTAAAAAAGGGGGGAGGGCGGTGCCTGTGGCTAAAGGAGTAGGGCACCAGGCCCAAATACCCGGGGTGGCGGGTTCAAGCCCAGCCCCAGCCAAAACTGCAAAAAAATTAAAAAGAAGGATAAAAATACATTGTGGGTAACATAAGAAAATTGATGCACATTAGAATTTGAAACATCCACCACGGTTTCCAATTTTCCTCTACTTCATTTAAACATCACATAGTTCTGGTATATTGAATATATGCTTAATAAAGTATTTCAGAAAATGAGATCAGAGAAAAGTGGGACTGTAGTTCATAACCTGTCATTACTTTATGACAACCATTTGTTTGCCATAATTTGTATCCAACCTGACTACAAATCCTTTTTTTCAGCTGTGATGACATTACAGGTACATCTGATTTACACGGAATTATCTCTTAACTTTTGCAGGTCAAAAGGAAAAAGGAAAACTCATTGAGAATGAGATATGTAAACGTTTAATTATCAGAAAGCAGTTACAGATATAACAGAATAAAACTCTTGGATCCAGGAGACCAAAATCTAGCTTCTTACGCAACAAACTAAGTTATAAATTCTAATCTTTCACTAATTAAAGTGAAATTCTGGACTTTGCCACATCAAATCAATAGACGTTCCAGGTGGACCGGAGAGATGTCAGTTTAAAGTCCTACATAGTCCATCAGCTGAAGTTTCCTTAGAAAACGCAAGTTCGTCCACGATATTCTAGGTTTCTATTTTGGTCCTCTTCTCCCCCAAAACAAGAACAAAGAAGGGTTGGGGAAATCGGCGAATCTTGAATCTGGCTGCTGAGGGAGTTGAACACAATGACCCTCAAGGCCTGGAAAGGAAGCGTGTGTCTGTTTGGCTTTAAGACCATCCACCACCTCAGTCTCACCCCAGCCCTCTGTCTGCACCTGCCCTTAAGCACCAAAAAGTGCCGGCTGCTGAGTTCCAGCCTTACTTGCAGTCGAGCTGAACACCAGTGAGTGCAGGCTTGACAGCAACCTCGGTGATTCCTGAAAATCCAAACAGGAAATCTAACTGTCCTCCACCCCGCCTGGCCATTCATCAAAAGCAGACCGAGTCACTGCCACAGAGAGGTCACTGGCAGAAGACAAATGCCAGCACCCTTTTTCTTCATTTAGAAAGACTCTGCGTTTTCTTCTTCCAAACCCAAGGAGAGGGAGCTGCTAGAGGGAGGAGACTTAAGAGGGAGGTAATATGTCCCCAAGTTTCTACCGGGTTAGGAACGAGTAAAAGCCTGCCGCGTATGTGTGGCCACCTCGACTACCAGCCCCAGGGGTCGTATTTACAGCGGGTCACCAGGCGTCCCGCCTACACCGACTCGGGCGTTGCGCCTCCTTCCCTCCCCCCGCCCCCAAGCACCTGGGGCAGAGGGAGTTGCCAGTGAGTCCTGGGCAAGGGGATGAGTTTCATCGGAAACCCTCCCAACTTGGCAGGGCTCCCCGAGCTCTCTCGAGCGCTGGCCCCCCGGCCGAGCCACGGGGAGCGGGCGGGCGCCGCGATTGGCCGCGGCCGGCTTCACTCGGTGGGCGAGCCCGGCCGGCAGGGCGGAAAGGAAGTGGCGGCCGCGGCTTTGCACCAACCATGTTCGGCCAGCCGGCTAATGTCACCCAGCGCCCGGAGCCGGGTCGGAGGGCACGGGGCGGGCATTCGCGTCCCCACCCCGGCGCAGTCCGCGCCCCCAGATCCCAAGGGGACGTCGGCCCCCATGCCTGCCCGCCGGGCGCCGCTCTGTCCCCGGAGGCTCCCCGCCCCCACCTCGCCCGCTCCGTAGACGAGGCGGGTCAGGCCCAGCGCGCGCGGCCGGCCAGGGGCGCCTGCTGGGACCTGGGGACGCACGGCGCTAGGCCGCGGTCTGGGCAGATGACCCCCCCGGCCGCTCCGCCCTAACCACCCGAGCCCCTCTCGCGCCTGGACAAGTGCAGTGACAAAGCCCCAGGGCTAGACCCGGCGCTGGCCGGCGGGAAGTAGGACGCGGCGTCCCTTCCGAGTGGCGGCGGCGGCCCAGCCCCCAGGAAGCGGGGCGCCTCGGCCAGGCCCGGCGCCCTACAGCGCTCACAGCCCGCCCTCCGGCCCCGCCGCTGGCCCTGTACATCCGCTACCCTACCGCGAGCTTGGCGGGCGAGCGGGCCCGGGGACCGCCGCGGGGCGCCCCATCAAGTTTCCTGCGCCGCGGCAGGAGGCGCCCCTCCGGGCCAGGGTGCCGCCGGCTCAGGCTGGAAGCTGCTTGCCGAGGCAGCGCCGCCGGGCACCGGGCAGGACCCGCTCCCCTCTTTAGGATCTGCTGGTGGCGGCGGCTGTACGCACACGCTTACACACACGCGAAAATTGTGTTTTAAATGAGGCCCGACTCCAGCGACCTGCACCCCCACACACACAACACACAACACCTGGGGTGCAGAACCACACTGAGCAGCTCTGTGTCCATGAAGCCACCTCTCCTCATCTTCGAATCCAAAAGTGAAATTAAACCTCCACCAACCTCCTCCTCCTCCCTCTCTACCTCCTCCTCCTCCTCCTTCTCCTCCTTCTCCTCCTCCTCCTTGCAGCCTCAGCAGCCCCTGTAGCAGCAGCAGCAGAACCTGCTTCCCTTAAAATCAGATGATCCATAACTGCGCCGACTGTTCCTCCAAAATCAGGATGAATATTTACAAACCCCGGCATTTCCCGTCTGCAAAAACACCGTGTTAAAAAGCACCAGGACACGCATGCACACACACAACCGCCTCCACCACCACCCCGGTCCCCATAAACATGCCCTCGAGAGAAACACACACGCACAGGCAAAACTATTATTTGGAAAAAAAATGTTACCTCTCGCAGTGTGCTTTTTTCACGGTACCAATAGAATCCCGCAAGGTCTAAGTGCGGCAAGGGTGTGTGAACTGGAAATGAAAGCCCGTCAGTTGAATAATCGCAGGAGCAAAACTAAAAGTTACTCCCCAGCTCGCCTGAGAACAGTCCAGATCGAAAGCAAAACAAGGAGAGGAAACTGCGAAGCGCCGAGGATGGAAATCCCCCCACCCCCCGCCCTCCTCCGGCCGCGCTCCCTGCCGCCCTCCCCCGCCGCCCTCCTCCCTCCGCCCTTCCTCCCCTGTGTTTGTTTCAGGCTTGTGCAACCGGGAGGCGGAGGCGGAGGGAGGGCGCGGGCAGCCCGGCCGGGAGGTGCGGAAGTTCGCCGCGGCCGCTCATTGGCCCGCAGCGCCGCTTTCATCATTTCTCGGAAAAAGTCAATTTCATTTTCACTTCCCCACGTCGCGGCAGCTGGAGCAACAAGCGGCGGCTCCTAAGTGTGTGCCTGGTGTGCAGGAGCCCCTTGCTTGGCCGAGCGCACGTCCAGTAGGGGACCCCAGGTTCTGGGGGGCGCGGCTCAGGCCACGAGCGGTGGCGGTAGGGGACGAGAGCCGGTGCCCGCCTGACGACGCTCCCATCTTAAGGCTATCTGAAGGTTGCAACGACGTAGGTACCAGGACGGCGTCCGGTCCAGTTAGCAGGGCGGATGAAAGCGGTGTTTCCAGAATGAATAAAAACTCATTTTGCAACGCTGCCCGCTTGGAAGGAGAGAGAAACAACCATCCTACCGAAAAGATGGCACTATTTGGATCTTATCAGTGGATGAGGGCTGTAGCCTTTCTCTGACACCACCTGGCACTCTGTTTAGGAGTCCGCAAGATAAGAAAGGCCTATCCCCTAGTAAGTCACAGCCCCAAGACCAGTCATTGCCTCTCTGCAGAGTGGAATGGGCAAGGATGCTTGCGAGATGCTCTTTCTTAGAGATGCCTTCCTCATGTCTGGTCCTGGAAAGAGGCTTTATACTGTAGCACTTTCAGCCAAGTTCAGATTTGGCCTCCTTAACTTACAAGCTGGACAGCAGTTTGCTAATGTTCAACTGAAACCCGAGGCCTTGGTTTCCAACGCGGCAGTAACGCTGGGATAAACCAGAGAACACATATGGTACAGCACCGTGACAGGGGCATCAGCTGGCACCTACACCTGCCTTGGGACTGGCCCCCTTTTGGACTCTTGCCTTAGAAGTAGAGATTCATGTTTAGTTAAACTTGCTTCTTCCCCACATGCACTTTCATCCATCTTCTCCCAAACTTTATCAAACAGAGAAAGTTCCCAACACATAACTGTTTGTATGTAAACACTTGCCTTAAAAATAACTCCGACACCCGCTGTTTTCCACAGAAGTGTTGAATTCTGTGGACTGGAGAATGAAAAGTATCCAAATATACGTGCGTGCGTAGTAAGGAAATAGCTGAGGGTTTAGGATTCTGTTTGGTGGCTGTGATCTCAGAATACACACAGTATGTGATGTAGATCTCACATACACACATTACTCTTTATCCCCTCTGTTATAATAATATGACACAGCCACTCACTTCCTCATGCTGAAGCAAGCAATTGGGAGTCACCAGATGCAAACTATAGGGCCCAACTTAAAAACTACCCAATCATTTTTCTGTACCAAAACAATCGTCTTACTTCCCCTGGAGTAGAAAGAGAGAAATGGAGACGAGGAATGGAATGTATCACTGGAATTGCCATCTGTGGACTCTGCTCTCACTCTGGTAGCCTCCACCTGCAGGCCCCAGGAAGGAAAGCAATTAGGACTAGTCCGACCTGCTAGTGCTGCCTACCTGTGTCTACGAAAGGTAGCTGCCTCCTATGATGTGATTTCAAGGGAGCCAGACAGGGCAGGACCCACTAGCCTCTACACTGTATCTTCTTTTGCCATGCATGAGGCTGGTGCTGGAAACTCACTTGCTGGGTGGACAGCTTCCACACTGTTTTGATGCTAATGCCTGATTTCCCAAGAAAAATGTTTCTGGAAAGGGCACTGCCCTAATTATGATTCTAGAGGAGGAAAGAAGTGTGTTGTTTCCTTTATTTTTTGTTTGAATGTTTTAGTCATTCATCCCTGCAGTATGCATCCAGTCTTGTCTCCTACTGATACTCTCGAACATCTCTGGACCTGGCCATCCCCAGGGCACGGTCTGCCAACTGCTCCCTGTCTCCTGCCTTGGACTTTCCCAAGTGAGCAGCCACACTGCTGCCCAAGTTCAGTAAAAATTAACTCCAGGTACTGCACAATTCCAATCTTAACTGCCCCTCCAAAGCCTCTCTGTGGCCTTCAGGATAAAGGCCGTATTATTTGACAAGACACATAAAGTCCATTGTGATCTGGCAGCAAATGGCTTTTCCAACCTCATCTCCTGCCACTCTGCCCCACGGGCCCTGCAGCCCTCCCCTGCCAAACCAGCGTCTATTCCTTTTTGTAAAGCCACAGAGCCATCCTCTTGTTCATTGTGTTGTCCTTAGCCTGGTGACCAGCACAAAAGCACTCAAATATTTGTGAATTGATAATGAGTTCTCTTTTCTTTAGATTCTCATATAATATTTTAACTTTGTTCTATCTCCTCCCCCAAAATAAAAATATATATATTTTGTGTTAAAAAATATATTTTAACTTGATCAGAGCCTTTGTTTTATGTGTCAACAGCTTTTTAATATAAATGTAACTAATAAACTGTTATACAGGATTTGGAAAATGCAGGAAAGTTGAAAGGAGTAAATGAGCCCCACTGACATCTCACCAGTGGGGACTATACCTGTGGATATGTAATATATCCTAGTAATTTTTCTAAAGAGCCATTTCTCATCCTCATCTACTCCGTCCCTCTGTAAGAATGCTGACTTGCGGCCGGCTCTCGGCAATGCCCATGTGACAGCCTTCTGTCCTATTCTTGTTCTTGGCTGGCTCCTTTTCTGCTGCCAGCCCCCTAAATTATGGTGTTTCCAGGCATTCTAGCCTCAACCCTCTTATTTTCTCATTCAGTATGCTTTCTCTTTGTGTGCTCTCATCCACGCCCGGAGCATCAAATATCACTATTTGTTGGTGACTCCCAAATCTGAAACTTCTGGTAGCTACAGATGCATTAACTCCTGGGCTCTCCTCAGGTGCAAAGAAATGTACACGTCCAAACCTGAACTCACAACATCCTTCCTACAACTTTGTACTGGTCACCTCATCGGCTAGCCAGGAGCCTGCTCTCAGGAGCTGCCCCTTTCCTGAGCACCCAGAGCTTCTTGAACTATGGGTATTGCTTCCAACTCTCCAGGCCCCTAAACTCATAAACATAGAATGAATTTCCCTCCATTCTTTTGCTCTTGACTGCATGTAATTGCAAACCAAAAATCTAAATATGACCCATGTCAACAGAAAAGAACACAAACTATAAAATATTTTAAAGAGGGGGCCTGGCATGGTGACTCACACCTGTAATCCTAGCACTTTGGGAGGCCGAGGCAGGGGGATCGTTTGACCTTAGGAGTTCAGCCTGAGCAAAAGCAACACCCTGTCTCTAAAAATAGCTGGGCTTGCTGGCAAATGCCTATAGTCCTGGCTACTCAAGAGGCTGAGACAGGATCACTTGAGCCCAAGAGTTTGAGGTTGCTGTGAGCTAAGACACCAGGCACTCTACCTAGGGTGACAAAGCGAGACTTAGTCTCAAAAAAAAATTTTTTTTTAAAGGTTTATTCTGAGCCAATTGAGGACTTTCACCTGAAGCTATGCCTAAGAGGCCTTGAGCAAAGGGACTCGCTTACAGTTTTATTCATTTCAGGGAGACAGGAATTACAGGTACAGTCATAAATCTGTATATAGAAGATATATATTGGTTTGGCCTGGAAAGATGGGACCTCTCAAAGTCTGGGCTTACAGACTGTAGATAGGTTTAAAACACTTTGATTTGTAATTGGCTGAAGAATGAAGCTTTGTCTAAAGGCTTAGAATGTTTTAAGTTAAGATCAGAAAGTCTGATCAGAGACAAGCCTTTTGCCATATACCCAGACTCAAGTGGTCTGTTAGGTATATGAGGCTGGACAATTAATTTCAAGAACTTACAGAAAAAGTGCTATACACATCATTGCTGAATATCACTACCGTCACCAGATGACCAAGAGGAGTACTTCAAAGACAACCATAGTGATATTCAGCAGTGAGATATGTAGCACTTTTTTTCTAGGACGAGTTTACAAACTTAATTGTCAGATCTAGTATAAGAAATCCAGTGAAGCATTGTAAAACTCCAGTTTGAAGCCAAGAATTAGGGTTATAGCCAGGCTTTTGCTATATACATAATATTAATAACTATTGATTAAACGCCTTTATCTTTGTAAGTGTACAAAATCAAATAGTTTTGCATACTTACATCTTAACTTTTAAATTAACATCTGAATTTTTTCACACCAGGCTCTGGGTTCATTAGATGTTTATATGCCCCACCTCAACTCCATGCTCTCACGTGGAACCATATTAGCACCTGGGGGATTCAGCCCCTTTCCCCAGCTGATCATTGGTCAATATTGGGGGAATACCTGACTTAGATGTTTCTTGCATTTTTATCCCTACTTGATGTAAAGAGACATCAGGTGAATGGAAGAAACTAGAATAGCACATAAAAACTAGTTTCCTCCTTGTTCATTATGGGAAAAATTATCAAGTACATTTGTTTTTTTCCTCTCTATCATTAACATTATTTTAAACTTTTTGATACTTAATACTCTAAATGAGAACAACTAAATAGATGAAAACTAACAATATTTTCAGGGCAACAATAAGTCCAGTGATCTTGATATTTTGATAAACTTTAGTCAGTAGAAAAACTTTAGCTATCACATATGGCTCAATAAAATATAACTATATTATATACAGGGTGGACATAAAGTTCATATGCAAGTTAAAATAGTTTAACATAGTAAACTGTACATGTATTTATACATACACACATGATCTATCTATGTATATGCTATTCATTCTGTTTCTCTGAAGAACCCTAATCTGTCTTATCTACCTACCTATCTATACGCTATTGGTTCTATTTCTTTGGAGAACTCTGTCTATCTATCTAGAACCATTCATTCTACTTCTCTAGAGAACCATACTACTACTACACATACACACACGCATACACATAGGCACAGAAGAAGAGAGATAGCAATTTACTATAGGAATTGGCTTACGTGATTATGGAGACCAGAAAGTCCCACTATTTTCCTTTTACAAGATGAAGAACTAGGAAAGCCAGTGGTGTCATTCAGTCTGAGTCTGAAGGCCTGAGAGCCAGGTGAGCTGATGATGGAAGTCCTGGTCCAAGTTTGAAGGCCCAAGAACTAAGGGCAAGAGAAGACTGATGCTTTAGTTTAGGCAAAGAAAGGGAACTCACCTTTTCTTGGCCTTCACACAGGTATTCTATTGGGGGGGGGGTGTGTGTGTGTGTGGTCTTCTTGGTATTCTGTTCTTGTACTTAGTGAGTAGGCTGGGTGTAGTAGCTCATGCCTGTATTCCCAGTACTCTCAGAGGCTGAGATGGGAGATGGCCTGAGTTTACAAGTTTGAGACCAGCCTGAACAAGAGCAAGACCCTATCTCTATTAAAAATAGAAAAACTAGCTGGATATTGTGGCAGGCACCTGTAGTTCTAGCTACTCAGAAGGCTGAAATAAGAGGATCACTTGAGCCTAGGAATCTGAGGTTGCTAGGGGCTGTAATGCCAGGGTATTCTAGCCAGGGTGACAGAGTGAGATTCTGTCTCAAAAAACAAAAACCAGATTGAATGATGCTCACCCACATTGGTGAGGGCACAACTTCTTTATTCAGTGTACCAACTCAAAAACTAACCCCGGCCTGAAAGACTGTCACAAACACACCCAGAAATAACATTTCACCGGTTATATGAGCATCTCTTAGCCCACTCAAGTTGACACACAAAATTAACCCTTATATATGAGTACGTGTGCATATATATATAGTCTGTTACAGAGTGACTAAGGAAACATATCTACTTTAAAAAAGACAAACAAACAAATAAAAAAACCCAGAATCTCACTCTGTTGCCCATACTAGAATGCCACGGTGTTATAGCTCACAGCAATCTCAAACTCTTGGGCTCAAATGATCCTCCTGCCTCAGCCTCCCAAATAGCTGGAACTACAGGCATTCACCACTACAGTGCCTGGCTCTTTTTTCTATTTTTAGTAGAGATGGGTTCTCACTCTTGCTCAGGCTAGTCTCCAACTCTTGAACTCAAGGGATCCTCCTGTCTCTGTCTCCCAGAGTGCTGGGATTACAGGTGTGAGCCACCACACCTGGGCTCCTTTACTTACTTTTAATGATCTTACCTGACCCATTTTAAATAGAATGACCTATTTTTCTGAGAGCATTGAGATTCTGACCAAGTATTCTCAGTGTTCACCACCAAAGAAAGAAAAAAAGCATATGGCACTAACAGTGGCTGAGTCTAAAGCATGCGTCAGACACTCTGTCAGATCCTTAAACACTGATCACCCTAGAGGTCACTCCCTTGAGCTGGGGATCTGTCTCCCAGTGTAGTGTTTATCTCGGCCTGGTCTGCTTCCTGGTATCTCGGCTTCTACTTTTGTTTCTTAATAGTTCCTTCTGCTCAGATGCACCAGAGTGTTATTAAAATATCATGTCACTTCCCTGCCTAAAGCTCCTCACACATTTCCCATAGCAATTAGAATAAAATTCACACTCCTATCAATGGCCTACAAAACTCCTCTCTGCATATCATCTGGCCCATGACTCCCCAACCCTTTAATTTCCTCTGGGACTCTTCCCTGCTCACCATGCTTAACACAGGGGTCTACACACTACAGTCCACAGGCAAAATTCCAGCCTACTGCCTGTTTTGAGACAGTTCCCAAACCAAGAATGGTTTTTATATTTTTTTAAATGGTTGGAAAAAAAATCAAAAGAACACAGTTAGTCTTTGGCTCAGGCCTATAATCCCCACACTCTGGGAGTCTGAGGCAGATGGATTGGCTGAGCTCAGGGGTTTAAGACCAGCCTGAGCAAGGCATAACTCTGTCTCTATTAAAAATAGAAAAACTAACCAGATGTTGTGATGGCACCTGTAGTCCCAGCTATTCAGGAGGCTGAGGCAGGAGGATTGCTTGAATCCAGGAGTTTGAAGTTGCAAGGAGCTACACTGAGTCCACTGTACCCAGAGTGACAGAATCTGTCTCAAAAAGAAAGAAGGAAGGAAGGAAGGAAGGAAAGACAGACAGACAGACAGACACCACTGTGACAGTCCCCATGATTTTGTGAGAATATCAAGAGTATTTAATTAAGTTAGTATGTTCTTTAATGTATATAAAGATAATTTAAGTTAGTATATCTTTAAATGTATTATTTCATTTAAAAAATACATAGGATTGGCTCGGCGCCTATAGCTCAACCGGC
>NW_003852456.1:3006125-3007324 GCF_000181295.1 Otolemur garnettii
GAGCCGAGAAAGGCCTCTTAATCAATGGAAAAGGAGCAGGGGTCTCAGTATATAAGATAGAGTGGGGGGAAGTCCAGTTTTGTTCCCTCCTGAACCTCCTGATAACCACAAAGCAAGGAGACTTTGGGGGTGTCAGGGAGGAAATGAGCACATCTGCCTGTGAAAGGAGTGTGGGTCATTGTGGCCAGAGGACAGACCAGCAGACTACATCACCCAAAGATGGTCCTAACAGTGTGTCTCATCCCACACACTCTTTTGAAATGGTGATCCTGTCATCCCCAATCAAGAAGGGATGTTTATGTCCCTTACCCTGAAACCCGGGTGGACTTTTGTGACTGTTTCGATCACTCTGTGACTCCAAGGCTAGATCATGAAAGGCAATGCAGTTTTCTCCTGGCTTTTTCTGCAGACACTTGCTCTAGGAACCCAGCAGCCATGCTGTAAGGAAGCAAGACCACGTGGTGAAGACGCCCCAGCTGAAGTCCCAGCCCACACACCCAGACTGGGGGGAAAATGACAGTGACTGATTGTTCTTGTTTTACGCTAGTGAAGTTGGAGTGGTCTGTTATAGCAATAAGAAATGAGAACAAGGACCATAAAAACAGCTCTTTTGATTACTTTTTCATCAACTTACAGATTTTCTTCAAATCAAACATCCTATCTCCCACTTGGAGCCAGCAGTCCTACATGTTGATTGCTGAAGCTTCCCTACCACGTTCTCCCAGAAGCAGCACTTCTTGTCCTGTCTTTGGTAAGCTGTTCCTTACTCATTGATGAGGAACCCCCTACAATAGATACTGACACTAGGAATTGCCTTCCAGCCTACAAACCTCAGATGTAGACATGGGACCAGCAGGGTGAGAAGGAGGGAGCATCGTGCAGGATGAACACCAACCCTGAAGGTGTCAGAAGCTTGGCAAACTCTTCCCCCATGAAGGTGTGTTTCTTGTAACAGAAGTACAACATTATGGAAACCTAAAGAAATGTGATGGAGAATGAATCATAATGGGAGAGAAAAAACTAACAAAGGAGAAAAGAGGAAATTTAAGGAGTATAGGCAAGAAAATAGGAAAATAGATACAGAGAGGGAAGAGAGAAAAGTCACAAAGTGAGAAATAGAAAGTAAGGAGAAAGAAGACCAAACACAGTTCCCAGCACAGGAAGGTTTGCAGAGGTGCCTGCTGAGGGCATGCGGATAT
>NW_003852456.1:3007587-3007923 GCF_000181295.1 Otolemur garnettii
AAACCCAGCCCCAGCCAAAAAAAAAAAAGTGTCATTACTTTACAGTATGTATATAAGCTATGCTTCATTTAAAAAGTAAAGAAAAAAATGTACTCAACTAATGCATGCAAATCTTATGCATCTTCTCTGTTAGGACAACACTAACATTCAGGCAAGTGGTCAGATATGATGGCTCACACCTGTAATCCCAGCATTCTGGGATGCTGAGGCAGGTGAATCACTTAAGATCAGGAATTCAAGGGAGGAGACCCCATCTCTACTAAAAATAGAAAAATTAGTTGGCTGTGGTGATGGGAGCCAGTAGTCCCAGCTACTTAAGAGGCTGAGGCAGGAGGA
>NW_003852456.1:3008346-3013467 GCF_000181295.1 Otolemur garnettii
GAAGCGTGTTCTTTCCTGCTTGTGACCCTAACACAGTAAATGGAGGGCAAAAGGAGAATGGGGCTTGCACCTCTATTTTTATTTATCTTTTTGAGACAGAGTCTCACTATGTCACCCTCAGTAGAGTGCCATGACGTCACCACTCACAGCAACCTCAAACTCTTGGGCTTAGGCGATTCTCCTGCCTTAGCCTCCCAAGCAGCTGGGACTACAGGCGCCCGCCACAATGCCTGGCTATTTTTGGTTGGAGTTGTCATTGCTGTCCCCAGGCCCAGGCTGGGTTCAAACCCTTCACCTTTAGTGTATGTGGCTGGTGCTGTAACCACTGTGCTACAGGTGCTGAGCCTGTACCTCTATTTTTAGATGACAAGAAATTATTCTACCAATGAGAGATGGATCCTGAGTACAGGAATAACTTACTCTATCTGTGCACCTGGGGGCTCGCTGGTCTGAGAGGGTTCATGAGAGGACACTCTCACCAGTGTGCTAAGGCAAATGGGTTTCAGATACTGTGTCTCTCTCATCCCTTGAGGTGGCCTTGTGTAGCCCAATACATTTATCCCAACATGCTAAGTACAACTGATTTCTCTTTAGTCTGACTTCACCCCGTGACCTGTTTTGTTTTGTTTTGCTTTGAGACAGAGTCTCACTCTGTTACTCTGGATAGAGTGCTGTGGCATCAGCCTAGCTCACAGCAACTTCAAACTCCTGGGCTTAAGCAATCCTCTTGCTTCAGCCTCCTGAGTAGCTAGGACTACACGTGCCTACCACCATGCCTGGCTAGTTTTTCTATTTTTAGCACAGACAGGGTCTCTAAGGCTCAAGGGATCCTCCTGTCTTAGCTGCCCGAGTAGCTGAGACTGCAGGCCTCAGCCACAACGCAGAGCTCCACTTCTGGTTCTTAGCCAGGGGGCCTCTCTGAACCTCGGTTTCCTTATCTGTAAAATGGTGAAGGCCATTTTGTCACCCGTTTTCTTCACAAGATTACTGAGAGGCTCAAATGTATAATATAATGTGGCAAGGCCACATGAAAGTGAGGAAAACATGCACAGAATTTGCAACAAAAATAATTAAGTATTCACTTTCATTCATTTAAATGCAGCTTTTGCTCCTTTTTTGTATCTAATTAAATCAAGAGAAATGTCAGCTGTAGGATTCTTAAGGATTTTTTAGTTTTTGCTGGGCAAGAGAAACATGCCCTCGAGTGCCTTGGGGGATGCAGTTAATTTGGTTTTTCTGTGCTAGAGGATAAAAGCCTTATCAGGAATTGTTTTTACTCTTTCAGCCATTGTGATGCTGATGTATAGAAGTTCAGCAAGGACAACTATTCTCAATGTATATTAGTTTATTTAATGAGCATCTTCATCAATAGTTATGTTTCATCACATGATCAGCCTTTTCAAAAGCAAGAGGAGGTGGAGGGCAAGCAACCCCTTGTTGCTTGGAGAAGAAAATTTGGAGACCCAAAGAAGTAACTTTAATTAGATCTCACAGGGAATGACTGTGGGATGCAGGCGGGTTTTCCCTGCCTTACCGCAGGAGGGCTTTGTCCTGGTGTGGAACATTTCAAAGGCCCTAGCCCTTGGGAGCCATTTTTCCCCACTGCTTTCGCAGCTGCTGTTAAGATTTGGGGATTTCGTCTGAAACAGAAGATGTTCTCCAGCTTCTGTACTAACCTGCAGCTCTGTAACCACTCTACGCCAGAGGCTGAACATTGGGCACTGTCCCCAGAGCTGCTGCAGGCCAAGAGCTAAATATTTCTCACTTTCAAGAATCAGTGAAGATGCACCTATTAGTGGATTTTAAATATTTCTCCAATTAAGCTAGACCTAGAGTCAGTTTTTTCTTCTTTGTTTTTTTTTTTCCTTTGAGACAGTCTCTCACTCTGTAGCTCTGGAGTAGAGTGTCATGGCGTCATACCTCACAGGAACCTCAAATTCTTGGGCTTGAGCAACCCTTTTGGCTCAGAACTTCCAAGTAGCTGGGACTAGTACCTGCCACAATACCCAGCTAGTTTTCCTATTTTTAGTAGAGATGGGGTCTTGCTCTTGCTCAGGCTGGTCTTGAACTCCTGAGTTCAAGTGATCCACCCACCTCAGCCTCCCAGAGTGCTGGGATTACAGGCAGGAGCCACCGTGCCCGGCCTAGAGTCAGTGTTGAATGAGGAAAGGGACAGGGAGTTAGCAGAGCTGCTCAAGGGAAAACTCATCTGGAGACTCTGGGATGCTGAGGTGGGTGGATCGCTAGAGCTCAGGAGTTCAAGACCAGCCTGAGCAAGAGTGAGGCCCTGTCTCTACTAAATACAGAAAAATTAGCTGGGCATTGTGACAGCTACTTGGGAGACTGAGGCGACAGGATCGCTTGAGGTTGCCCAAGAGTTCGAGGTTGCTGTGAGCTTTGATGATGTGAGCTTTGAACCATGGCACTCTAGCAAGGGCAACAGAGTGAGACTGTCTAAAGTTAAAAGAAAAAAGAAAGAAAGAAAGAAAGCTCCTCAGACATGATAAGGGCAGCCTGCAGCCCTCTTTGTGAATAAGGAAACACCTGCATTCGGGAGGAGTACAAACTCCTCCTCGCAGGGATGTCCAACCTTCACGCATGTCTGGCCGGATGCAGATTATCTGAGGACTGTTTTGCTTATCTGTGGTGTCGGTTACCATTTTTTTTTTTGAGACGGAGTCTCACTCTATTACCCTGGGTAGAGTGCCATGGCATCATAGCAGCTCACAGCAACCTGAAACTCCTAGACTCAAGCCATCCTCCTGCCTCAGCTTCCCAAGAGCCTGGGACTATAGATGCCCACCACAAGGCCCAGCTAGTTTTTCTATATTTAGTAGAGACGGGGTCTCACTCTTGCTCAGGCTGGTCTTGAACTTGTGAGCTCAAGCATTCCACCTGCCTTGGCCTCCCAGAGCACTAGAAAGGTGTCGGATATCTTGAAAAATATGCACAGACTTTTTCTGGTGATCATCTGGTGTGTATTTAATGTGTTGCCCAAGACAACTCTTCTTCTGATGTGCAGCAGAAAAAAAAAAGTTTGGACCCTCCTACAGGACAGAGGAAAATCTGTGGATTGTTTAGGGGTATTAATGTAGCACTAGCAAATGCCTAGTGCTCCTGAATAATGTAACCAGTCAGTAGGCAAAAAATGTTAGTTGAAGCAATGAGTTTAAAAACACCGTAATAAGGCAGTGCCTCTGGCTCAGTGAGTAGGGCGCCAGCCCCATATACCAAGGGTGGCAGGTTCAAACCCAGCCCCGGCCAAACTGCAACGAAAAAATAGCTAGGCATTGTGGTGGGCACCTATAGTCCCAGCTACTCAGGAGGCTGAGGCAAGAGAATTGCCTAAGCTCAGGAGTTGCAGGTTGCTGTGAGCTGGGTGACACCATGGCACTCTACCGAGGACGATAAAGTAAGACTCTGTCTCTACCAAAAAAATAAAAACACTGCAATAACATAACATTTTAGCTTTAAAGAGCATTTTCTTTACAAAACTCCATCAAGCTGAGTCCAAGCTGTTCCTTACAATTCTAAAAATATACCTTATAAGGCTGTTAGCACACCTTACCCCTGTGGATGGACAGACCACTGGCAGGTAAGGTCACCTGCACAAACCTGGCTTGGCACTCAGTGGCAGAAATCTCAGCAGGCTTCCCTAAGATCAGTGATTTTCAACTCATGTGCTGGGGCAACCTGATGGCCCAGGAGAGGATTTCAGGTCTCAAAAATTTATAAACATCATTAATTAAATTATTTTCAAAAGATACTCAAAGCACAGTAGGTATATATTTTTTACTCCTTTTTTTATCAACATAATTTAACTATAGGTTCCAGTGTACCATGAGATAAAAAAGGTTGAAAACCGCTGCCTTAGGCTGGGCATGGTGGCTCAAACCTGTGACCCCAGCACTCTGGGAGGCTGAGGCCTGTGGATTGCTTGAGTTCAGGAATTCAACACCAGCCTGAGCAAGAGTGAGACTCTGTCTCTACTAAAAATAGAAAAACTAGCCAGGTGTTGTGGGGACATGGCTCTATAGTCCCAGCTACTGGAGAGGCTGAGGCAAGTGGATCACTTGAGTCAAGGAGTTTGAGTTGCTGTGAGCTATGATTATGCCACAACACTCTACCCAGGGTGACAGAATAAGACTCTGTTTCAAAAACAAACAAAAAAACCCAGCAACCCCCCCCCCAAAAAAAAACCTGCCTTAGATGTTATGACTTCTTCTATCCATGAATTTCAGGTTTATGGCTAGGCTATTACCTTTTCTTCCTTCAAAAATACTCAGCACTACTGACCACACTACAGTTAGCCACACTCCAAATTCTTGCACCAAATGTCCATAACGCTAAATGTCAAACAGTGGCATTTAGTTGAGTTCTGAAGGAATAGAGTAGTGACTATAAATTCTACCGAAGTCTATAGAAAAAGAAGTGGAGAGAGTGGCTGTCATTATCTTCTATTGCATATTCAAATCTTCCTGTCTCCTTTTATTTCTGTCAGAAATGGAATAGGAACAAAATTATCAAGGTCTTGTTTATGCTACTTGGTTGTCACGTACATATCCGTGTCATTTTTCTGCTTCCAAACGTGACTCAAAAAGCAAGGTGGCAATTTCCAGAAAAATACTGAAGTTTCCACAGAACCAAGATGTCCTTGGCTGAAGGGACCCCGGGGGTCCAGGACACCCGATACACAAGAGAGTTTGATGCAGCAGCTGACTCTCTTACCTCTCCTCGTCCTACACCTGAAGTCCTTAGAAGAAGAGACCTGGGATCTGTCATGTAATTTCCACAGGTGACCAGTTGTGTGCCTGATAAGCCAGCTATCACGTGGGTATCGGGTAGCATCTGTGGGTGTTTTGGTGCTGAGCAGCTTAAAGATAAGGTAGTACTTAAGGCTACAGAATTTCCCAGAGTTGGACACCAGGACCAAGGGCAAGTGTCCTAACTCAGAGGAGTTCATGGAGAGCGTGCATCTCACTACATTTGTCCCAGACCTTTAGGGACTGTTATAATAATGTCCTTTGACAGCCGGGCACACTGGCTCATGCCTGTAATCCCACACTCTGGGAGGCCAAGGCCAGAGGATCCCTTGAGCTCAGGGGTTCAAGACGAGCCCAA
>NW_003852456.1:3013833-3023081 GCF_000181295.1 Otolemur garnettii
CAGCTACTAGGGAGGTGGAGGCAGGAAAATCACTTGAGCCCAGGATCTGGAGGTTACTATGAGCTGTGATGCCACAGCACTCTACCCAGGGCAGCTTGAGACTGTGTCTCAAAAAAGAAAAAAGAAAAAGAAAAACTAGCCCAGTGTGGTGGTAGGTACCTATAGTCTCAGCTATGTGGGAGGCTGAGGCAGGAGCATTGCTTGAGCCCAAGAGTTTGAGGTGACTATGAGCTATGATGATGCCACAGCACTCTACCCAGGGTGACAGAGTGAGACTCTGTCTCAAAAAAAAAAAAAAGAAAGAAAGAAAGAAAAAAGGTGAGGGGAGGGAACATTCTTCCATCTAGTACTTCCCTTTTTTGAACCTAACCAGATAGCGTCACCAAGATCACACACAGGTCACAGTGTCCTTTGGGGCTACAGAGCCAGCAGCCTCTCTGGACAACTCCTGCTTAAAGATGTCGCTGGACAGAGCGGTTGGTCCGACTGCAACTGCTCACCTTGCCTCCTCTCTGCATCTGACATCTCTCTGCTTCCTTCCAGGGGGATCACTGATGTTAGGCTGGTGCATGGAACCCAGCCGCACGGGCTATGCCTATTTCTTCGGAGTTTTATTTTTAACTCTTTCCCCCTAACATCTCTCAAAGGGCGGTGCCTAAGGTCCTCCTATTTAACTCTCCCCCAGAGGGCAAGATGCCGCCTGTGTCATCCTGGTGGTTTCTCCATCAGGTCACTCCTGTGGGCGCAGCCTGTGGGCCAGTCCTCAAACACTGTCCCTGGGTGGCACTGAGATACTACATGTGAGATTTCCTATTCAGGAATTCCGAGCTCATTCCCAAACCACCCCGCTGGAAGGAGCCCAGACAGGCTCACTTGTTAAAGTGGCAAAGGAAGTGCCTGCAGCTGGCAGGGCTGAGCTGTTTCTGAAGCTCAGAGCAGCTATGACTCATCCTCCTGCCGTCCGTTACCTTCCCACCCCTGTCACCAGACCAGTACTCCTCTCGCTCTGACTCCTACAAACCCACTTATTTTCAAATTTGCTCAATAACCATGACATTGAAGCCCAACCTGTTTCGTGTACAGGATGCTGAGCAAACACAGGGTGAGAATCAAGAGTCCGCTGACACAGTAATGACCACAAGCAAGGATTGTTTTCTTGGACTTTGGGTGGCAAGAAATAACCGCTAATAAGAGACAACAGCACGTTCTAGGACATGTGCCATCCTGCCCAATTGAGTTAAGAGAATGCAGTCACTCTAACCGGTGATGTTCAGGAAGCCACACAACATTGTAATTGAATGCACAGGCTGCTGCATGATTAGGAACAAAACACTCTGGTGCCCAGGCCGGATTGAGCTGGTAACAATGAGCTGAAGTGGCTTCCTGCCATGAAGCAGGGATGCCCCAGCTTATTCTCCCCATGACACTTCCAGGCCTTGTTGAAAAGTCACAAAAGGAAACTCAAGAAAACAGTTTTGGGAGAAGGTTCAGTTTTTTCCTGCGTAGCTCCAGCTGCCAACACAATCTCAAAATGCAAGGACCCCATAAGAAAGGATTGCTTGTGACTGGATTCAAGATAAATTTTTTTTGGAAGAGAGGACAAGAAACCAGAGTTTGCTGAAAGGTCACTGAACCAAGCGGCAGATAGTACCAACGCCTTCCGGCATACACAATTAGTTTAATGGGGTGTCCAGCCACACAGCCGTTTCTCACAGTTCATATCCTAAGCCTACCTATATCCTACCATTATCCAGAGAATGCAGAAGCCTCCGATCCTTTGGAAAGGGGAAATTTTCTTTTTCTTTTTCTTTTTTTTTTGAAACAGAGTCTCACTCTGTCACCCTGGGTAGAGTGCCGTGGCGTCATCATAGCTCACAGCAACCTCAAACTCCTGGGCTCAAGCCATCCTCCTGCCTCAGCCTCTCAGAGTGCTGAGCCACCACCTGGTTGCAAATGGTATTATAGGGCTTTGCACCGGACGTCATTCAATTCTTAATTTGTATGGCCAATGATTTTTTTTTTTTGGAAACAGCATGCCTAAACATTACATTTCATATGGAAATATAAGAATCAAATGTTTTTTAAAAAAGTATTAATTCTTTATGATAAATACATCTAAAGCTATGTACACAGAAGAATAAGAACTAATTCCATTTAAATCATCACTTTTTTATTTCATTTGGAAAAGAGAGCACAGAACAGTGACACTTTCATAATCCCGTCCCAAACAATTAGGCAAAAAATGCCTATTTCATAATCTTAGGTTGAGGTGACCACCGTTCCCCACCGAAGTCCATTCACTCAAAACCGAAGGATACTCCAAAGCATGTTGGTAGAAACTCCATAATCTGCTCTATGTGAGATCAAGAAAGAACGTGCATGAATCCGCCGCATCCGAGCTCTGCCTCTCCCTCCTAGTTATTGCTCCTAACAACAGTGCAAAGCAGAAATTGAGAAGCAAAAACATAGCTCAAAATGCAGCGGCCAACTGTCTATTTTTTCACAATCTGCCCACACCTTAAATAAACACAAAACAGTATCACTAGCTGTATTCAGACACCAGGGGAAACAGAAAGACCAAGAGAAAAACCTCAAACATCCGGCCTTCATCTTTCTTCTGCATGAAATCTACTTTTCTTCACAACTATCAATGTTTCTTCCCAAGAAGGCAAAATCAGGCAGGATGTCGAAGAATAACCAGGCTCACACTATCTTTTTCAGAATTCCTATTTTTCTGAAATAGGATGATCGCACAACCAACATGTCATAAAAATCACTATTTATCAGAAGGGACCAAGACCGCCAGTTCTGTTTGGACAGGAGAAATTGTGGCGGTGTGCAAATACAAGGTATGTACTGGTTCCACGTGGACGGGTGTTCCTTTGGATCTTTAAAAAAAATCATTCGGCTGTACACAGCAGTACTTACGGTGGGGTGGCACCAGGACACCTATGAAGCTTTGTTAGAATCTAACATCTCTTGTGCAGTGACAAAATAATTCTGGTGGGCAGAACAGCAGCAGAGAGCACTTGGTCCCTGCTGTCCCAGCAGAAAGCAAATGCATGGGACGTCTGACCTGCAACCAACTAGCCCTGTACTTTAAACATCAGCATGGGGCAAACCAAAGGGTTTGACGTCAATCTGTTTTCTGGGCTGAATGTATGGAAATATTTTCATTGCTTTGAAACAAGAGGAACCAGAACTCAGGTATGTCCAACTCTCTGTAGGGACCAACCAGCGTGTCAACATCACTTCAGCCTTTAGCATCTCTGGCCCAACTTCCTAGACTTTTAAATCCAGTGCTTTTACTTTTGTCCCATCTCAATGATTTTTGCAAACGTCCCCACTTTGATGCTGAATAATGATAATAATGATAATAACAGCAGCCACCCTGTAATATACATTCACTATGGGCCAGGCCCCTTACTAAACTCTATTCATTGACTCTTCACCATCAGAATAACACAGATGAGCAAACTGAGGCTCTAGGAGAAATATTTATTTCCAGATACCATGGGCATGGAGAGAATCACAAGAGTAACTACCCAATGTCTCAGTGATGGTCAAATATCTTTGTACCTGCCTTGTAGAAGGGAGGAGAGGTTGGCAGGGTGCAGTGGCTCACACCTGTAATCCCAGCACTCTGGGAGGCCCATGTGGGTAGATTGCTTGAGCTCATGAGTTGGAGACCAGCCTGAGCAAGAGCAAGACCCCATCTCTACTAAAAATAGAAAAACTAGCTGGGCATGGTCGTGGGTACCTGTAGTTCCAATCACTCAGGAGGCTGAGGCAGGAGGATCTCTTGAGCCCAAGAGTTAGAGGTTGCTGTGAGCTATGATGATGCTACAGCACTCTACCAATGGTGACAAAGTGACACTCTGTCTCAAAAAAAAAGAAGAAGAATGAATGAATGCTAGAAAATTAAGTGGTAGAATCAGTCAAAAACTAGCCCTTCAGTGGAAAATAGATTTTTCTTTATGGAAGAAAGAAAGGAGAGAGAACAGCAAAGAGTTTATGTGGGCTCAGCACTTGTGGCACAAGTGGCTAAGGCGTCGGCCACATACACCCAAGGTGGCAGGTTCAAATCCAGCCTGGGCCTGCCAAACAACAATGACAGCTGCAACCAAAAAATAGCCAGGCGTTGTGGTGGGCACCTGTGGTCCCAGCTACTTGGGAGGCTGAGGCAGGAGACTCGCTTGAGCCCAGGAGTTGGAGGTTGCTGTGAGCTGTGATGCCATAACACTCTACCCAGGGGGACAGCTTGAGGCTCTGTCTCAAAAAAAAAAAAGAGCTTATGTGGAGAAAGGGGAGAGAGAAAGATTTCTGCATTTACAAGTGACAATGCTGTTTGTTTCTTTGTGCACTGGCAGCACCTTAGAGGGACATGAGTGAATCTGTGCCACTCTCAGTCAGGTGAATGGAGGGCAGAGGGCAATCTGTAAACCCAGGTGAAAAATAGGCACCTACATGGTAGACAGCTGTAGTTTAAAAATTTTAAATAAGCAACTAAACCAACCAACAAATCCAACTCCCTGCATGAGACTGAGGATGAGGAAGAATAAAAGAGGGGGAGAAACAAGGAAGAAGTATTTCTGATGTGAAGGTCAAGTGTCCTCCGGAATGATTCCACAACCCATGAACCTGAGTTCAGCTCATTATTTTCATTCATTCATCTTTTTCCCCTGTTGTGTTTAAATACCTTTTCCCGAATTTGCTTTATAGACCTGAACAAAGGTCTTACTGGTGGCAAAGGGGAGGGACAATGTAAGGTCCCTTGCTCAGGGCAAGGCAGGTGTGGCCTTCCCTGCACCCGCAGACTGGCCAGACTAGGAACCCTGGCCAGACTAGGAACCGGAGGAACCTGCTCGCCAGCCCCAGAGATCAGCAAACAATTGGCTTTGCCTCTGCGGTTAAGCCTGCAAACATACTAAGAGTTTTTCTGGGTGACTTGTCAACGGATTTGGTAAACAATTTGCAGCCGGAGAACATGTCTGTGCTTTGGAGCTGAATGGTTGAACCTTTAGGACCGAAAGGAAAGTAAGATCCTAAAGGCAGCAGCAAGGAGAGGTCTTCAGCAGAGCTGATGTCCTTACTGAGGAGCCGCTAGTCCCCAGCATGGAGGACACACATGTTTCTGGGGGAACTGAGATGCCAGAAGGTTTAACAATGATGTCCAACAATGAAGCTTTAACTATAACGGAGCTCACAGCAACCTCAAACTCTTGGTCTCAAGCAATTGTCCTGCCTCAGTCTCCTGAGTAGCTGAACGACAGGTCCCCGCCACAGCACCCGGCTAGTTTTTCTAGCAGAAGTTGGCTGATTTTACATAAGTAAAGCAAGCCTAAGAGTCAGATCCTAAACTTTTGGTTCTTCAGTGGATTATATATTTTTAAACTGTAAGGGGTTTTCGAAAGGCCCAGGTCTACTTGCCCCCCACACAAATACTCAGTTACTGAGACAAGGAGGATTGCCAAAGAAGAAGGGAATTATTTTTTTAATAGGAAAGATATCGTCTTTGGAGAAGTTGCCTCAAATCTGATTCTCCTGCTACCAGAAATTATGTTCATTTTAAAGAAGATTGACAAAGGGGTAGGAACCTTGTGGCAGTTTGTGTCTAAGGGGCAGGTTACAGAGGGATGGGGAGTCTCGGAGGCTTTTTGGAATCCCTCCGGAAAATCCAGTTTGGGGAAACCACCCAAAAGGTCCAGTAATCAGTTAAGCAAGAGGATTATAAAAAATGTAGGAGTCATTGACATTTGTTCATAGAGCCAGTTACAGTGGGCTGGGCTGGGCTGTCCTCTGCTTGCTCCATTCAGAAGCGGAAGGAGCATTAGTATCAACCTAGGTGGGGGGGCATCTGTGTAGAAAAGAGTATTCAAGGACTGGGTTTTAAGAACGAGTCTTCAGGGTATTGAAGTTAAAAAATTAAAACTATAAGCTAGTTCTTCATTAAGATTGAAGTGCAACATCTAAATCTTATTATTTTATTTATTAGTAAAGTACATTATCAGTAATCATGTTGGCTGGGCATGTGGCTCACACTTATAATCACAGCACTCCAAGAGGCTGAGGCAGGAAGACCCTTAAGCTCAGGAGTTCAAGACCAGCTTAAGCAAGAGCAAGACCCGGTCTCTACTAAAAATAGAAAAACTAGCTGGGCGTTGTGGTGGGTTCCTATAGTCCTAGCTACTTGGAAGGCTGAGGCAGGAGGATTGCTGGAGCCCAGGACTCAGGTTGCTGGGAGCTGTGATGCCATGACACTCTAGACTGGGCAACAGTAAGACTCTATCTCCAAAAAAAGAAAAAATCATGTTTACTATCTGAGAAAGTCTGTCAATCAGAAATTAAAATACTTAAAAAGAAACCCTAATATGAAAAATAGAAAAATGCACTTTAAAATGTTAAGGGGGTTAAGTATGCCAACAGGTTTTTTGCCATTTCATTTATAAATGTATTCTATGCTGATTTCATTTTAAGTATAGCTAAGTGAAAAGTCTTCCCAAATACTTAGATAACTTTTAAAACTCATATAAAATAAATATATAGGTAAAGCAATACATTAGGTTGTTGAAATAACTCAATATTTGTTTTTCAAACTTAAAAAATTATCTTATTCCTTTTAAAATATTATAAATGTAAGCAACTTGAAAACATTTTAAATTGGAATCAAGAGACTCACTGGTTAGATTCTTCAATAGGGCAAGTTATCTTTTTTTTTTTTTTTGAGACAGAGTCTCACTATGTCACCCTTGGTACAGTGCTGTGGCGTCACAGCTCACAGCAACCTCAAACTCTTGGGCTTAAGCAATTCTCTTGCCTCAGTCTCCCAAGTAGCTAGGACTACAGGCACCTGCCACAACGCCTGGCTAGTTTTTGGTTGCAGTTGTCATTGTTGTTTAGCAGGCCTGGGCAGGCTCGAACCGGCCAACGTGGTGTATGTGGCCGGCGCCCTACTCACTGAGCTATAGGCACCAAGCCAGGGCAAGCAGTCTTTAACACGACAAGTATATTCAATTCCAAATAAACACAGACTATTCTGAAATATAATAATAGAAATACTGTGGGTTGGATTTATGTGTTAATCCAAATATCTCTGGTGTTGAAAGATGCTGTTTTGCCAATGCAACTGGAGTTTGCTGTGTTTCCTATCTTGAAGCTCAAAAGCTACTTAACAGGCCACTGGGACCACAGTACCGATTCTTGTCTGTGATGCTGGTGGCACACACGAGACTAATTTAGAGCCACCATTCCAACAAATCCATGCCCTGCGATGGTGTGATCCAGTGCCCCACACCTCTGGGTTTGAGATATTTGATTACTTTTCCCCCTTGATCCTCACTAAGATTACAGTTAACTTCCTTTTCTGGGCCGGGCACGGTGGCTCATTCCTGTAATCCCAGCACTCTGGGAGGCTGAGGCAGGTGCATTGCTTGAGCTCAGGAGTTTAGGACCAATCTGAGAGTACTCTGTCTCAAAAAAACAAAGCAAACTACAACTTCCTTTTCTGCTCCAGTAAGGTTTTGTTTTTTCTTTAATTTGCTCGTGTACTGGTGCCAACTAAATGATAATACCATTTCTTATTACTGGGCATTTTTTTTTTTTTGAGACAGAGTCTCACTCTGTTGCCCTGGGTAGATTGCGGTGGTGTTGTAGCTTGCAGCAACCTCAAACTCTCGGGCTTATGCAATTGTCCTGCCTTAGTTTCCTGAGTAGCTGGGACAACAGGTCTCCACCCCAGCATCTGCCTAGTTTTTCTAGCAGAAACTGGCTGATTTAACATAAGTAAAGCAAGCCTAAGATCCAGATCCTAAACTTTTTTTTTTTTTTTTTGAGATGGAGCCTCAAGCTATCCCCCTGGGTAGAGTGCCATGGCCTCACACTGTAAGCAAACCCCAACTCCTGGGCTCAAGCGATTCTCCTGCCTCAGCCTCCCAAGTAGCTGGGACTATAGGCGCCCACCACAGCGCCGGCCATTTTTTGGTTGCAGCCATCGTTGTTGTTTGGCGGGCCCGGGCTGGGAATTCGAACCCGCCACCTTAGGTGTATGTGGCTGGCGCCTTAGCCGCTTGAGCCCAGATCCTAAACTTTTGATTCTTCAATGGATTATTCTTTTTAAATGCATCACCAACATTTTTGATCGTAGTATTAAGAAAAATTATCCAGGCTCGGTGCCCATAGCTCAGTGATTAGGGCGCCAACTACATACAACGGGACTCTCAAGTTTGAACCGTGCCCAGCCTGCTAAACAACAGTGACAACAGCAAGAACAAAAATTAGCCAGGTGTCATGGCAGGCACCTGTAGTCCCAGCTACTTGGGAGGTTGAGGCAAGAGAATCACTTAAGTCCAAGAGTCTGAGGTTGCTGTGAGCTGTGATGTCATAACACTCTACCGAGGGTGACCTAGCGAGACTCTGTCTCAAAAGAAAAGAAAAGAAAAGAAAAGAAAAGAAAAGAAAAAATTATCCAGAGGATGGGTAAGGTGGCTTATACCTATAATCCCAGCACCCTGGGAGGCTGAGGCAGGAGGATCCCTTCAGCTCAGGAGTTCAAGACCAGCCTGAGCAAGAGCAAAACTCCATCTCTACTAAAATAGAAAAAACTAGCTGGGCATGGTGGTGGGCAGCTGTAGTCCCAGCTACTTGGGAGACTCAGGCAAGAGGATCACTTGAGCCCAAGAGACTGAGGTTGTTGTGAGCTATGATGCTTCAGTACTCTATCCAGGTGACAGAGTGAGAGACTCTGTCTCAAAAACAAAAAAACCCACATGTCTGGTACAACAAGCAATGCATATAAAAATAACGCACCCTATCCCTCAATAACCACGGTTAACAGTAACCTTTCAAACATTCGCCCTGCAGATGTTCACACATAAAGGAACCCTGCAGGCAGAGGTGAGTTCTTCTAATTAATTCATGGAATCACAAAATGCACCTTATTCTATAATATTATTTTATAGCTGCTCATGTCTGATCAATCTAGGACATGTTTGGGAGAGGAAGGGAGCTGTTAATAATTTTGCCAGGACCACAAGTATGTTTGTTCCCCTGGTTAGGGAAGTGGGGTGTGGCTTGGGCAAATTCCTGGGGGAGGAGACAATTAAGTCCATTCTGTGTCCTGTAGTTATACACCAGTGTGCCCAAGAAAATGGCCACTCCTGCCCTGCTGCCCTCAGAGGTGCTGCTGGCCTCAGCTGGCCTCACAGGCTCTCAGGGCCTGCTAATATATTCTGATCTTTTTTTTTTTTTTT